>NC_134267.1:203835123-204179498 GCF_031893055.1 Leptodactylus fuscus | reverse complement strand
ATAGAGCCCCTTTAATATATACAAAGTGTCTTATGTTCATCGGCCCTAATCATTTCTGAAAATATGCTTTATAATTAGGGTTACACTTTAAGTTTTAAAGACATAAAATGAAGACAGTCCCCACCTGTTGCTTAGGTACAGCACAGAATCTAGGGTGACGTATCCTGCCATTGTGAAGTATTCTAGATACTGAGTCATCTTGATGGCTTCTAGCCATTCTTCCACACTGGTCACTGTGAACGCTTCTTGCATGTTGGGGTCTTGCCTGGAAATGTAAATAGCGGGAAATGAAATGTAATGGAATCCTGGGTTCAAACCCCATTATATATACATGCAACTTGTATGTTCTCCCAGTGGTTACATGAATTTTCCATGTTAAAAACATAGGAATAGGTGTTCTGGCTTCCTATAAAGTTGCGTCTAAGACATGGAGTTCAGAGACCAGAGACACAGGAGGTACAGATATAAGTTCTAACAATTTTAGCACATTGCTATGAGAAATGATGCCTTAAGCAACGGGAAACAAATAAATGAAAAATTCTCGATTCTTACCATGTAGAGCTATTGGCGAGTTCATTCAAGGTGCTCGGCGTGCGAATGAATTTATCTAGAATGTTAACAATTTGACCAAATTTGGGTCGGTCGCTTCTACACTTTTGCCAGCAATCCAACATGAGCTGATGTAAAACTACAGGGCAGTCCATGGGGGGCGGCAGGCGGTACCCTTCATCTATTGCTTTAATTACCTAGGAGGAAGAATTACAGATCATTGCTATTAGGCCAGGCCCATTGAGATCATGTCTCTTGATCTCAGCACATACACTAATTCAGTCGACATGATTACTCTCTTTTATGTCCACTTTCCTGTAAAGATGTAAACCTTTGAAGTGACGGATACTTGTACTAATGAGAATTTGCCCCTTTCTTGTTAATAATAGACATTCACATTAGAGTATCTGTTCTTAAAAGAAAATTATTCAAAATTATTATTAAAAAAAAATCAGAACATCCATTGAGCTAATTTTAGAAAAACACAAGAAAATAAAGGATAAAGCTACTATATTTCGTGAAACTGGGAATAGTGCTGGGAAAGCTCGGGAGAGTCATCGTGTAAATATTCCTAAGGTTTGCCTGGTAGTTTCAATGTCGGGTCCAAAGTAGAACTGCTATTATTATACTCTGCGGTCCCTTCAGACTAGGGTTGAGCGATCGGGATCGGGAAAAGATTGGATTACAATCGCGATCGGAATTCAGATCCCAATCTTTTCCAGTGGGATCGAGGTTGGAGGTTATCTCAATATCGTCTCAACGCTATTCATGTATATATCATTAAAAAGGTTGAGCGATTGGGATCGGGAAAGATCGGATCACGATCGGCGATCAAACAAATTTCACGTTTGTGATCGGCTGGAAAATGATCAGAAATTGGATTTTAAAATTGATCCTGAAATCTCAAGATTGGCTCAACCCTACTTCACACTCAAGAGTATAATATGTAGGGGCCCAGGGGAGGTGATAAAACATAAACAGTATAAGGCTATATTCACACCATGGTGAATAACAGCTATGTGTCGGCTGTATTTTTAACAGTGAATGGAGGCTATTCCATGACCATTATTTTGACAGTCCATTGTAATGGACCGTTACAAGATAGGTCATGTCCTATTTTTGGCCGTTTTCATGGATCCCTCCATACATTCAAATGTATACGGGGAATTTGTGAAACTTTTCTGTGCTCTGTTGTGGCATCTGTTGTGGGTCCCTGCCCACTCCTGAATAATGTCAACAGCCTCAAGGGACCACTGAGACCTGTGACTTGGCCTCAGCAGTCACGCGATATGTAACAACTTTACGATGCCACTGACATCATTCAGGAGGCTGGAAGAGTGTGGGACCTACACTGGAAGTTGTAACATGGCCCAGAGAAGGTGAGTTCTTTATGTTTACTTACATTCCGTGGGTCTCTATCTATTATACTCTGGGGTCTGAAGTGACTCCAGAGTATAACAGTGGTTCATAGGTGGCAAACCTTAAAAATTTCGGGTTCAGCCAAAACCCAAAATTTTTGGATAATTTAATGAACCGCTCATCACATAAGGTGACCTGTCACTTGTGACATGTAAATAATTCTATTCCCAGTGAAATAACAATTTTGAAGTAGCTTTTCTTATAATTCGGTGCTAGAAATTTATAAATAAATTGATTGACAACTGGGTGTTACCAGTTTGTGGTATTTTACTGCACAATCTAAGGGCTAGTTCACACGGGGACATGGACGCTGATTTTGACAGC
Source organism: Leptodactylus fuscus (assembly GCF_031893055.1). NCBI lineage: Eukaryota > Metazoa > Chordata > Amphibia > Anura > Leptodactylidae > Leptodactylus > Leptodactylus fuscus. The sequence continues at coordinate 204,177,206 of NC_134267.1, read as the reverse complement.
AGATTTTGCGGCCAAATCAGCGTCCATACAATGTCCACACTATGTGAACTGCTCCCGCCGCGACCATCGCGGTCGCGGCTTTCACCTCCGCTGTCGGCTCAAATGAATGAGCCGACATGGAGGGCGCTGCGGCTGGGCGGAAGCCGCGGCTCATCGCGAGCGGCTTCCGCCCGAAAGATAGGTCATGTCGCTTCTTTTTCTGCTAGCGAGCTAGCAGAAAAAAAAAGCGAGCAGTTCACATAGGGATACATTGTATGGACGCTGATTTGGCCGCGAAATCCGCTGTCAAAATCAGCGTCCATGTCCCCGTGTGAACTAGCCCTAAGGGAGCCTTCACACAGAGTAACGCCGGGCTCAATGTGTGCTTATTTTTACTGGCGTAGAAATGCGATGGTAGAGTTTACATCGCGTTTACGCTGCGTTTTTTACTATAAGCGCATACGCGGCGTTTACGGCCGCGTTTTTTGCTTGCTAAAACGTTTACGTGAGCAAAAAACGCGTCCATAAACGCCGCGTATACGCTCATAGTAAAAAAAAATGCCGCGTAAACACGACGTAAACGCTACCCTCACATTTCTACGCCAGTAAAAATAAGCACACATTGAGCTCGGCGTTACTCTGTGTGAAAGCTCCCTAAGAAACATCCAATCAGAGCAACTAGTATCAGTCTGTGTAGAGACACACCCTTATAAAAAAGGGAATGGCAACACCCAGTTGTCAATTTATTCATAAATTTCTTGGATGAATAACAAAGCAAATAAATAACAATTAAAAAAAAATACTAAAAATGTATTTCTGGGTCTTTTAAATACATACAAGGAAGCTGGACATCATTGAATTTTGTTTAGCTTTGAAACATGGCGGGTATATGACTTTTGAAAAAAAACAAAAAACTAAATTTTAACAAAAAAAAATGATTGATATATAAAAAAAAACCAAAGACTAAAGTCAATATAATAATTCTATTAAACTATTAAAAAATGATACAACAGTATAGGACACATTGGTTGTCCATTCACATAATAAATTCTTATTTTCCATTTCTATTGTGCAATGAACCAGTGTCCTCAATAATATCATCTAGGAACCCATGAAAGAAATACCGTCATACATAGGCTCATGTCTTGGTGCAGCTTTTCTACCTTTATTTATTTACAGGGAATATTACTGGAGCCAAACGCTTTGGACCAGGACCCATCTCTACAATGGAATCAAAAGTTCTCAGGTTATACTTATTATTTTTAAAAAAAATTTGTTCGGTCATGACTGATCCTTTTTAAAGGTTGAAGAAAATGGAAAATTGCACAAATACTGACTTTTGACTATTCATCTGGCAGTGTTTGCCTTTCAGACAATCTCATTATGGTTGAAGGATAGAAAAGAAAGAGTGGTATGATTACTTCTAAGCCTCCATGCCCCTTCTGCAGATAAATGACAATTTGGCCTTGAGTTGAAGATTTATCTAATCTTAGACAGCCGGATTGCCTGGGATGCTTGGCTTGACAGCTCCATTACAAAAAGCTCTATAAGTTGATAGGGGCTGTCTCATGAAGGTTTTGCTTTCCATATGATATATTACAGAATGTGGGTGTCATAGAAAGAAGCCCCCACATGCAGACCCCTATATGTCCTCTACTAACTTAGAAAGATCAGCTCTTAGGATTGTCTTACATGGCCGTAATGTAAGTCCGCAAATGGTCCGCAATTGAGGGTTTTCAATTGCAGACCATTTGCGGACACATTATATTCAATGTGGCCTCTTACACCACTGGATATTTTATCTGTGGTGTGACCGGACTGCAACCTTGGTCCGCAATTTATAGGACATGTCCGTAATGGGTGTGAATTGCGGCACTGCACGGACTCTCCCATAGAACTCTCTGGGCGAGTGCGGCAGGACATGGACATCTGTGGAGCCTATGTTGCTGATCAGCAAATAGTGTTGCTGATCAGCAACTTGCGGACCGTACATTCAATACGGTCATGTAAGACCAGCCTTACTCTGGTGAATCCATCTCACCCACCTATTAACTATTTAGGTACTTGATATACCCCAACAATACCAATTGGTTTCTGGGATTGCTGACTTAGAAAGATGTCTGAGATGAGTTGTCCTGGACTATGTTTTCGATTTCTGTGACCTCTTCACTACTTACCAAGCACAACCATTTACATTATGTGCTTGGTATTATAGCTCAGCCCCTTTCATTTTAATGGAACTGAGCTATAGGGGCTATAAGGGCTGAGAAGTTGAAGTAAAGCTTGATATCTTAGTTCCGGATAACCCCTTTAATATGCTGAATATTAGCTATGGGTCCAATATAGAACAGATAAAATGTTGCAATCTTTGGCTAGCACACAAGAATACACTGGACACTTGGTTTGCAGGTCCGGTGTATTCCTGAGGTAGGCACTTCCTCCACCTCCCCACCCATCTCTATAGTGACTGACAGGCTACATTGTATAATGTACCAGCATAAACAGAAGGCTCTCAATCACACTGTATATCAAACACTGGCAAAGACACGAGGGGGACTCTGAGCCTCTGCAGATCAGAAGCAATAGGGGGTGCAGCAATCACTACTGGGCCTGGAACCTCAGGGAGTCCAAAGGCTTCAATACAACATAAGAAGACACCAGTACTATAGATAGCACATAGTAAATGGGGGGGGGTCCATTGCTTATATTGCATTGGGGCCTAGGAGCTTCAATTTATGATCACATGGGAGGCAGAACATCCAACAATGAAGCCACAGCACGAAACCAAACAGACAAGGGTGACATGCAACAGAGCCCTGGGAACAGGTGAGTATGCTCTTTTTATGTCACACCTCCCCCAGCCTCCAAAGGGTCCAATTCCTGGACAACCCCTTTAAGTTATAAGAAGATAAGGGAAGTATGTCTTCATTTACAACCCTGAGATATTCTAAGAACATCTTGATATTAGATTGTTTCGTAAATGTTTAAGGAAAGCCTGTCATGTTGTACATGCCGTCCTATCTGAAGAAAGCAAGGTATAGAGCAGGAGTTGAGCAGACAGATGAGCTATCTAGTGGTGTGGCATGGTTTGATGTGTATCTTGAATTTTATTTATTTAAATCCTGGCTCTTTCTGGGCTTAAGAGTCCAGTGGGCGGATCTAATGTTCATACAGGGAGGGCAGTAAATCATTCAGTGAGCCCGCCTACTGGACTAATGCTCAGCTACTCCTGCTGTATAACATACTGAAGATTACACAGCATTTTCCTGGTGAAGGGTTCCCTTTAATATATCCCTGACATACGCCATCATGTTAAATAATACACCAGTCCAAACAGCAGTAACTTACATCTTGGTTAGACATTTCCCAATATGGCCTCTCCCCATACGAGATGACTTCCCACATGACGATGCCGTAACTCCATACATCGCTCGCTGATGTGAACTTTCGGTAGGCTATGGCTTCTGGTGCCGTCCACCGGATGGGAATTTTGCCTCCCTTATGAGAAAAATGAAACACGTCGATGAGACCATTGCAAAGTTAGAGGCAAAATGATTTTGTTTTTAGGATGAAAAGAGAATTTCCTGTCCTCAGCGATTATCCATCTAAGCAATTAAAAGTCAATATCATAAGACAACCCGTCATTAAGAACATCGATCAGGTAAACAACAAGCGCACAGTCAGCCGGCAATCCGCTTCTATATTCCAGGACACTGGGGAGCCACATTAGGAATACATTATAATTCACACCTGCTAAGGTTGCATTTGGCTAACTATAGATGTGCTATTGAAATAGAAGAGGTAGCCATATGGTTAATGGGGGAAATTACTGGAGAAGAAAAAAGCAGATTAGCAGGCATAGCAGCTGCTAGAGGGCCAGTGGCCAAGAGTAATACAGTAAGATGCAGATAGATGGGAAAGGGTACTGGGACGGTTAAAGAAATTGTCAGCAATTGTTTGTTTTTGTAAGTAACTGAATTTCCTATAAAATAACATTTTTGGAGCATCATCTCCAAATTGTACGTATTCCTACGAGTAGTTTATGAATAAAGTGGTTGTGATCAGTTTGGGGTATGCGCCTGTTTATATACAGGCTGTGCAGGGCCCTTTAAGAAAAGGAATGGTAACGCCCAGTTGTCAATTTATATCAAAATATCCAGGAAGAATAACACGAAGAGTAACAGCACAATGACGAGTTTTAAGAATAGAATGTTCTATAATTATTCATATTTGAGGACTATTTACTGAAAGATTCACTTTAAGAGGCGTTCACACGGAGTAACGTGCTGCGTGATGTGGCACGTATACGGCGTGTGAGATTTTGCGCGCAGTAAACGCTCCCATTGATTTCAATGGGAGCCAGGATCATATACGCCGTGTTATTTTGCGGCCGTGATTTTGCGGCCGCAAAATCACGGCCGCAAAATAACGCGGCGTATATGATCCTCTCTCCCATTGAAATCAATGGCAGCGTATACGGCGCGCAAAGTCTCATACGCCATATACATCCCACATCACGCGGCACGTTACTTTGTGTGAATGCACCCTAAGAATGGGGACTAGTCCTCTTTAACAGGAATCTACCTAGTCCCCTATAAACCATTTTATGTGTATGGTGTTGTAAGGGCAGTTATTGCAATGGTGAACAGACTTTTTTGTGCCATGGTACAACCTCACTGCCGAGGAATTAACTTTTAATACATATGCAAATTAGCTGTTTGGTGCACCAGGGGCGTGGCCACATCTACTAGCGCTCCTATGTTTGTCAGTAGACACTACCCCTAAGGGCCTCACATTCTTTATGGTAACAGGCGGCACTAAGAAGCAACCACAAGTGAAAAAAAGTCCTCTGGAAGGCCCGACACACCCACGATTTGCAGTCCATTTGCAAATAGTTGAAAATGTACTTTCTCACCAGGAAGCCACCACCAGATTTCACTTTGAGACATTAAACTCATGTTTAGTATGTCATCGACTCACACACCATATATATGATCTTAACCATCTATATGTTATGCTTATATACATTGAAATCAATGGATGGTGGTGTCTGAATTGGTAGGTAATTCTGCTGATCACATGACCAGGACGGGAGTCCGTCAGAGGCTGAATAAACTGAAAGAACTGTCAGTATACGGTAATATGCCATGTTCTAAAGGTAAAAAATATGCAAATCTATTCTCCAGGATGTAATTAGGAGAACAGTGCACTCTGTATGCCGCCCTCTAGAAGACAGCATCCTTAACATCATGCATGACTCAGTTAAAAAGTCTAATTAATCATGATGTGGAATCAATTGCCAAATTAGTATTTCTATTTCAAAAGGAACAGATTCCCAGCAATGGACAGCGCTGTTTCGGCCTTTTGGGCTTCCTCAGCATAGCGCAGGGATACTGATTTGGCAGAGTGAGAGACTATAGACCAGGGTCAGGGGATAATCGTACACATCAGGGAGAGTGTGTGCCTACATAGGCAGTACGGAGACTTACAAGTCATTCCTGCTCTGCTAGGGATTCTGGGTAAAAAATATGCAAATCTATTCTCCAGGATGTAATTAGGAGAACAGTGCACTCTGTACGCCGCCCTCTAGAGGGCAGCATCCTTAACATCATGCATGACTCAGTTAAAAAGTCTAATTAATCATGATGTGGATTCAATTGCCAAATTAGTATTTCTATTCCAAAAGCAACAGATTCCCAGCAATGGACAGGGCTTCCTGGGCTTTTGGGCTTCCTCAGCATAGCGTATGGATACTGATTTGGCAGAGTGAGAGACTATAGACCATATTGCATATTTTTACCTAGAATCCCTAGCGGAGCAGGAATGACTTGAAAGTCTCCGTACTGCCTATGTAGGCATACACTTTCCCTGATGTGTATGATTATCCCCTGACCATGTTCTAAAGGGTTAATGATTAAAGATAACACTGTAGTGGGGCTTTAATGCAGATAAGTGGGAGTTGAAGGAAAGGGGGAAATAATAACCTTAAGCTATTTACATTCATGTAAGGAAAGGCAGTCATTGTGGTATAGGGGTATAACAGACACGATTACTTGTTACCCCTGTGGATCCATTACATAACATACCCTTGTAGTATAGGCTGCTTCAGGATCATCTTCTAGAACTCGAGAGAGACCAAAATCGGAGACTTTGCAAACCAAATTGCTATTGACCAAGATATTTCTGGCAGCCAGATCCCTATGGACGTAATTCATGTCCGATAAGTATTTCATCCCAGAAGCGATACCTCGCAGCATCCCCACTAGTTGTATCACCGTGAACTGGCCATCGTGTTTCTACGAGAAAGACAGAACGTTGTCATCATTATTGGTGTTAGAAGATACATGGGAGAAAACATCAACACAGGCAATAATACAGAAATCATCCTCATGGCTTTATGAGCTTCGCTGGAGATAATCCACTTAGAAGGCTTTATTCTTTTCCTCTATTTGTAGCCATTTGTACACTAAGTGTATCCATGGCTTTATAAAATACAGAGTACAACCACCGCTGAGCATGAGAGGTACTTCAGAGAAATAGGCCTTATAGGCCGGCAGAAAGGCACTATGGGGTTTGTATTAGATCCACAGAGCATTGTATCAAGCAGCAAGTTCAAGCTTTGTTTTGAAACATGTTGACAATAAGGTAAAGTACATGGAATATAGACACGGTGGTAAAAATAAAAGAAAATAACAATACTGAGAAATCCTGGAGACGGGTGCAGGACACGTAGTGAGAAGATCAGGACTTGTTATATCTTATATTTAATCCTAGTTTCCCATACACACAAGAGAAAAGTCAGCTGAACCTCCAGATTTTGGAAGGACCATTCGACTATATTATATTTGGGGTGTCCTGAATTTGAACATCTGTTCGTAGGAAAATAAGTCACCACCAGTGGTTGCTTTCAGGAGAGACGTATGCTCACAAGCCGCAATAGCTGTATGGCTACTACACAGTGTACAGAGCCATCTGCTTCTGACTCCATACACTGTGCAGATGTAGCAGCCTTGTGGCAGATCGGTGGGGGTGCCTGTTATCGAAACCCATGATATTAATGGCCTACTCTAAGTATACACTGAGAAAGAAAGCAAAACAACAGCGCCAAGCGCTAATAGCTTGATACAGTAGCATATAAGGACACAATACTAGAGATGAGCGAACACTGTTCGGATCAGCCGTTCCGAACAGCACGCTCCCATAGAAATGAATGGATTAACCTATTAATAGCACTGACAGACCTTTTTTGAAAAATTATTCTTTGCCCGGAAAACCCCTTTAATGATGCTAAGTTGTAATTAGAGATGAGCGAGTACTGTTCGGATCAGCCAATCCGAACAGCACGCTCCATAGAAATGAATGGATGCACCTGGTACTTCTGCTTTGACGGCGGCCGGCCACTTAACCCTCCGCGTTCCGGCTACGTCCATTCATTTCTATGGGAGCGTGCTGTTCGGAACGGCTGATCCGAACAGTGTTCGCTCACCTCTACACAATACCAAATGACAGTAGAATGCTAATCTTAAATGGTTGTGACGTTAGCTCACAACCACTATGTAAATGTCAATGAGGACCCTCCAAAATTTGGAGGGAGCCTCTGGAGGTGGCGGGACCTCAGTAGCAGCAGTCAAGCCTGTGGTACACCAAAACATCTGGTGTCGGCATCTGGAACATCTAAAGGGCAGGAAAAAGGAGGCAAGAGGCGCGCCAATCCAATGAGCAACTTGTTATTTATCACACAACACATTTCGGGCAGAATTCTCTTTATCAAGTGTGTTCCTTGAGAAAGGGTACTTTGCCTGGAACGCATTGTGTGATAAACAAAAGAGTTCTTCATTGGACTAGCGTGCCTCCTGAGTCCATAGGCCATCTTTAGTTTTGGACACCCCTTTAATAGTGACAATGTGTTGTGTACATACAGGATAAAAGGCTCTTAATGACATTCACTGTTTTATACACTCGGAAACAAGACAAAGTAGGATGCATTGGCTTCCGAACAATGATGCAGATCTGAAAGTAATTGCATAGTGTTTTTCCGTACCTTGTACAACAGAAAAGACGATTTTACAAATAGACGCCTGAACCTGTCTACCTCTTTCCCATTCATTGTACAGTCACTAGTGAAAGGTTTTGTCGCCAGAAGAAAAGAATTGAATAAACAAATGCATCTTCTTTCTGTGGCTGAATATTATAAATGGAGCTGAAGCCAAGTAAAGATAGAGCCATTCAGGCTTATGTAAAAGCATGGCTTATGGATAGCAGTGAGAAGGAATCTCACAATTACATTTCTTACTGCATTGTGCCAGACTGAGATGCCCGGGAAGGCTAGAATTATCAGGAAAGGATTGAGAAATCAGTATAATGGCACATTATTATACGGCTTATTAAAGACTGTGACTTTAATACAAGTCACCAAATACATGCTATGTTATTGTAAAATACATACATTATAGGTCACTCCATTAAAAATCTTTCTTAATGGTCTTGACTAGGAGTATACTACTGATGGCCCCTCTTAGGATAGGTCTTCAATAGCAGATTGGTGGTCCAATTCCTGACACCCCTGCTGATCAGATGTTTTCAGCAGCCACAACTAGTAATGAACTAATACAATTCTGTATAACTGTGAAATGTATTGCAAGCCCCAGTGACTTGTATGGAACTGATCTTATTGTATCCTCCCCGGCTGCTACACAGTGTACAGAGCTGTGTTAGTTCTACTACACTGTGGCCACCACAAACAGCTGATCAGCAGGGGTGCCCAACAGTGCCAGACCAATCCTGGAGCTCACCCTCTTGAGCTGAGCAATAAATCACAAATTAATTTGCAATAAATCACAGCAATAACCAAAACTGAAAATCAACTGAATTAATCAATGTGTACTTGCTCTCATTGATTATATCAATTATTTTCTATCCTTGTCATCCTATTTCACACTGCCATTGGTTAAAGGATATGTCACTGACTCAACCAAGATCCACTGCTAAGGCATGTCATATAAATAAAGGGTGTGGGAATATAAAAAGGGGAGTGTCCTAAAATGATAATTTATTAATCGTAATTAAGGTAAAATGTTCAATTAATCTTGATTTTGATTAAGGTCATATTCACCCAGTCTTACCACCCTTGGACCACTCCTACAAAACAGACTATAGTACTCCTGATATTTGGGTGCCTTCTTCTGGACCATTGTGTTAGAGCGTGGGCCCACCAGAGGATGTTCAGGTTCTCCGGTGGATCAGTCCAACACTGGACCTCCACCAATCTGCTATAGTAAACTCCTAGATCTTTAATTTTTGAAGACAAGCTATGAGAATGTTATAGAATAAAGCTGACTATACTTATTAGATACCTTTTTGGCTAATGTCCATGCAGCTGACAGCTATTCTTTTCAACTTCCCACACCCAAATGTTCTCAATAGGGATATAGGAGCCTCTGTCAGGCTCTTGGGGCTATTTTATCTCCTTGAGAATAAAAGATTGGGCATGTCAGAATGCTCAATCCTTCGTCTTCCCAATATCTGCCATTGAGGAAAGTTAGGACACCCCTGAACACAGTAGATGGTTAATCAGTCCTGCTAAAATCAGCACGAATGGTTACTACGTCTTTCTATCATCTGGAGTCATTAAAAACTATACTATATGTAAGACACCATCCTCAATACACATCCACAGTGGAAGCCTAAAAACATTTCTTCACCCTGTTCTCTCCTGTCCTCCTCTGTATACTGATGCTAATGGACAAAAACCCAAGTGAGTCATGATAGGGGCTAATATAAGTTGAAGTTTTCCTATGTTCCAGACACTGAGAACAGACGTCCGCTGATGGAATCGGCATTGGAGATGATGGTAGACCTTAGATGCTCAGTGGGATCCTCTATTTGGTGCTAGCACAATATCTACAATTGCCAATTACCTTATGTAGAGTCAATAACTTTTGGTATTGATAACAATATGTTTTCTCATGAGGCAAAGAACTAGAAGCAGATCTACAACTATTACCAATAAAACCAAAATAAAGACCAAAAAGTTTCATGGAGTCTTAAGAAATGCTAACTTGACTAAACTCCTTTGAAAAAGTGCCCAAACTGGGCCAATCATATCAAAACGTCTCCAGCTCCAAATGGAAACAATCTCCTGAATTCTAAGAATAGTGTCTACCAATTCCACATTTTCTGTCCTTCACATGGATGAGTTGTTATTTTACGCTCCTTCTTCAGATTTCTTTGACCTTTATATCTCAATCTTAGAATACATCTAACCTTTGGGTTAGCACGGACACTGTGATCTTATCAAAGGGATTATCCAGGAACTTTGTTTTAATGGTTTTGCGGCTAGGTCTTATTAGTTCAGATATTTCACAATCACAGAGCTTTACGAGGGCAGGTTCTTACTGAACTTGAGTGTTTGACCCCACAAGAATCACAACTTTAAAAGACTTTCTCAAACTTTCACAGATCTAAGATTCTCCAACACCTAAGCCAATTTGCTTCTACTGGTACATTATTCTTATGTCTCAAGAATAATGTCTTAATTTATACTGACTGCCAGATTTGGAGTCGGGAAGGAATTTTTTCCCCTGAAATAGGGCAACTGGCATGAGCCTTCCCCTGGATCAACACTGTAGGGGATTGTAGGGTTATAGGTTGGACTTGATGGACTAATGTCTTTATCCAACCTCATCTACTATGTAATAAATCTAACCATTAAATGAAAATGATATGATTGGTAGAGGGAAATTTGTGTTCAGAAGGCATTAAAGGGATTGTCAAGTTTGGGTTAAAAATTGGCGTTCTGGCGCTCCCCACTGGTGTTGATGGGCTAGAGCTGTGATATCAGATCAAGGGAACAATATAATCCATTACCAAACACCAGTGAGGAGTCGCAAAGACTGAATGTTGGGGTGTTCAGGAGGTAAGTAGTATTTTTTAATAGCTCCGCTTATGGTCAATTTTTATCATTGCCAAGTCCTTTAAACTATTGCTTATATTAGGCTATCAATATTATATCAAAGAGGACCCAAATCTTGACACCCTAAAAAAATCAGCTGATTAAAGGAGCAGTGTCATTGGAGCAATGGCACTAAGTCAAGTGCTGTGACTTCTTAATGTCTGTGAAGTCATGTCCATCACTCAAATAGTTGTTCTGTGTCATATTCAAGTACATCAGGTTGGATGTTGTGCCTGGTATATGTAAACAGGAACCCATTGGGAAACAGTAGTAATGTTTCCTTTTGGGGTACAACCCAATGATTATAAACTTCCCTGAGCCTGATGGTGGTTGGAGTTCCCATGATGGTTGTGCAGGAATATGACTTAGGAGATGAGGTGGAAGAACTGTAACCAGATAATGGAGGTAAAATTATTGTAGAGCATCCAGTGAGGGTTGGGGATGAGTTAATTGATGGTACTTGTGTTACTCATGATGGTACTCATTGATAGTCTATGTCTCCCTTGGTGGGGAAGTCTTCAACTTAAAGGAGTTGTCTGGGATAAAAACTAATCCCTACTCTAATCTAAAGCGAGGGGGCCAGGAGGCCCCTTTGATCTGATATTAATGACCTGTCCAAAGGACAAGTCCTTAATATTTAAGTCTTGTGAAAATCTGTTTAAAGACTCAATATAGTATCTATAAGGCCTCGTTCACATCAGTGTTCATATTCTGTCCTGGGTAGTCCGCATGAGGACTGCAAGTGGTGTACCAGTGAAAGCACATGGACCCCATAGACTATAATAGGGTCCGTGTGCTTTCTACATCATGTGGATCATGTGGACAGGAAAGTATTTCACAATCTACTTTCTTGCCTGCACGATTGGTATGGGCAGCGCACGGCAAGCACACGGATCCCATTAGAGTATATGGGGTCCATGTGCTTTCACTGGCACACTGCTTGCAGCAGCGTTTGGTATTCCATGCGGGGGGTCCCTATGCAGACTCCCCGAACGGAATACCGAAAGCAGATGTGAACGAAGGGTAAAAAGTCTCAGTCACTTAAGGGTGTGGCAATAGTTCCTATACCCCAAACAAGTTGTCACTTTTATAAATAGTACATTTTAGGTGAAGGCCCTGTAACAGATGTCCGTAGGCCTCCTAATGTGCAAGTTACGCCTCTGCAAATGATTTTGTCCTTGTAGAACATTCAGAATGAGTAATAGTATATGAAACATGAAAATATAATGCAGATTTTTTTAGCTTTTTTTATAGTGTCTTTGTTTTAAAAAACATACATTAGTTTTTGCTTTGAGAGTGACATATTTTTTACCGTATTCATTTGCGCTGGTATTTTCGGCTGGCGGTATACTCGTAGAGCTCTGTGCTTCCGATCCTATTGTGTCTGACCTTGTCGTTGGCTAATTGCTGACATTATTAGCTGACTTGCAGCTGGCTCTCTGTTATTGCTTATCTTCTGCCTGATTACATCTATTATGTATGTATCATGATGACCTTCAGGGAAATGTTTGTATGTTGTTGTTTTATCTTAATGAAATAATATAAAGCTGCTGCCTATGAAACTCTTTATACCGGCTGGGCAGACGCTCTAGGAAAAGGAAAAAATATCCACTCCCCATAGAAATTAATCTCATGACCTTCATTTCTCGATACTGAAGAACAATCTTATAGTTGTCATTGCAGTGCTGACATTTATACACAGCTAGGAGAACATGCAATATTCTTTCAGCTCTAGTCATTGCACCATTTTGGTATTGTGCTCCCCCCGCCATGTATAAAAAGGATCATCACATTAAGCTCCTCAGAATGGGTCATCAATATTAGATCTGTGAGGTTCTGACAAAGCGGATCCCAGCAGATCAGCTGCTATGGGAAAGCCAAGTTCTCCAAAAAGTTTACATACCAAAGCAGAGGCTTTAGGTCCAGCAGCACTGCTCCATAGACTTTAATGGGACAACGCTGCATTAACTAAACCCACTTTGTACAGAATGTGAACAGCATGGCTACTAATTGTGTGGTCATATCAAAATGTTTCTATAACACATCATAGTTGCCTATAGTGGTGTAACTAAAGACTTGTGGGCCCCGGAGCAAACTTTTGTCCGGGGCCCCCTACCTCGTCCCTACAGTGAATTCTTGATAGTGATGGTTACGGTGCTAAGGAGTTTAATCCACCTTAGTGTGGTTAGGGGAATCTGTGGGTCTCCTTGGCTTATGGGTAGGGTTGAGCCGATCTTGACTTTTCAGGATCAATTTTGAAATCCAATTTCCGATCATTTTTCATTCGAACCCGATCTCGATCCCAATGCAAGTCAATGGGATTTTTTTACTAATCGGAGATCGGATTTTAAAAACAATCCTATTCACTATACAGCATGGAATCTGTACAATTGAACGCTTTAATTGTTAGAGTCCACGCTGTGTAGTGATTTTTTTTAACCCCTAAGTAGCCAGAGGATTTTTTTTTAATCCTCTGGCTATTTAGTCCCCCCTGGTGTCCACTTACCTGCAGAGCTGGCTGGTCCGGTGCCCGGTGTTCTCGTTCTTATTCGCCTCGCTGTCCCCTGCCTCCCAGGTTAGGAGAGTGTGGGCGGGTTAGAAGAGTGTGGGCGGGTACTGGGAGGGGAGACGTCACGTCTCCCCGCCCTGTACCCGCCCACACTCTCCAAAGCTACAAGCCCTGACTTCTTCCTAGCTCTTTAACACTAACCTGGGAGGCGGGGGCAGCGAGGCAAAGAAGACCGAGAACACCGAGCACTGGACCAGCCATCTCTGCAGGTAAGTAGCTACTAGAGATGTTAGCTAGTCTCCCATTAGAATGAATGGACCCAGCTGGCGCGCAAGGGGTTAGGGCTGTGTGCCGGCTGCTTTCATTCATTCCTATGGAACCGCAGTGAGCCTTTACACTGAGTATACATTCTGCTTTTCCCACAATGCTTGGCCAGTAGCCAAGCATTGTGGGAAATAATCACCGATCTCGATCCCACCTAAAAAGATCGTGTTCGGAATTCTGATCGCGATTGTGAAATTTTCTTGATCGCCGATCGGACTCCGATCTTTTCCGAACACCTACTTATGGGCCATCTGAAAGCTGCAATGTCAAAACTGATGCCAGTGCTTATGAGCCCCTAAGGCTCCCGGACAACTGCGACTCCAGTACCTGCACCCCCTCAAGTTACCCCCCCTGGCTGCCTATAACGTGCCTAAAGGTAGATCCAGCTTTGGCAATAAACTTTGTGAACCTCTGATTATAAAATGATGCTTAATAAATGAATAGTATAAGTGAATACAAGAAATTTTGTAATACATGTAATACATTTTGTTTTTTATTGGAGATAAGATTGAAATATTACTTCCAACTATTTGGGGCCACTACCAGTGGCGTAACTACCACCATAGCAGCGGTAGCAGCTGCCACAGGGCCCGGGACATTAGGGGCCCGGTGACAGCTGCTACCGCTGCTATCATTATTCTCGGAGGTCTTTTCGGACCCCCGAGTATAATGATCGGGGCCCCCTGTTGGTGGAATACTTTCCACCAACAGGGGGCCCCGAAGCTGCAGCAACGGCTGACACACAGGAGCTGCAGGTCTGGCTCCTGTCAGCGCTTCAGGATGATCCCCCTCTCTCCCCCCTCCCTTTCTCTGCTGTCCTCTGCCCACCAATGAGAGGAGGAGGCGGGGCTTATCCCTGCCGAGCTCCTGCCGTCCTGCACTGGAGGAAGAAAGGAAGAAGGAAAGTGAAACTAAAGCTACACAGGTACGTACTGGGGTTACTTATTAATGTCAGGCATATGGGGTGATTACTTGTGTTTTAGTAACTTTACTATATACTTTACTAAGATACTTTATTATTACCTCCATGTCTCTCACATATCAGTAACTCTTATGGTGAGGCACACAGGGGTTAATGTGAGGGAGATGATGGGGTTAACTGCTATTAATATGAGGCACATGGAGTTACTAAATTGTAATGCACATGACCAGATTTTTTATCCACAATTTGTCCTGGTATAGCGGTCAGCGGGTGACGTGACAGTATTTAGTCCTGTAGGGCCACTATTGGGTATAATACTGTGTGCAGGGGCCACTATTGGGTATAATACTGTGTGCAGGGGCCACTATGGAACATAATAGAGCGCGCAGGAATGCGTAGTAGGGACTCGGTCGAGATAATAATAATAATACATTTTATTTATATAGCGCCAACATATTCCGCAGCGCTGTACAATTTATAGGGTTCAGATACAGACATACATAACAAAGAACGTCATTTCACACAATGGGACTGAGGGCCCTGCTCAAAAGAGCTTACAATCTATGAGGTAGAGAGGGTGACACAAGAGGTAGCAGGGGCGGCATTGCTTATACAGTGTTCAGACAATTTTGTGCATTAGGAATTGTGATAGGCTTGTCTGAAAAGATGCGTCTTTAGTTTGCGTTTGAAACTGTAGAAGTTGGGAGTTAATCTGATTGTCCGGGGTAGAGCATTCCAGAGAAGTGGTGCAGCTCGGGAGAAGTCTTGTATACGAGCATGGGAGGTTCTGATAATAGAGGATGTAAGTGTTAGGTCATTGAGTGAGCGGAGAGCACGGGTTGGGCGGTAGACAGAGATGAGGGAAGAAATGTAGGGAGGTGCGGCATTATGGAGAGCCTTGTGGATGAGAGTAATAACTTTATATTTTATTCTATAATGAATAGGCAGCCAATGTAGCGACTGGCACAGACCGGAGGCATCGCTGTAGCGTCTAGCCTGATAGATGAGCCTGGCCGCTGCATTCAGAATAGATTGTAGAGGAGAGAGTTTAGTGAGGGGAAGACCGATTAGTAAGGAATTACAGTAGTCAAGGCGAGAATGAATCAGAGAGACAATAAGTGTCTTTAGTGTATCTCTGGTAAGGAAAGGGCGTATTCTGGAGATGTTTTTGAGGTGGAGGTGACATGAACGTGCGAGTGATTCAATATGAGGGGTGAAGGAAAGGTCTGCGTCAAATATGACCCCAAGGCAGCGGGCATGCTGCCTAGGAGTTATAGTAAGGCCTGAGACTGCAATGGATATATCAGGGACAGATCTGTTAGATGGTGGAAACAGTAGTAGTTCAGTCTTAGAGAGATTTAGTTTCAGATAGAGCGAGGACATGATATTAGAGACAGCAGAGAGACAGTCACTGGTGTTCTGAATGAGTGCAGGGGTGATGTCACGGGAAGATGTGTATAATTGGGTGTCATCAGCATAAAGATGGTACCTGAAGCCAAATCTGGCGATGGTTTGTCCAATGGGGGCTGTGTAGAGAGAAAAGAGCAGAGGGCCGAGGACCGAGCCCTGAGGAACCCCAACAGCAAGGGAAAGAGGGGAGGAAACAGAGCCCGCAAATGATACACTGAAAGTGCGGCCTGAGAGATAAGAGGAGAACCAGGAGAGCGCAGTGTCATTGAGGCCAACTGAGCGGAGCATAGTGAGGAGAAGTTGATGGTCAACAGTGTCAAAAGCTGCAGAGAGGTCCAGAAGAATAAGAAGAGAGAAGTCACCATTGGATTTAGCCTTTAGTAGATCATTAGAGACTTTTGTGAGAGCTGTTTCAGTAGAGTGCAGAGCGCGGAAACCAGATTGTAAGGGGTCAAGCAGAGAGTTAGCAGAGAGATAACGGATTAACCGAGAATAAACCAGGCGTTCCAAAAGTTTAGAGATGAAGGGGAGGTTAGAGACGGGTCGATAGTTAGCAGCACAGGATGGGTCCAGGGAGGGTTTTTTCAGTAGCGGGATTATAACAGCATGCTTGAAGGAGGATGGGAAGATTCCAGAAGAGAGAGAGAGGTTAAATATTTTAGTAAGGTAAGTAGTGACAGCAGGGGACAGAGATTGGAGAAGGTGTGAGGGGAAGGGGTCACTACTGCAGGTTGTGGGGCGAGATGAAGAAAGTAGCTGGGAAACTTCCTCTTCTGTGACAGGTTCAAAAGATGAGAATGGACAGTCATAAGTGCGGCTGGTGAGGGGATCAGTACTATCGTAGGTGTGGGAGTCAATGCCACCTGGGGCTTGGGCAGTAATTTCCTGATGGATCTTATCAATTTTATCATGGAAATACATGGCCAGGTCATCAGCACTAAGGTCTGTGAATGGCGTCTGCACCTTGGGTGTGAGTAAGGAGTGAAAGGTTTCAAAAAGCCTTTTAGGGTTGCTTGAGAGAGAAGAGATGAGGGCGGTGAAATAGTCTTGTTTGGCAAGGTAAAGGGCAGAGCTATATGTTTTAAGCATAAACTTGAAGTGGAGGAAATCTGCAGGTGAGCGTGATTTTCTCCATAGACGTTCGGCACACCTAGAGCAGCGCTGAAGAAATCGTGTCTGTGGCGTGTGCCAGGGCTGATGCCTCCTATGTGGGACTTTACGAGTGGAGGGGGGAGCAACCTCATCCAATGCATTTTTGAGGGTATCATTATAGTGACTGGTGGCCAGATTGGGACAGGAGATTGAAGAGATGGGGGACAGGGAGGACTGTAGAGTATCTGAGAGGTGCTGGGTGTCAATAGCACGCAAGTTCCTATATGTGTGATGGATAGGGGCGTCTTGTGAAGGGGAGAGAGCACTGATGGTGAGAGATAGAAGATTGTGGTCAGAAAGCGGCAGAGAAGAGTTAGAAAATTTAGAGACTGTGAGGAGTCGATGGAAGACTAGATCAATCGTGTTACCGTCTATATGTGTGGCGGAAGAAGAACATTGTGAGAGACCAAGAGAAGTGGTTAATGAGAGAAACTGTGAGGCAGCCGGGGAGTGAGGGGGGGCAATAGGGATGTTAAAGTCACCCATGATGAGGGTAGGAATGTCACTGGATAAAAAGTGGGGAAGCCAAGAAGCAAAGTGGTCCAAAAATTGGTAGGGTGAGCCAGGTGGGCGGTAGATCACAGCTACACGTAAGGAGAGTGGCCGGAAAAGTCTGATAGCATGGACTTCAAATGAGGAGAATGTGAGTGAGGGGACCGGGGGAATGGACTGAAAAATGCACTGTGGGGACAGGAGTAAGCCTACCCCACCACCCTGCCTGTTGTCAGGCCTAGAGGTATGTGAGAATTGTAGGCCACCATGACACAGAGCAGCAGGGGAGGCAGTGTCTGCCTGCTGGATCCAAGTTTCAGTAAAGGCGAGATCTTCCGTGTCGGGGGGCCCCATGTCAAAAGTTCGCCACGGGGCCCCGCCATTCCTAGTTACGCCACTGGCCACTACAATAAATACAGATCAAGCAATGTATTATATGAATACATTTACCAATATAGTGCATATGAAAATAGTATGTTACAAGTATCTGTCCTACAGAAGACAACCCCATCTTAAATTGTAGCTCCCCCTCTCTGGACTAGAATTTTCAGTGGGTAAAGGAAATCTATAATCCTGTGCAAAAATAAGTAAGCCAGTGAGCTATCAATAAATACCTACCTTCCCTAACTAAATCTGCTAGTTTTTTGTAAATCCATAGTGTATGTGAAGACTTTGTAATATAGTTTATTAAATAATAGTACCCATTTCTTCACTTATTTCCCTCTTTATGCCACTGATCAAATTTGTACAATTGACATTTATGGAGAGGGGAGGAGGATAAAGTAGAGAGGTCCTCAAAGCAGAGAGATATCTGCACCATAGAGAGACAATTTATTTTCACAACATAGCTGGGCTATCAGAAGTGACCATCCAGTCTACCCTTGACAGAGATGAAGACCTCATATCTTTGTCACTCTTCTCTTTCTGCACCTCCCCTCTCCTTAGACTTCAAAACTAATCTGATTATATAGAGATAAGAAATAAAAACATGAGTAGTACTTGAAGACGCAGGCGCTTTTCATTAGTGGCATATATTGCAAAGTTTGTTCCCTTCACCTGGACTATAGGATATGGTGGTTTTCCATGAGTGGAAAGTTTACATTGCCTTGGGCACCAAGAAAACTTCTACTACCCCTGCCCCAGATGATACCGAACTTGCCGCCATGTTTATCATCACCTTGATAGTTCAATTATCTCTTAAGATGGCTATTTGCAAAAGGTTTGGCTAAACCTCTATATGTTCTTATATGTTCACCAGCACTGTAAACTTTCCCCATATGACTATGCTGCCAGACCTCAAGGACACCATTTTATTTCCAGACTACCGGGTTCTCACCCTTCCTCAAACTTGTATTGCTAAGAGCTCCTTGTTGTCGTCATTGGAGAGCATTGAATCAATTAGAGACTATTATTGTGCAGCGACTTCTATTCCCGTTCCCTCTTGAGCCACCTTTCCAGCTTGTTGAGCGTACATTAGCACAGTTATTCTCCTTTTATAAAAACCCTTGCTGTGGGTTTCAGGGACTTTTGTTGAATATCACATAGCTTGAGTTTTGCTACACTCTATACGTGACTCACATAGGGACAGTCATACGGAAAAGCGTTGGACTACTTGTGAATATTTTTTTACCATGTATGCAGGATTCAGTCTCTATATTATCCCCAGTACTTGCTTCATTCACAATACAGTGTCCGTCTGCTTAGCGTGGACACTGGGGCAGACCAGACTTTACAACCTTCTATATTATAAGGGGTATAAGGGGTATGTTTCAGATTTGTTCAAAACATATTGTAATGACATTTTGTATTATTTTGTATTATACTTCTATCTGCCTTTCATTTTAGAGATAGTTCCTTACTCATAGCACTTTATATTCGGCATTACTCACATATCTCTTTTCTGCACAGTCATACATAGGTCTAATGTATTTGGTGGAACCATGGGATCCCTCCTTTCCCCCACATACCAGGGGAAAGAAAAGGTTGGGAATATTGAATTCAACATGCTGTTTGTTTGTTCTGTTCTATTCTTTGTACTTCTCCTCCAATTGAGAATGCATTCACTGTTTAAGTACTCATGAACTAAGCATGCATGTGTATAGGGAGACCAGTAGAAATGAACATTGGGCAACTACTATCTAAAGCATATGTACAGCATTAGTTACAGTATGTATTCATTACTTTAACAGTAAGGACCCTATATAGTGTAAGGGATCTCAGAAAACAGTGTATACTGACATTTTTTGCTAATATCTGCCCCCTACATTGTACCATATGATAATCTAGTAATTTAAAGAGGACCTTTCAGCAGCTCCAAAATCCTCAGTAGGTACTGGCTCACTGATTCTGGCACAGTTGGAATTTTTTTCTCTAGTCCCCACCGTTCCTGAGCAATCACTGCATTTCGTTTTGGTGCCTGATATGCTAATTATGCTCTCTACTGTGAGTCTTGGGCACTGTCCTCCTCTGATTGGACAGTCTGAATCACACCCCTTTGGCCACACCTCCCTAAGATTTCCCACTAGAAAGTAGAGGACCTATTTAGTACATCAGACACCAGAAGTAACTGCACCAATTTCTCAGGAATGACCTGGTCTAGAGAAAAAATTCCAAATGTGCAAGAATCAGAGTTGTGAAAGGTCTTCTTTAAGTTAAAGCTAAGATCCACTATGAGTGAAGATAAAATTTATTTACCAGAGATTTTTCTGTACCCTCATAGCATACAGTTGTAGCTGGCTTCAGATTTTCATCGTCAAGGATGTTCATCTTGTTTTTCATGTACCAAGTAAGAATACATTTCTGTATTCTTTGCATACAGTACATACAGTCCTATGAAAAAGTTTGGGCACCCCTATTAATCTTAATCATTTTTAGTTCTAAATATTTTGGTGTTTATAACAGCCATTTCAGTTTGATATATCTAATAACTGATGGACACAGTAATATTTCAGGATTGAAATGAGGTTTATTGTACTAACAGAAAATGTCCAATATGCATTAAACCAAAATTTGACCGGTGCAAAAGTATGGGCACTTCAACAGAAAAGTGACATTAATATTTAGTAGATCCTCCTTTTGCAAAGATAACAGCCTCTAGTCGCTTCCTGTAGCTTTTAATCAGTTCCTGGATCCTGGATAAAGGTATTTTGGACAAACAATTCAAGTTCAGTTAAGTTAGATGGTCGCCGAGCATGGACAGCCCGCTTCAAATCATCCCACAGATGTTCAATGATATTCAGGTCTGGGGACTGGGATGGCCATTCCAGAACATTGTACTTGTTCCTCTGCATGAATGCCTGAGGATTTGGAGCGGTGTTTTGGATCATTGTCTTGCTGAAATATCCATCCCTGGCGTAACTTCAACTTCGTCACTGATTCTTGAACATTATTCTCAAGAATCTGCTGATACTGAGTGGAATCCATGCGACTCTCAACTTTAACAAGATTCCCGATGCCGGCATTGGCCACACAGCCCCAAAGCATGATGGAACCTCCACCAAATTTTACAGTGGGTAGCAAGTGTTTTTCTTGGAATGCTGTTTCTTTTTGGACGCCATGCATAACGCCTTTTTTAATAACCAAACAACTCAATTTTTGTTTCCAAAATGAAGCTGCCTTGTCCAAATGTGCTTTTTCATACCTCAGGCAACTCTATTTGTGGCGTACGTGCAGAAACGGCTTCTTTCTCATCACTCTCCCATACAGCTTCTATTTGTGCAAAGTGCGCTGTATAGTTGACCGATGCACAGTGACACCATCTGCAGCAAGATGATGCTGCAGCTCTTTGGAGGTGGTCTGTGGATTGTCCTTGACTGTTCTCACCATTCTTCTTCTCTGCCTTTCTGATATTTTTCTTGGCCTGCCACTTCTGGGCTTAACAAGAACTGTCCCTGTGGTCTTCCATTTCCTTACTATGTTCCTCACAGTGGAAACTGACAGGTTAAATCTCTGAGACAACTTTTTGTATCCTTCCCCTGAACAACTATGTTGAACAATCTTTGTTTTCAGATCATTTGAGAGTTGTTTTGAGTAGCCCATGATGCCACTCTTCAGAGGAGATTCAAATAGGAGATCAACTTGCAATTGGCCACCTTAAATACCTTTTCTTATGATTGGATACATCTGGCTATGACGTTCAAAGCTCACTGAGGTTACAAAACCAATTTTGTGCTTCAGTAAGTCAGTAAAAAGTAGTTAGGGGAATTCAAATCAATAAAATGATAAGGGTGCCCATACTTTTGCACCAGTCAAATTTTGGTTTAATGCATATTGCACATTTTCTGTTAGTACAATAAACCTCATTTCAATCCTGAAATATTACTGTGTCCATCAGTTATTAGATATATCAAACTGAAATGGCTGTTGCAAACACCAAAATATTTAGAACAAAAAATGATTAAGATTAATAGGGGTGCCCAAACTTTTTCATAGGACTGTATATTCTAAATGCATGCCTCAATTCCAGTGCTATTCCATAAACTGTTGTTATTAATATTTCTACAAAAAATGCATACTGTATGTCAAAGAAAAGTAGCACGGTGGCTCAGTGGTTAGCACTGCAGCCTTGCCACACTGGAGTCCTGGGTTCGAATCCTGTCAAGGACAATATCTGCAAGGAGTTTGTACGTTCTCCCACATTCCAAAGACATACTGATAGGGAATATCGATTGAGAGTCCTATATGGGACAGTGACTGACAATGTCTGTAAAAAGCAGTGGAATATGATGGCGCTATACAAGTAAGCATAAAGAAAATAAACGTACCATGATATTTGCCTTATCTGGTTGATATATCAGCATGTAACAAAAAATTCACCAGAACAATCCCTATTAAGCTATAAGCACAGTCAGATATTTTAAGGCTAAGGCTCCACATAGCAGGTCACAGCAAAAAAAAGCATTTTCCAATGCGGACTTTCCTCTTTCCTATAGGGAAACTGCCAGCATTTCCGTAGATATAATTGATTTAATTTATAATTTATTTCTCTACAATGTGTGGGTGGTTCAATAAAATCCCATTTACTTTACAGAGACTGTAAAATGCTGCGTTTTTTTTGCGTTTACATCATTGATGCTACATGGGGCCCTGGCCTAAAGGGGTTTTCTGGCTTCAAGTCCAAAGGATAGAACATCATCAATATATGATCTATCAGGGTCTGATACACAGACCCCACACAGGTCATATGTCCTAACAGCCTCTATGTTCCATAAGCTGCTAGTGGATGGGCGATGTGAGCTGTGCAGCAGCCTGGTCATCTACATAGTGGTGGTTCTGGTGAACTGTAGTGCCGATCCACTGAACACAATGCCCGTCTACTAGCAGCTTCCGGCAACAGAAGTCTGACACCCGAACTGGGGTTAAACCCTAACTGATCATATACTGGTGACCCGAAAACCCCTTTAACTATATGACCATACAAAGCAATACTTTCCAATATATCATAGTTACTAGAGATGAGCGAACAGTGTTCTATCGAACTCATGTTCGATCGGATATTAGGCTATTCGGCATGTTCGAATCGAATCGAACACCGCGTGGTAAAGTGCGCCATTACTCGATTCCCCTCCCACCTTCCCTGGCGCCTTTTTTGCTCCAATAACAGCGCAGGGTAGGTGGGACAGGAACTACGACACCGGTGACGTTGAAAAAAGTAGGCAAAACCCATTGGCTGCCGAAAACATGTGACCTCTAATTTAAAAGAACAGCGACGCCCAGCTTCGCGTCATTCTGAGCTTGCAATTCACCGAGGACTGAGGTTTCCGTCCAGTTAGCTAGGGGTTAGATTCTGGGTAGGCAGGGACAGGCTAGGATAGGAAGGAGAAGACAACCACAACAGCTCTTATAAGAGCTAAATTCCAGGGAGAAGCTTGTCAGTGTAACGTGGCACTGACGGGCTCAATCGCCGCAACCCAGCTTTCCCAGGATCCTGAATGGAATACACTGACAGTGTATTCCCGTATACCCGATATATACCCCGATACCCGTTCCAACGGTGTGCCCCCCCACCTTCACCCCAGAAATACCCTGCAAGTCCCCTAGCAATAGAATTGGGGCTATATACACCCACTATTTTTGCTACTGCCATATAGTGCCATTGTCTCACTGGGAATTCAAAGAATATATTGGGCTTACATATAACTTCAATTCCAGGGAGAAGCTTGTCAGTGTAACGTGGCACTGACGGGCTCAATCGCCGCAACCCAGCTTTCCCAGGATCCTGAATGGAACACACTGACAGTGTATTCCCGTATACCCCATATATACACCCCAAATCCCCGTTCCAACGGTGTGCCCCCCCACCTTCACCTCAGAAATACCCTGCAAGTCCCCTAGCAATAGAATTGGGGCTATATACACCCACAATTTTTGCTACTGGTATATAGTGCCATTGTCTGACTGGGAATTCAAAGACTATATGGGGGTTACGTGCACCCACAATTTTTGCTACTGCTATACAGTGCCATTGTCTCACTGGGAATTCAAAGAATATATTGGGGTTATGTGCACCCACAATTTTTACTACTGGTATACAGTGCCATTGTCTGACTGGGAATTCAAAGAATATATGGGGGTTACGTGCACCCACAATTTTTGCTACTGCTATACAGTGCCATTGTCTCACTGGGAATTGAAAGAATATATTGGGGTTATGTGCACCCACAATTTTTACTACTGGTATACAGTGCCATTGTCTGACTGGGAATTCAAAGAATATATGGGGGTTACGTGCACCCACAATTTTTGCTACTGCTATACAGTGCCATTGTCTCACTGGGAATTCAAAGAATATATTGGGGTTATGTGCACCCACAATTTTTACTACTGGTATACAGTGCCATTGTCTGACTGGGAATTCAAAGAATATATGGGGGTTACGTGCACCCACAATTTTTGCTACTGCTATACAGTGCCATTGTCTGACTGGGAATTCAAAGAATATATGGGGGTTACGTGCACCCACAATTTTTGCTACTGCTATACAGTGCCATTGTCTCACTGGGAATTCAAAGAATATATTGGGGTTATGTGCACCCACAATTTTTACTACTGGTATACAGTGCCATTGTCTGACTGGGAATTCAAAGAATATATGGGGGTTACGTGCACCCACAATTTTTGCTACTGCTATACAGTGCCATTGTCTCACTGGGAATTCAAAGATTATATTGCAGTTATGTGCACCCACAATTTTTACTACTGGTATACAGTGCCATTGTCTGACTGGGAATTCAAAGAATATATGGGGGTTACGTGCACCCACAATTTTTGCTACTGCTATACAGTGCCATTGTCTCACTGGGAATTCAAAGAATATATTGGGGTTATGTGCACCCACAATTTTTACTACTGGTATACAGTGCCATTGTCTGACTGGGAATTCAAAGAATATATGGGGGTTACGTGCACCCACAATTTTTGCTACTGCTATACAGTGCCATTGTCTCACTGGGAATTCAAAGAATATATTGGGGTTATGTGCACCCACAATTTTTACTACTGGTATACAGTGCCATTGTCTGACTGGGAATTCAAAGAATATATTGGGGTTATGTGCACCCACAATTTTTGCTACTGCTATACAGTGCCATTGTCTCACTGGGAATTCAAAGAATATATGGGGGTTACGTGCACCCACAATTTTTGCTACTGCTATACAGTGCCATTGTCTGACTGGGAATTCAAAGAATATATTGGGGTTACAAATACCCTCATTTCTTGCTACTGCCATATAGTGTCAGTTTCTGACTGGTAATTCAAAGAATATATTGGGGTTACGTGCACCCACAATTTTTGCTACTGGTAGATAGTGCCATTGTCTCACTGGGAATTCCACAAATTTGGGGATTCATTCACCCTACATCTCAGGCTCTTGCCATATTCACCCAGGTTGTCAGTGCTGCACCAGCTCGTTCCCAGACAGCTCGGCCCGAAAAACACGTTACCTATATAGAGGATTTGGACAATGAAGACAACATGTTCTAAATCTAATGTCTGCACCTTCTCCAGAATTAAAATAAAGGCAGCGTTTAACTTTCAAATAGCACTGCACAAAGGAAGAGCTTATCAGCTTGTCTCATGACATGCTACTGAAAAGTGTCATTTGTGTATCTTAATGTAAATATAGTTGTATAAGCTTTTTGGGTTTTAGGCACTGCCAAGTTATTTATTACCACCCGCTCCCTTATGATGATGATGATGACGCCAAAGTCACTGTGGGTGTTCAGAGCTCACAGCTTTGGTTGACATTTGTCTTGCTCTCTGTCGGTACCAGCTGTCTTTTTGGATACCGTAAAGTTATGTTGACTTTATTAACAGCTATAGAAGCTTTAGCCAGGTTGTGACGGTGTGTAACCCTAACAACACTAAGTGGGATACACATTAATAGTCAGTCTATGTACGCTAAACGTATCACTGAAGTAATTTTTTTTCCCTATCCCCTAATATAAGAAAGGAACAGACATTAGACCTAGACCGGGGTTCGAGGCTTGTAAAAATCCAGTATTATTTGTTCTTCATGATGTGAAATATGTGTTGAAAAGCAACCCAAGATGAAGTCAGCCATGTGTGCCAGTGTGTTACTTGGCATGCCTTTGCTGGCCCCAACTGTAAGGGTCACTCTCCATTTCCTCCATTTTCCACTCCCCTTCACACCATTTGTGGTGAAGCAATGGGATGCACTGAAGTGCACCCTCTAGCCTCGTGTGGGACAGGGACATCAGATGCCACTCCAACCCCCTCGTCTTCCTCCGCCAGCCAACGGTGCGAAGATGAGAGGAGTGTGCTCTGAATGTTTTCTGCCTAGCAGAGGCTAGTTCTCACTTACGAAAATGGCCCCACTTTGACCTGTATATCAGGCACAATGGTGTAGGTTTCAAAGAAACATGGCACCAACAAGTTGGAAAATGTGGGCTATGCGTGGACCGTGTTTGAGTCTGGCAAGCTCCAGATCTGCTACCAGGTTCCAGCCATTATCACAGGCGCAAAAATGCCAGGCCCCAGGTGTAGCAGGGAAAAAAAAATGCCATCTCAGCCAGGATGGCATCCCTGACCTCGGAGGCACTGTGCTGTCTGTCCCCCAAGCTGATCAGTTTCAGCATGGCCTGCTGACATCTCCCCGTGCCAGTGTTACAGTGTTTTCCGCTAGTAGCTGGGGTGGAGGTTGCAGCTTCGTAGGGTTTCAGTCTACTCCTGCCATGAATTTTGGCCTGGGAGAGGAGATAGGCCACCCCAGTTTGCACCCGGGGAACAGACTCCACCACATTCACCCTGCCTGTCATTAAAGATAAGCACTGCAGCATCCCTGACCACAGGCGCTTGTCCAAGTGTCGGTGGTCAAGTGGACCTTGCAGCAAAGCGCGGAACTAAGGGCCCACCTGATGTTGAGTGACACGTGCTGGTGCAAGGCGGGGACGCCACACCGGGAGAAGTTGAGACGGCTAGGGACGGCATAGTGAGGTGCCACAGTTGCCATCAGGTCCGGGAAGGCGGGAGTTTCAACAAGCCGGAACGCCAACCTCTCCTGGGCCAGCAGTTTAGCGATGTTGGCGTTCTAGGCTTGCGTGGGTGGGTGGTTAGCGGTGTATTTCTGCCGGCGCTCCAATGTCTGAGAGATGGTGGGTTGTTGTAAAGAAGCGCCTGATGGTGCCTTTGATGGTGCAGGAGAAGGAGATAAGACAGAAACAGGGGAGGATGAGGGAGAAGTCAACAAAGTGGCGGAGGCAGATGAAGTGATGTCCTGGCTCGTCCTCTGGAGTGCATCGCCAGCACTGTGAGCAGAGGCAGTGGCATGAACGGCGGGCGACGCTTGTCCTGCCGTTGCTGCCTGCCACTGATTCCATTGCTTGGATTCCAAATGACGGTGCATTGAAGTGGTGGACAGGTTGCTCTTCTCAGGGCCCCTACTCGATTTCGAGAGGCAAATTGTGTAGACGACACTATATCTGTCCTCGGCGCATTCCTTGAAAAACCTCTACACCTTCAAGAAACGTGCCCTCGATGGGGGAGTTTTTCTGGGCTGGGTACAAAAGGGAACATCTTCGGACATTCCGGGTCTGGCCTGGCTTCGGCAAAGCAGCTGACCTCTGCCTCTGGACATGTCTCTGCCTCTAGCTACCCTTTTTGGTGCTGCACCTGCCTCAACATCCACACTACTTTCCCAGCTTGACATCTGCCTTGTCCAGGTGGGGTCGGTGTCCTCGTCGTCCACCACCTCCTCTTCCAACTCCTGTCTCGCCTCCTCCTCCTGCACAATGCGCATGTCAACTGGCTGCCCTGACAGCAACTGCGTCTCATCGTCGTCGATGAGGGTGGGTTGCTGGTCATCCGCCACCAAATCGACCGGAGATGGAATGGAGGAGACTCTAGTGTTTGAGCATCTGGACACAGATACTCGTCTGTTAGGTCCGTGGAATCGCGAAATGGAGGGGCAGGTTGCGGTACAGTCAAAGGAAGGGAGAACAGCTCTGGGGAGCAGGGACAGTTGGGGTTATTGTTCTGGGAAGATTGGGAATTTTGGGTGGAAGGAGGACAAGACTGTTGGGTAAGAGGAGGTAGAGGCTGACTGGCTGGTGGACAATGTGCTTTAAGCGTTATCCGACAGCCATTGCAAGACCTGTTCCTGGTTCTCGGGCCTACTAATCTTTGTACCATTCAGCCTAGTTAATGTGGAACTTTTGTGCAAAGCGCAGAACTTAGGGCCCGCCTGATGTTAAGGGACACACGCTGGTACAAGGCTCAACTCACCCTAAGTGCCAAAAACACTGCTGGTGCAAGGCTCTACTCATGCCAAGGGCCTCAATCTCTGCTGGTAGCTCAGCTTAAGGTCCTGTAACTTTGTTTGGAAGGGCTCATGTTAAGGGCTAGAAAAGTGAATTTTGGAAGGTCTTACCACATCACACACACACACACACACACACACACACACTCAAAATGACAGTTAAGGGTGAGGGCTTTTGGATTTCCCATTGTCTATTCCATCCGTGGTTGTCATGGGGAACGTGATTTAAAGGGGTGGTTGTTACTGTTTTTTGAGCTTAAATTGGGGTTTGTGTCCATCCATTTGGGGAGTAAAGAAGGTTTCCAGGTATTTTCCCACTTTGATAGAGGTTTTTTTGAATGTGGAAAGTGTGTAGATGTTAGGCAGTGATGTTGGGATAATAGAGGGTCTTTGGTGTGTTAGATGCCCCCAGACATGCTTCCCCTGCTGTCCCAGTGTCATTCCAGAGGTGTTGGCATCATTTCCTGGGGTGTCATAGTGGACTTGGTGACCCTCCAGACACGGATTTGGGTTTCCCCCTTAACGAGTATCTGTTCCCCATAGACTATAATGGGGTTCGAAACCCGTTCGAACACACGAACATTGAGCGGCTGTTCGAATCGAATTTCGAACCTCGAACATTTTAGTGTTCGCTCATCTCTAATAGTTACATAGTAGATGAGGTTGGATAAAGACATCAGTCCATCAAGTCCAACCTATAACGCTACAATCCCTACAGTGTTGATCCAGGGGAAAGCAAAGACACCCTGGTAAGATCTGTAAACATCAACTATACTACTTGTGGATGGTTTCCTATATACTGTACTAACAACAGAGAGTAAAAATAATAAGCAGCCACAATGTAAAAGGGTTGTCTCACAATGATAACTCCATTTTATTTGCCCTATTAGGCTATATGGAAGAGGGTTAGGTTACCATGCTTGAGATCCCACTCTTTTAGCCAGAAGAGCTACTAGCAAAGAACATCTCTCGGCAAAAAGGCAAATATGTGTGTAAGCCGTGGCCATATAATGAGGTCTATCCATGACAGGACGACCAGAATGCCCTGCTCCTAATTCCCATTTCCATTCTCATTTGATTAACCACCTGTGGCAAACACTTCCATTATTCTGCTATCTCTAAATCTTAAGCCGCCTGAGGTAACACGAGGGATTTTACCAACCCCGTGTCTCTCTTCTGCAGGATATTTAAGGGGAGGACACGGACGAATAGCGAGCTAATTACTTGGAATTGATTTTAGCATTAACCTGGATTTCAATCCCTGCTAGAGCCGGATAAGAGGAAAAAAATCAAATGTTATTAAAACTACACAATTAAAACCTGAAGAAGATGAAACACATCTTGGGGGTTCTAAGATCGCTAAAGCTGACAATAGGAACAAAAGGGAAGGTGAATGATCCAGAGGCAGAAGAATGACATTCTTACACTTGGAGGAGGACACCTGTTTATTTTTTTGCTTTGGTTTATGGACTCATTTACTAAATTTTAAGGGGAACATTGCAGGTTCATGTGCAAAAAAGGCACATAAAAAGGTTCCACAGGTACACTGAAAGAAAGAGCTCATGAGTCCAGTGTATTCACAAGGATACGGCTCTTCTACTCATCATCCATATGGGAACACAAGGAAAGATGAATGATGTTTTCCAGGTTGGTACGATATGATGTGATAATCTTCCAGGTTGCCCTTTATTAGGATTACAAAAGCTCCAGTAGGAATACATACAATAAATGCTTGGCAGAGAACAACAGGCATACAGGGGTCTCCAGGGAGTCTATGTAAACTTACTTCACTGGGGGTTTTAGGCACTGTACCTAGAGGTCCTGGACTAGCTCCTATCTCGTGTCATGTGATCCGAACGAGCAGTCGGCCCCCAAATCCCTCCATCTCCTCCCTTTTCTCCCATGTTCAAAGATACAGTAATTGTGCTATGGGTGCTGACTTTACTATAGCCTGCCAGTCCCTATAGCTTTGTGAACAAGGGAGAGGAGGAATGAGGCAGAGCAACTTGAGGGCTGGATGCTGGATTCGATCACATTATCTAGTTTTGGAATCAGTCCAGAACCCCTAGGTATAAGTGGCCACCAGCTTCAGTATATTTTCCTTTTTACACGTACACATGTACACAGAGCTGAGCCAACCATGCATGTGTATGGGGAAAGAGAGGTCAGAAGAAGTAGTTGGCCAAATAAGTGTTTTGCCAACAGCTATGTACACCTTCAGACATGTGGGAGTTGGTAAAGAAGTTGTTTATTATCACATGTAAAGAAACTAATTCTAATCCTTGGATATACCTGTTCTAATAAGTTCTGATATTTAAGGGGAGGACACGGACGAATAGCGAGCTACAGTAGTTACTTGGAATTGATTTTAGCAATTCTCTCTAGCAGATCTCTCCCTAGTGAGCCATAGTACCCCTTCTAGTCCTTGGATATACCTGGTCTAATAAATTCCTGTACGGTCTCTGCCTAGTTAGCCATAGTACCCCTTCTAGTCCATGGATATGTATGGTCTCATAAGTTCCAGTACCGTCTCTGCCTATGGGAAGAATATGCAAATCTGTCTCTCAAGATGTAAACAGGGAGACAGTGCCTTTGTTATGCCGCCCTCTATGGGAAGCACCCTGAACATCACGCCCGACTTTCCCAGAAGTCTTTACTGCCTAATGCGGGGTTATAACCAAATCACCGCTTGGCACCGTTTCTGTCTGGATGGACTTCATCAGCACAGCCTAGAGAGAACTGATTTGGTAGAAGTAAGAGGCTGAGAGACCTGGCACTGTCTCCCTGTTTACATCTTGGGAGACAGATTTGCATATTCTTCCCATGTTCCCTTGCAGTGGAGCAACTATGGCTGTATAAGTCTCCACACACCTGAAAAGGTGGTCTCACCCTAAGGATGGACGTTATCCCCATAATCTCGTCTCTGCCTAGTGAGACATAGTACCTCTTCTAGTCCTTGGATATACCTTGTCTAATAAGTTCCTGTACGGTCTCTGCTTAGTGAGACATAGTAGCCCTTCTAGTCCTTGGATATGTATGGTCTTATAAGTTCCAGTACTGTCTCTTCCTAGTGAGACATAGTACCCCTTCTAGCAACTGCAAGTGCTGGACAGTTAAGCACATGGACCCCATAGCATATAATGGGCTCCGTATGCTTGCTGCACACTGCTCGCACCAGTGATTCATGCGGGCAGTGTGTGGAAAGCACATGGAGCCCATTATATGCTATAGGGTCCGCGTGCTTTGAAAGCACATCGCAAGCAAATGCGATTGTATTCCGTCTGGGGGGTGTCCATGCGGACTCCTTCCGGACAGGAGCCAAGCGCTAATGTGAACCGGCCCTAAGAAGACAAAATTTCCATGGACAGCCACATCATTACAGCCTGACCCAATATCACAAATCTAGGTAATAGCTGAGAATGGTATACAAATGCAATGAAGTTGAAAGAACTGAATATACTGTATGTGTAAATTTTATGCGGCAGACATCAGAGATCCATGGGGGGACACAAATTATAAATGGAAAGGGGTCACTTGTCTTTTACAATGCAAATGTGATTGCAGAATTTTCAGATAAAACATAACTAAAATAAATGGGTAATAAGACATTGGTTTTAGGCATACCTGCTGCTATAGAAAGACGACAGGAACCTTGTATGTGCTGAGGCAGCAGCTCTGGCTGAGTTTCCTGTGTCCTTCAGATATTTCATTGTCCTCGATTAAGACTGAGATATGCTTTTCACTTACATTATTAATTGCGGAACTTTATGATGATGTATAATTTTCATATTTTATGTTATAATGCTTTCCCAATCTATAGGTACAAAGATGAAGTTACAGGACTAGGTGAAATTACTGGGAGGCTTTCATACAAGGATGGGTCCTATTCTTCTAGACCCTGACGTAATGGGGAACAGTTAAAAATTCCAAATGGGGTTCCTTAGTCCATGATGGTTCAGAGGGTCCACTCTATATCTATACCCAGTTCATCATAAAATTTGACTGTCGGGAGTCCCTATACAATGAAGATAGTCAGACAGTCAGAAGTGGAGGCTTTGGCCTACTTTGTGCTTATGTGTATGGGCACATTTGGGCCTCAACAGTAAACTCGACTCATTCACAACCAAATTTTTCGATCTTACCTTCAAAAATGAATCTAAGGAGCCATTTTCCATGTACTCTGTTATGATCATGACCGGCTTGCCTGTAAAGAATTGGAATATTTCATAAGGTTACTCAACAAGTTTTATCATGGAGGTGAAGAAATACAACAGTGACTGGAAATCCTACAAGAGCTCAAGGCCTATAGATTTTCTTACTTCCATATACTGCATACATTTCATACATGTTTAGTTATAGATATATTCATGTAAATTTACATAATAAGCCAATATATAATGTATCATACAGTTGAATATTACACTTTGTGTCTATAAAAGTCATGGTCGAAAGAAGAAAGGACTAGAACCATGATGGCGAACCTATGGCATGCA
This sequence comes from Leptodactylus fuscus, assembly GCF_031893055.1. NCBI lineage: Eukaryota > Metazoa > Chordata > Amphibia > Anura > Leptodactylidae > Leptodactylus > Leptodactylus fuscus. The sequence continues at coordinate 204,144,197 of NC_134267.1, read as the reverse complement.
TGCCAGAGGTGGCACTCAGAGCCCTCTCTGTGGGCACCCATTTGTGGGGCCACTTTACAGCAGATTGTACTGCGTGGGGCCCACTGTGGAGCAAATTATACTGTGTGGGGCCCACTGTGGAGCAAATTGTACTGTGTATGGGCCACTGTGGTGCAGATTGTACTGTGTGGGGGTCACTGTGGGGAAGATTGTATTGTGTGGGGGCCCGTCCGTAATTGTCCACAATTATGGATCTGCACAATACTAAGGTCAAATTGCCATGTTGGCACATTGTAATAAATTCGTGGGTTTTGGGTTGCAGTTTGGGCACTCGGTCTCTAAAAGGTTCACCATCACTGGACTAGAGGTTGGCTCCTTCATTTCTTAGGGAGCGTTCACACTACCGTCGGTGTCCGACATGTAGTGTCTGCTCCTAGTGTCCGCTCAAAATCTGTCACGGACACTAGGAGCGGACACTAGATGTGTCCGTGACACCTGTCATTCACTTTAATGGGCATCGGGTGCGTTCTTTTGCACTCCGTGTCCGTCCTTTCCTGCCCGCAAGAGAAGATGTCCGACTTCTCAAGCGGACAGAAAAACCCTGCATGCAGGGTTCCTCTGTCCGCTTGAGAAGTCGGACATCTTCTCTTGCGGACAGGAAAGGACGGGCACGGAGTGCAAAAGAACGCACCCGATGCCCATTAAAGTGAATGACAGGTGTCACGGACACATCTAGTGTCCGCTCCTAGTGTCCGTGACAGATTTTGAGCGGACACTAGGAGCGGACACTACATGTCGGACACCGACGGTAGTGTGAACGCCCCCTTACTTCACTATTTCATAAGAATTATTGACGGAATTTACATTTCACTTTTGTCTATTTACTTCTTTTTGCTATTTGACAAAAATAAACTATTAACACTGCCTAAAACTTTTGTACAGTACTATAAGGGAATAAAATAGAAGTTATATTAAAACATTGTACTTAAAACTATCAATCAGTCTGCCCAGTCCATTGTTTTACGAGATATTGTGGATAGATTGGACCTTTCTATGGTTGCAGGATCACAAAAGAAGACTCAAAGCCTTGTGAGGGTTCCAGTAAGTGAATCTATTTCCTGAGCCTCTAGATTTCTAATAGACTCTATATGTATTTTACAGAAACCATAACTCTTACAACTTTAGAAACTTCATGTGCTAAATCTTCCTCTATCAAGTACAGCATTTCCCTAAATAAAGAACAGGTGACTGTGACAGTGCGATATATATATGTGCCCTATAGAGGGGCATGTTACACACAATATATATCACACTCATCATGTTTAATGACTTCATTCGGTCCGTTCCACTAAACAGCCCCATTTAGCAGCTAATAGCCAATCCAGTAATGCTCAGCCAACGTGTGTGAAATTAGTGATACCTGCTAATTGATCAGACACTTTTCCCAGCAGCGTCCCGGACAGATGGACGGACAGCTAATGGTTATGTGCTTCACGAGAGTAACACTTAAGATTTTAGTAGAACATCAGCCCTGCGGTAAGATGTTTCTTTTAATGATTCCCATCAAGCTGAAGGTCTAATTACTGACATTAGGATAAGACAATCACAGACTATGGATTCCCCCCACTAATTGTAAAACAGATAGTGAGATAGACGTCCTCATTAGTCTGTGCAATCACTGTAAATGATATTGTGCTCATTTACATATCCAATTAACTAACCCTTCATCAATCTGTTAGGAGCAGTGAAGGGACTCCTGTGCTTTAACCTGTACAAGTACTCTGATCTTTAAGGATTGCAGCCAACCCCAAGATGCATTGCAATGTTTCTTCACTATATGGACAAGTTCTTGGCCAGACAGGTGCATAATCCGGTTGTACTGAGTTTTATTTCATTTATATGTAGTTGTAATTGTTTTTATTACACAGTATAATTATTTGCCAGTTTGGTATAAAGTTTTAACACAAGAGAAGAATTCATAATCACCGATACATTTCCTGCTATAGCAACAATCCAGTATTTTGCAAGTTAGTCATGGATATAGATTCATCATTTTCTATTGCTGATGTTGTCACCCATGTCTATCACCTGTACAAATGTTTAGTGTCTGTACACATATATATAACCTGTACACATGTCTATAACCTGTACACAAATCTATAACCTGTACACAAATCTATAACCTGTACACAAATCTATAACCTGTACACATGTCTATAACCTGTACACATATCTATAAACTGCACACATCTCTATAACCTGTACACATGTCTATAACCTTTACACGTCTATAACCTGTACACAAATCTATAACCTGTACACATGTCTATAACCTGTACACAAATCTATAACCTGTACACATGTCTATAACCTGTACACATATCTATAAACTGCACACATCTCTATAACCTGTACACATGTCTATAACCTTTACACGTCTATAACCTGTACACAAATCTATAACCTGTACACATGTCTATAACCTGTACACAAATCTATAACCTGTACACATGTCTATAACCTGTACACAAATCTATAACCTGTACACATGTCTATAACCTGTACACAAATCTATAACCTGTACACATCTCTATAACCTGTACACATATCTATAACCTTTACACGTCTATAACCTGTACACATAGCTATAACCTGTACACATGTCTATAACCTGTACACATGTCTATAACCTGTACACATATCTATAAGAGCGGGTCTCCGCTTTAGGCAATCTGACGAGTCTCCATCTTCTGCCCGAGAAACTGGACAGGGGACGGAGACCCAGCAGTCAGTTTTCAAACTCATTCACTTGAATGGGTTTGAAAAGTGTCCGCCCGTGAGCGTCTTGTGCCTCTCCGTGGCGAAACCAGCTTTTTTAACTGGACACAAAGTCAGACATGCAGGACTTTGTGTCTGGTTAAAAAAAAAAAGGATGTTACTTTTCAGGAAAATGAAAGTTATTTTTTTCTATATTGAAATATTTTTCACTTTACTATATACATTTTGTATAAAGGTTTTCCATTTTCATTGAAAGAAGACTTTTCATCCCCTCCACCAACTTCAACTCTTTGCCTCCTTCAGTGCTGTTCCACTGTTCTGATGCATTTGGGAATTTTTTCTCTAGCCCCACCTTTCCTGAGTAATCTTTTGTTAGGTTTAGCACAATTATAGTATCTACTGTCAGGTGAGTGGTCTCAGAATATCTGCTCCATTGCAGGACCGCCCAACTGACAGTAGGAGGCAATCTAAATGCACTGATTGCTCTTGAATGGGGGGAGCTAAAAAAAAATTAGAACTGTGCTAGAATCAGTGGGGGGCAGTGGGGAATTCAAAGAACAAAAGCTTTATTGTTCACTTCTTCTGGATACTATTTAATGTACCATTGTGTCCATCACATGACCCTGACAGATTTATATCCACCATTAGCCTAATTGTATAAATTTCTTAGAGCTTTATGCCTCATTCACATCTGCGTTTGGTAATCCGTTTGGGGAGTCTGCATGGGGACCCCCCGAACAGAGTACCGAAGGCACTGAAAAGCAGTGTGCAGTGAAAGCACACGGACCCCATAGACTGTAATGGGATCCGTGTGCTTTCCCCATGCTGCCCGAACGAATCATGTGGACATGACAGTAGATCACAAAGTACTTTTCTGTCTGCATGTTCCGTGCGGACATCGCGCGGAGAGCACTGCACACCACTTGCCAGTGCGTTTGGTAGTCCATTCGGGGGGTCCACATGCGGACTCACCAAACGGATTATCAAACGCAGGTGTGAACGAAGTATTAGGGTGTGGATGCATAATGCAAAGCTGTACAGCTTTAAACAGGGTCCCTACAGAACTATAGTAAGGAGTCGTGGTTAGTCTGTGTACCATCATATGGGGCCAGAGCTTAATTTTCAATATACTGCTATGGAAAAGTCAATCAAGTCTGTCAGCAGGAAAATCAGTACTAAACTAATGACAGTACCTTGTAGGTAAGTTTCTGCATTTCCAAAAGATTCTGTTCTTATTCTGAATTGCAGCTCCATTTTCATGAATATCAGCATTTTATTCCAATGCATATTAGCTGAAAAGGACTAGAGTCGTTTCTTCTCCTGCCAGATCTTTGCTCTCTGCTCGAGAGAATTGCCCTAATTTTTTCTTAGTCGCTCTATTTTGACACCCGTAACTTTTTTATATTTCCATTTGTGGAGATGCATAGGGTGTCTTTTTTGCGGGGCCAGAGGTAGTTTTAAGTTATGCCATTTTGGGTTATTCTAAAGTTTATTGCTTTGATTAATTTTTTTTACAAATTTTTAGCACAGCCAAAACGGGGGGAAAAAGGCAGTTCTGATCTTCTCTTTTTTTTTTTTTTTTGGTAAAGTGTTCACTGTAGAAGAAAAATATTTTAAGTTTGTACACTGGGCATTTTTGGACACAAGGATACATATTGTGTATGTGTGTTTTTATTAACTTTATTTTATATTTATTTTATTAAATGTGTTTTAGGGAGAGGGAAGTGATTAAAATTTTTAATTCTTTTTTAATTTCTATATTTTTTAAGACTTTTTTTTTTACTGTTTTTAATAAACCCCTGAAGGTCTGATCACAAATACATTACAATACAATTGCTTAGGGCAGCCTGTAGTAGAAGCCGAGACAAGTCTGGGAGTCTTCAATAGGCTCCCGCCTGTCATGAGAATGGATTGCCAGCCCTGGATTTCATTCCGGGGACAGCGATCCTCCCATAATGGCGGTGCCTATGTGCCACCAGGAAAATTTTGACAAAGGCTCCGTGTACCTTAATGCCCGCAATCAGTGTGGGCACTGATTGCAGACATTAGTAACAGGTTTTCCCTGTAAATTACAGCAGAAACACGACGGCTAAGGTGGCCACTCAGTTACAGAGCGGCCATCATATTTAAATACTTGACATCCACCGTAATACTACAGCAGATGTTGAGAAGGGGTTAAACAAAATTTAATTCACTTTGCTGGTATTGTACAACACAACATTTTGGGGTTTCTTCAGCAGCAGCCTGCTGCATTTCCACAATTTGAATCCTTCATTTCAGTACTTTTCTATATAGATCCTGCATGTCTTGGGACTATTTCTGAATGAACCCCAGAAGGACATTTAAGTAACAGACTATCCTCTGCTTACTGCGTGCAGTGTATGGGACCCAGTGGCGTAACTACCGCCATAGCAGCAGAGGCAGCTGCCACAGGGCCCGGGACATTAGGGGCCCGGTGACAGCCACTACCGCTGCTATCATTATACTTGGGGGTATTTTCGGACCCCTGAGTATAATAATCGGCAGCCCGGGAGAGGTAAGAAACATAAAAAACACTGTTACTTATCTCTCCACGATCCAGGCATGCTTCGGCCTAGTCGTCTGACGTCTCATGACCCCGGCCTGCATCCTGGGTAATGTGACATCTGACGTAATTGAAGATGGACTACTTCGGAGGCCGACATCGTAGGAATCGGGAGATAGGTGAGTAACAGAGGGTTTTTTTTATGTTTTTCTCCCCCTGGGTCTCCAATTATTATACTCTGGGGTCTGAAAAGACCCCAGAGTATAATAATTGTTTATGGGTGTCCACAGTGGGACATAATACTGTGTGCAGGGGCCACTATGGGGGATAATACTGTGTGCAGGGGCCACTATGGGGGATAATACTGTGTGCAGGAGACACTGTGGGGGATAATACTGTGTGCAGGGGCAACTATGGGGGATAATACTGTGTGCAGGGGCCACTATGGTGGATAATACTGTGTGGAGGGGCCACTATGGGGGATAATACTGTGTGCAGGGGCCACTATGGGGGATAATACTGTGTGCAGGGGTCACTATGGGGGATAATACTGTTTGGAGGGGCCACTATGGTGGATAATACTGTGTGCAGGGGACACTATGGGGGATAATACTGTGTGCAGGGGCCACTATGGGGGATAATACTGTGTGCGGGGGCCACTATGGGGGATAATACTGTGTGGAGGGGCACTATAGGGGATAATACTGTGTGGAGGGGCACTATGGGGGATAATACTGTGTGGAGGGGCCACTATGGGGGATAATACTGTGTGCAGGGGCCACTATGGGGGATAATACTGTGTGCAGGGGCCACTATGGGGGATAATACTGTGTGCAGGAGACACTGTGGGGGATAATACTGTGTGCAGGGGCCACTATGGGGGATAATACTGTGTGCAGGGTCCACTATGGGGGATAATACTGTGTGCAGGGGACACTATGGGGGATAATACTGTGTGGAGGGACCACTATGGTGGATAATACTGTGTGGAGGGGCACTATGGGGGATAATACTGTGTGGAGGGGCCACTATGGTGGATAATACTGCGTGGAGGGGCCACTATGGGGGATAATACTGTGTGGAGGGGCCACTATGGTGGATAATACTGCGTGGAGGGGCGACTGAGGGACATAATAGTGTGTGCAGGGGACACTAAGGGACATAATACTGTGTGCAGGGGCCACTATGGGGTATAATACTGTGTGCAGGGACCACTATGGGGCATAATAGAGCACGCAGGAATGCGTAGGAGGGGGTCGGTTGAGGTCTTCGGCGTCGGTGTTGGTCGCGGGCCCATGTCAAAAGTTCGCCATGGGGCCCCGCCATTCCTAGTTACGCCACTGATGGGACCCACTAGGTTAGAGAGAACTGCAAACTACAGATGGAGCCTGCAGTGGAAAACTTCTAAAATTGCAGAATTGTAGAGGTCCAGGAATCGTGTTATTCCGTATTTACTGTAATATTGATTTAATCAAATTTTATTTAAAGGTTAGGAATGCTTTAAAGTCTGTGACTGAAGACTATGGCTACAGGAATGCTTATATGTACTACAGCATAATCCTGAAGCTTTGGATAAAGGTGAAACACAAGAATGAAGCAGGTAACATCTTCCCGAGAATGCAATTCTATGCACATAATGGAAAACCTTGTAATTGAGCCGCTCGGTGACAACATAAATCACACAAGGTGGTGACGGACCTGGTAACGTCTCACATTGTAGACTGAAGTAAACTAAACAGGGACAGCCGGGAAAGCTATAACTATGCTAGAAAGCTTTTATACAGCAGAAGATTAGCATCTGGACATCTGACAATAGCCTAATGTGCACCAAATAAATGGCATTTCACATAATAAAATTGTACAGTGGTAAAACAAGTCTTCACATTCTCCTTTGTGTAGCTACAAGCTTTGCGCGGCTCCATCTCTGTCTTTATTACGGGGTGAAAGGCAGCAGGTGTGTAGAGCAGTCGGGCTCACCACAGCCCCATTTATAATGTTATATTAGTCTGGGATTTACACGGACAGATAAAACCTGTCAGACGTGATAAATGCTTCTCTTTACTGAATTGCAGATTGGCTAGTGAGTCGGTGCATGACAAGCAGAGGGCCGCTAAGCTCATTCTAAATCAAAGGGAAAGTCACAGTTTTACCATTACCATTATTGTTATTCGCCATATTATTTTTCACCAGGTACAAAAGATAAAAACATTTTGAGGGCGCCACACTTTTCTAACTTGAACTGCAGGAAAATCCGCAATTCACTGCCACTGCGTTTTTTTTTCCCCAGTGCTTTTTTTCTGTGGCCTACTACATTAGGCCTGAGGTTAAGTTCACACAGATTTTTTTTGTCAGGGTTTGGAGGCCGTATCCGCTTCAAAACCCTGACCGAAAAGATGGCTTCCATCAAAATCAATGGGAGCTGCTCAGGAGTTTTTTCCGAGAGCGAGGTGCTCATTCTTCAGGCCTTGCGATTTGGCCTGAAGACACTTCCTCCTCCGGACTAGGTTCATTCATTGGGCCTAATTCGGAGCGGAACACGCGGCTGGATGCCGGAGCAGTGCACCGGCTTTCAGTCGCAGCTACCCGGTTTTTGGATCAGAACCTTGAGGCAGCCTCCGCCTCAGGTTCCGATCCAAAAAACCCCGCGTGAACTTACCCTTAGCCTGAGGGTGATTTTGCCTCCAAATTGGTTCCAAATACCACCTGAAATCAATCTCCATTGACTTCAGCAAAAGGACTCTGATTTTCGCCTCTAGATTATTTTTTCAGCTGGTGGAAAAAATAAGTGTCATGGGAGGGAGGTGGAAAAAAAATCATCTAGCAGAATTTTCAAGTTCTGTGGCAAATTCCATGGCGGATTCATTCAAATGGAAAAATTTTGCTTCTGAATTCCGGAATTCAGAATTAAGTTTCTACAAATCCCACTATGTGAACCTAGCGTAAGGGGTTGTCCAACTGCTGGGATTTTTCTTGAAAAAAAGTCAAAATGACCTAGAAAATTCACACAGTAAGGCAAGGTTCACACTACCATGGAATTCTGTTCAGAAGTTGTCCGTTCAAAAAAAAAACAACAAAAAACGGACACCTATCATAACGGACACAAAAAAGGACAGTAACTGGTGGCTATCAGGTAGTGTCCGTTGTTCATAGATTTCAATGTTAAAAAAATAACGGACACTTGCCGTCCGTTTTTTTTCTAACGGAAAGAGAAGTCCTACATGTAGGATTTTTTTGTCCACTGGAAAAAACGGACATTAAAAGACAACACTACCAACACATTAAAAGACAACACTAACGGACACAAAATAAATTCCCATTGAAATGAATGGAAATTTCTGAGGTTTGGATAGGGTCCGTTGCTAAAATCTTGTAACGGACAATAGCCACGGGCACGGCTGACAGTCACCAACTGTAGTGTGAATGCCTCCTAACCCTATAAAAGAGCAAGCTTGCAACAGTTTTCAGGCGGAAACACGGCAGACTTCATTATAGTCTATGGGGTTCGCTGGTTTCCGTGGGTAACCGAATTTTTAAACGGATTAGGTTTCCATTTAGGGGGTCACCAAGCGGTGGACCTAGCATCAGAGTTGTACATTGAGGTTCTTGGTTCTCAGGACAAAGTATCCATTTTGTTATGAGGCAGAGGGGCCTTAGGGTTTCTTCTGGTACTGGGCCCCTTGCCACATTCTACCTCAGCACTGCCCCTTGTTCAGTGTCCCAACAGGCAGTGAAAGTGTTAAGCAAGGATGTGATGTGAGCTAGAAGATGGTGGCGATATCTTTTCTATTAATAAAGCAGAATGATTATAGAATATTTGGCTGTCGTCCCTATCTGCTGATTGTTTCCCGTAATTTTATGTCTCTGCTTAAGAGGCAATGAAAGCTTTTTCATGTTATTCTTTGTTCCTCACCTTGCAGGATAGAGGCGGGCGCATTGACCTCCTTTATTCCACATAAACCACATTTTGGTAATATTGGAATTAATTTAAAAACGAGAAAAAAACCACAATTATTGCAAGGACGGGGAATAGAAACTGAGTGAATTTTTTTATTGATTTTTATCGCTAAGATAGTGAATTGAGGTTATAATCCCTATTTCGAACGTGTGTCCCATACCTGATAATAAATAGTCTGCGGTAGATTGTAACCTGTATTCTTCTGACAGCACACTGTATAGGTAATATTCATGTCATGTTCTCAAGTGCTGTTTTCCATTGTAGGGCCTAGTATGTGGTTGGAGGAAATATTTGTGTATTTATAGGAGACCATTATACAGGTAGGTCCATGCCATAGAGCAGTCTGGTGATGTATATAGGAATGCCATTATGTCCTCTATACCCGGACTGGTATATTGAGTAGAAGGAGTAGGTGTCTACTGAGGGTTTTACTATATGTCTTTAAATTTATGCCAATAGTTAAATAAAGTTGTCCATGAGCAAATGATAATCCTGTAGCATGCTGTAAAGTTCCTGAAGAAACACATGTTATATCAAATTGATTACATAAAAAATTGGAGTACTTATAGGGAACTTACTATCAGGAAACTGCAATGCAGCATGCAGGCATCATGGTATAGATCAGAAAGAGCTAAGCAGATTTATAATCTCCCTATATTATAAAAATGAATTTCTGTCTGTCTGTCTGTCTGTCTGTCTGTCTGTTCTCTAATGCGAACCAAACGACTGGACCGATCTTCACCAAATTTGGTACAGAGATACTTCAGATATCTGGGAAGGTTTAAGATGAGACTCCAGCTCGCTCGGACGTACCGTTGCTGAGATACAGCTTTCCAAACAGTGCCCCCCCCCCTTAGCCAATACAAACCTGCAAGACTTTCACTCATATTCCAACTGCAATACACACAGTCACTCCACATGCACAATACAACACTGATATCCAAACTGAGATACATGCATCAGAGGATTAGATACACAGATCCGCACACAGTATCACACACCAGAGGATTAGATACACGGGTCTGCACACAGTCCCACACACCAGAGGATTAAATGCTTCTGCACACAGTTCCACACACTGAAGGATTTGATACGTCTGCACAGAGTACCACATGCTGAAGGATTAGATACAGGCGTCTACACACAGGCCCACACTCCAGAGGATTAGATACGCGCGTCTGCACACATTTGTACACATCCATAGGATTAGACACACGTGTCTGCACACAGTACCACATGCAGTAAGATTAGATACACGCGTCTACACATAGTTCCACACGCCGAAGGATTAGATACAGGCGTCTGCACACATTTGTACACATCCATAGTATTAGATACACGTGTCTACACACAGTTCCACACTCCAGAGGATTAGATACGCGTGTCTGCACACAGTACCACACGGGGGAGGATTAGATACGCGCGTCTACACACAGTACCACATGCCATAGGATTAGATACGCGCGTCTGCACACAGTACCACATGCCAGGGGATTGGATACGCGCGTCTACACACAGTTCCACACGCCGTAGGATTAGATACGTGCCTCTTCACACAATACCACACTTTGGAGGATTAGATACGCGTGTCTTCACACAGTTGTGCACGCCACAGGATTAGATACGCGTGTCTGCACACAGTACCACATGCCGTAGGATTAGATACGTGCGTCTACACACAGTTCCACACTCTGTAGGATTAAGTACGCGCCTCTTCACACAATACCACACAGGGGAGGATTAAATATGCGCGTCTGCACACAGTACCACACGCCAGAGTATTAGATAAGCGCGTCTGCACAGAGTACCAAATTCCATAGGATTAGATACGTGTGTCTGCACACAGTACCACATGCCGTAGGATTAGATACCCACGTCTACACACAGTTCCACATGCCGTAGGATTAGATACGCCCCTCTTCACACAATACCACACAGGGGAGGATTAGATACGTGCATCTGCACACAGTACCACACGAACGAGGGTTAGATGTGCGTGTCTGCACACAGTTGCACACGCTGAAGGATTAGATACGTGTGTCTGCTCTAAGTACCACATGGGGGAGGATTAGATACGCACATCTGCACACAGTTCAACACGCTGGAGGATTAGATATGCATGTCTTCACATAGTACCACCGCCAGAGGATTAGATACGCGTTTCTACACACAGTATCACACGGGGAAGGATTAGATATGCGCATCTGCACACGGTACCACACGCCAGAGGATTGGATATGCACATCTGCACACAGTTCCATACGCCGGAGGATTAGACACGCACGTCTGCACACTGTACCACATGCCATAGTATTAGATACGCGCGTCTGCACACAGTACCATACGCCAGGGGATTGGATACATGCGTCTGCACACAATACCACATGCCAGAGGATTGGATAAGCAGGTCTTCACACAGTACCACATGCCGTAGGATTAGATACGTGCGTCTGCTTACAGATCCACATGCCAGAGGAATAAATACACGCATCTTCACACAGTTGTACATGCCATAGGATTAGATATACACGTCTGCATACAGTACCACATGCTGTAGGATTAGATACACGCGTCTACACACAGTTCCACACGCCATAGGATTAGATACGTGCCTCTTCACACAATACCATACAGGGGAGGATTAGATATGTGCATCTGAACACAGTACCACACTTTGAAGGATTAGATACAGGCCTCTGCACACAGTGTGACATGCCAGAGAATTAGATACGCGTCTCAGTACACAGTTCCACATGGGGGAGGATTAGATACGTGCATCTGCACACAGTACCACACGCCAGAGTATTAGATACACACGTCTGCACACAGTTTCGCTTACTCGAGGATTAGATATGCGCCTCTTCACACAATAGCACACGGAGAGGATTAGATATGTGCATCTGCACAAAGTACCACACCAACAAGGATTGGATACTTGCATCTAAACACAGTACTACACGGGGAAGGATTAGATACAGCTTTACTCCAGATATCCATAACAACTAATCACAGGTTTTTCACTGACATTCAAAATGAGATACACATAATCACATGACGCTTATGGACATACACACAAACCACATACAAAATACACCAGTGCAAAACTGGACAATTCTTATGGGGCCACTACACAAACATAAAATGTAATATACCCGTGCGAAGCCGGGTCCTCCCTCTAGTAATACATATATTTATGGATATAATATCGCAATCATTGTGTGCATTAGAGAAACAGGGCTCCAGGGGAGAGCACATAACCTAGTAGTAGTTGTAAAGGGATTCTACCATTAAAAAACTTTTTTTTCTAGGTAACACGTCGGAATAGCCTTTAGAAAGGCTATTCGTCTCCTACCTTTGGAAGTACTCTCCGCCGCGCCGTTCGTTCGAAATACTGGTTTGTACCGGTATGCTAATTAGTTCTCTTGCAGCGATGGGGGCGTCCCCATTGCGCTTCGAAAACTGACTCCAGCGCCGCCTCTGTCTTCTTCTGCATCCTCCCCTTCCTTCTTCAGCTTGACGTTGGACGCCTGCGCAGTACGCTCTGTTCGGCGAACTTTGCCGAACGTACTGTGCATGCACGAAATTGCGGTGTCGGTTCTATGGCCGCAGGCATGCACAGTACGTTCGGCGAAGTTCGCCGAACAGAGCGTACTGCGCAGGCGTCCGACGTCAAGCCAAAGAAGGAAGGGGAGGATGCAGATGAAGATAGAGGCGGCGCTGGTGTCGGTTTTCGAGCAGCAATGGGGACGCCCCCATTGCATCTCCTGCGCTGGGGGACGCCCCCATTGCTGCAAGAGAACTAATTAGCATACCGCTGCAAACCAGTATTTCGAACGAACGGCGCGGCGTAGAGCACTTCTAAAGGTAGGAGACGAATAGCCTTTCTAAAGGCTATTACGACATGTTACCTAGAAAAAAAAGTTTTTTAATGGTAGAATCCCTTTAAGGGAAAATATTCTAAATAACTTGTCACATATGCATTGAAATCTCTTCTGTCTCTTAGTGATTGACAGCCTCCCCTTAATGACTATACATACAGAGACAGCTGTCAGTCGCAGATCGGACACCCCCATGACTTCATAATATAGAAAGCATAAAGAGTTCAACGACTGGTTATAGAAAATCTTTGCAATAAATCTGCTGCAGATTTGACAGCATTTTCCTGGTGGCAGGTTACCTTCACTCAAATTAAGGTAAGGGTAGATTGAGTTTTACATATCTGAATTTTACATGCACATAGAATTTATGATGAACATATGATGTTAAAGCTAATGGGTTTTAGCTGAATGATTGTCCATCCAACTAACTGAACTGAGTGAGGGGGCATCCACATTCTAAAGCCTCTGCCTTGGGAATCATGAGATCTTATCATAACTTGGCTCTATACATATATATATATATATATATATATATATATATATATATATATATATGTATGTCTGTATGATATATAATATTCACTAAATATTTCTAATGATAGATTATCAATATCAGTGAGAGGGTGACACCTGACACCTCCACCAATGAGTTGTCCTCAGTAGCTGATACGAAAAGAATGTAGCAGGAAGCAGACAGCTCCATTTTCTGTGTAGTGGCAGAACTGAGTTACTGCAGTTTAGCTCCCGTTCAAATAAATAGGAGTTGATATGCAGTAACCTGGTCTGGCCACTACGCAGAGAACGGCGCTGTCTACTTCCTGTATGGTTCTCAGTTATGCATCAGCTGATCAATGGTGGTGTTGGGTGTCAGACCCTGACTAATCTAATGTTGATAACCTAATCTTATGAAACAGCATCAATATTTTTAACCCCTTTAAGGCTGAACACGTCTGTATACTAGGAAGTTGAAGAACTTTCATAATACTATAAGGATCTAACTTTGCAGGGTATAAACTGTGGCAGCACCAGAGGATAATATCAATTGACATTTCACCCCCCACTGTATAGGGAATAGGAGGCGCACTAGTGGATAGTTTGGGGACTTTTGCAGAGTAATTTATTAGGTGAATGTCTATACATGCGTTCCTTCAGCCACCAACAATTATCCTCGAAACTCCAAGTATATCCTCACCGAGGGGCCTACACTTAATGTTATTGTCTTTTCCCTGATGGGGTAGAGAGATAAACCTGTCCGCTTTTATTTCGGTATTTCAGTCTGTAACCCTAGTGTCAATTGAATATTGATTTCTTAATACGTTTTCTAAGTAGCTGGCACTATGCCACCGCAGCGGAGTAGGTGAGGGGTGCGTGTCTGATCAAAGCCACTGATCAGCGTAACCAGATTAACAAATCACCGCGGCTATGACAGGAATGGTCAGAGGATATAGACATAAATCACAGCATCCATTTCTTTACAAGCATATTACACGCCAGGAAATAGGAGGAAAGGAAGAAAATACATCCACGGTGAAGTCGATCGAAACGATTTTCTAACTTTTCATTAATAAGAAGTCTCTGTCAGTGTAACATGCTTTCCTACGTACGGGCAAAAATGTGTTATTTGACTATCAGGATGGGGAAAGAATATAGTGGACACAAACTTTATGAGTCCATTATATTCAGGAGGAGAGTCCTCTCCCAGACAGTCCCTTTCTGTAGTCCCTACAGAATGTTTTCTACAGTATATGCACTTGCACAGCTGTCTGTCAGTCACTACGGATAGGACCTCATGAATACACCAGACTCATAAATTCTACCTGTGCTCCTAGTAGTTAGAGCCCAGTCAGTGGCGTAACTACCACCATAGCAGCGGTAGCAGCTGCCACAGGGCCCGGGACATTAGGGGCCCGGTGACAGCTGCTACCGCTGCTATCATTATTCTCGGAGGTCTTTTCGGACCCCCGAGTATAATGATCGGGGCCCCCTGTTGGTGGAATACTTTCCACCAACAGGGGGCCCCGAAGCTGCAGCAACGGCTGAGACACAGGAGCTGCAGCTCGGGCTCCTGTCAGCGCTTCAGGACGCTCCCCCTCTCTCCCCCCTCCCTTTCTCTGCTGTCCTCTGCCCACCAATGAGAGGAGGAGGCGGGGCTTATCCCTGCCGAGCTCCTGCCGTCTGCACTGGAGGAAGAAAGGAAGAAGGAAAATGAAACTAAAGCTACACAGGTACGTACTGGGGTTACTTATTAATGTCAGGCATTTGGGGGGATTACTTGTGTTTTAGTAACTCCATGTGCCTCATATTAATAGCAGTTAACCCCATCATCTCCCTCACATTAACCCCTGTTTGCTTCACCATAAGAGTTACTGATATGTGAGACATATGGGGGTAATAGTAATGAAGATATTTTATTATTACCTCCATGTCTCTCACATATCAGTAACTCTTATGGTGAGGCTTACAGGGGTTAATGTGAGGGAGATGATGGGGTTAACTGCTATTAATATGAGGCACATGGAGTTACTAAATTGTAATGCACATGACCAGATTTTTTATCCACAATTTGTCCTGGTATAGCGGTCAGCGGGTGACATGACAGTATTTAGTCCTGTAGGGCCACTATTGGGTATAATACTGTGTACAGGGGCCACTATTGGGTATAATACTGTGTGCAGGAGCCACTATTGGGTATAATACTGTGTGCAGAGGCCACTATTGGGTATAATACTGTGTGCAGGGGCCACTATGGGACATAATACTGTGTGCAGGGGCTACTATTGGGTATAATACTGTGTGCAGGGGCCACTATGGGACATAATAGAGCGCGCAGGAATGCGTAGGAGGGACTCGGTCGAGATTTTCGGTGTCGGGGGGGCCCCATGTCAAAAGTTCGCCACGGGGCCCCGCCATTCCTAGTTACGCCACTGAGCCCAGTCAATGTATTATGAGTATCTTGGGTCATTAAATCTTAAGGTAGGGAAACCTTTTTAGGCCAGGACCCCACGGGACGGAATATGCCGCGATTTGCCTGTGGCAGGAAAAATTGTGGCGTTATACAGTACGGGCAAAGTGGATGGGATTCTAGCGAATCCCATGCCCACTTTGCAGTAAAAACCGCCGTGCGGACATGCCACGATTTCCAAAACCAGCGCAATTATACCTACAGAAACACCAGCAGTTTCCCCATAGGTATAATTGTAACAGAAAGTCAGTGGTGGAAAACTCTGCAAACTTTCTGTTTAAAGCGCTGTGGGATGGGTTGCCGTTGCAGTTTTTCCCGCAGCGCTTTTTTGCTGCGGGACATACCGTGGGGCCTTAACCTTAGGCTAAGGCCCCATGTTGCAGAAACAGCTTTTTTTGTTGCAGATTTTGTTGTGTTTTTTGAGCTAAAGCTAAGAATGGCTGGAATATGAATTTGAAACATATAGAAGGTTCTTATACTTCTCCCTTCTGCTCAATCCACCCCTGGGTTTGGCTCAAAAACCACAACAAAATCTGCAACAAAAAAAGCTGCGTTTCCGCAATGTGGGACCTTTTTTGAGCCAAATCTTGTAGCAGCTACAGAACGAATGGAAAATATATAGGAAGCTCTTATACTTCTCTAATTCTTCTGATCAATCTACTTTGGTTTTGGCTCAAAAAAAAAAAAAAGCACCAAAATCTTCAACAAAAAAAGCAGTGATTCTGCAATGCGGGGTGTTAAAGGGGTTGTCCCATCACAAGGATCCTATCTATACTGCTTGTTAATGTGGATGTAAGACTTTTCCTAAATACACTGCTTCAGCAGAATTGCTTTGTTTGTCCACTATCTTACTTTATTCAATTCATTGTTGACACAGCCCTTGACTTATCTGCTCAAAAGTCAAGTGATGTATCTGCTGCTCTCAGGGGGGAGGAGGGGCTAAGTGCAGGGAGCGAGCCTGTGTTTCTAGCTATTCCTGTGTCTACACCATGTGATCTAACTCCCTGATCTCAGATAGGGGAGAGGAGCTGCTTTCATTTCTGAACTCGTCTTCTGTTCTCCCAGTTATCAGGCTAGCTAATTCAATTGTGTTCATTATGGCAGAGACAGGCAGTCTCTGTATGTAACACAGAATGGAGTTGCTCCTGCCTGTACTTCATAGTCCAATATTATGCATATAGTGTTTAAGGACCGTTGATGACATCACAGGCCCTTCAGCCGCCCCATAGGATCACGATATGCGGTGGACGGAGCTACACTCTATTTTGGGGGTGGAGCTAAATGGCAGATTGCATGTGAAACCCCGCCCACCAAATGATGCAAGAAACCAGGAAGAAAGAAGAGTTTACAGCAGTGAAGACTGGTGAGTATGCGACGTGGGAATACCCCTTTAACCTTAAACACAACCTGTTATAATGAGAGATCCCTTTAAGTAAGTCATCAAAAACAAAAGCATGCGCGGTACGTACTCTCAGATGCCGGGAACTTCACACGTGCAATGCAATACGCATGCGTGTCTCGAGTCCCGCACCCGAAACACTGAATACCCGCCCACCAATAGTATATCTTGTCCTACCTCTTTCCAGGCCGACAAGCGACTGGCTTAACGGCTTAGGTAAGTGACAAAACCCTTTTTATCCATTTTAATGGTCTTTTTTCTACTGTATACACCAACCTTCCAATATATGCATGTTGTCAGTATACATTGATGGAATGTATCTACTGTTTGACCTATGTACGATGCCCCATATCTGTCAGCATGTTCTCTCTCTTATTGCTCAGTACTATTCAGGCATTTTTATTCTCTTCTGCGCTATTAGCTGACAGTTGAAACAAGTATAGTGAAACCAGAATTGGATGTTTTACACAGCCATATTGACTAAGTCTTGTTTTATTGTAATCTCTTTTTCTGCAATACACTTCTTATTGCTTTGTATCAAGAATGGATGTATATATCTTACTTTTCTTATCATTTTTGTATTTTCTCACTTTTACGTTATTACGGTACTATTTATTTGAATTTTATGATCACATAATGATGCATGTAATCTCAAGTGGTTGGGAAACACCTTCCCTTGATTGACTGTAGACAGAATCTCTAGATCGCTTCCTTTATTTTGTTATGTTTTAGAATTGTTTGCACCTGAGGAAGGGCAAATTTTATGCCCGAAACACGTCGTGCTCTGAATGACCTAATAAAGTCGTTGTCCTTCTCACCTGTGGAGCGCAGTCTCTCCTTCACTGGCTCATCCAAATTTGATACAGTGATTGCCGTTTTTTAAGTAAGTCATGTCAGCACAGGCCAAAAACCAATAGTGAATGTCTCGCTATCATAGATGAGGGACTACAAATGGACATCAGCTTCCAATAATTATATAGCCTATAATTTAATCTTATTTTTCTACCTTATACCGTACAACGATAGGTAAAATGGCAACTTACATTTGGTGACTACTCCTTCCAGTCTTATAATGTTGGGATGATCAAATTGGCCCATGATGCTGGCTTCACCTAGAAAGTCTCTCCTCTGTTTCTCCGCATACCCAACCTTTAGGCTCTTGATGGCAACACAGATTTCTCTTTTGCTGGGTAGCTTCAGGCGTCCACTGCACACCTCTCCGAATTCCCCTGTCAAGACATGGGACATCTCTTACACTCTCATATATGGACACTTGTATCATTGCATAGACATCTTCTACACATTACACAGGTGCTACTTATTTACAATTGGTTTTGTTCAATAGATTTTTAATAAATCCCTAATAATACCCATCTGCACATTTTTGCAGCCGCTTCTTTTTGTTTAGTTGCTTTCTCATTCAAAACGGCTTTTTTTCAATTTTATTGTTTTTTTTCCAAATAATATCTTAAAGAAATGTCATAAATTGATACAGCGAATATTGCGAAAATAGGCGAATGGAACACGTTTCCAATAGGAAAACATATACATGTGTAAAATAAAAACAGGGCCTAAAATACAAAAACAGAATGAATACAGACTGTCAGTCCAGTAGCATTGGAGATGTGGGACAATGGTCTCTATTATAGAAGAATATTGAGAGTTGTAACAAAAATCTGGTCAGTATAAGGGGCCTATTATGTTGAAAATTTCCTGTAGGTAATCCATAGGTTCCAGAAAAGCATAAAGCAGTGTCTGGTCTTGGCTTCCTATAATGTGAACTCCTCTAACCTATAAAATTGGCCTATTTTATGAACCTACTGGTCCAGTGAGGGGTAAGTGGGGGAGAGACAATGTTGATGGATTAAGAGCCTGGCACCTGCTAGGAAATATCACAAAAGAGGGATAAGGTGGGGATTAATATTGTTGGTAAGGATGGAGAGGAGCGCAAGCTCTGGATTGAAAGGCAGATCACATCATGACATTTTATAGTATGTTCTCTACTCTTACATCAGGTGAAAAGCAAGTAGGGCGAGACTAAAATAATTCAGAAAAACAGATCAACCGAACCCTCTTCTGGCATCTGCCCACCCCGCCCAGCTCCACACTCCTTGTTCCCAGTTTGTCTCTTCAATGCTACTGAAAATATCTGATTGATATACTAATTAAGTCCCCACAATGATAAATTGTGCAGTTATAAAATTCACCTGACTCACACTAACTGTTTGAACTCTGTGAGTGCAGTGTGCAGAATCTTCAGTGTTTCCTGTATTCAATTCTATATTGCTGTTCGATGCCTGCCTCCTGCTTATTAAGAGTTGTTGGGGATAAACCTATCACAAGCTTAAGGCATGGGAGACTGGGTACAGCTACTTCACCAAGGAATAAATTAAGACTCCATTGCGAGTAGCTCTATGCCACTGATCTATCACTGTTGTGCTTAGATAGGACTCAGGAATACTACAGAACAAGTGCTGTAAGATGAGAGTTCATCTCTCTGTCTTTGCAAAGCCAGAGGCATGATGGAAAGTGTACACTGCAATTGAGGAACTACATCTGATGGGAAGAAGGAGTCAAGATGTCAGACAATAGCACATGGATCAAAACAAGTATACACAAGCCATACACAAGAGCTCTTATATAGTTCTTTAATAATATTCTATGCTGTACTATATAGTGAAAGAAATTTCTGGAGTGATTCTTTAATCTAGAACTAATGTATATACCACAAACCGTACAATCTGTCCTCTAGACGACAAACACTTAGTGGTGCAGCAAATAGCGAGCACATTGGGCAACCCATTTTTCTATTGCGCAAACAATCTTATGACAGCAAAAGTCCAAAGCCTGCAGAAATGTGTATTTTCTTCTCTTAAAATGTTGTATACTGTTAGTGTATAGACCTGCCAACACTAGAGTTCAAGAGGGCAAGTTTCCTGCTTTTAGCTTTCCTATGTACTGAAGAATTTAGAATCTGAACCATTCAAATGTTATTAAGGAGCTTTTAGTATCAAAGTCACGGAGTTGGGACTTGTTCTTTTCCCACTTCAATGAGAAGAAACATCTCGGTAGTGAATGGGTAATGGACAGAGCAGCATTAATCAGGACTGTACTCTCTACAAAGGTACTTAAGACCCTTCTATGGGAAGGAGAAACTAATGTGATTGGGGATGTTGCTGATCAAAAGCCCACTCCGAGGAGCGATGAGGTGGAGGAGAAAGCTTCTAAACTACAGGATCTATAATGGAAAAAGGGGATTTCAAGATCAAAAATGCTGCGTCTTAAAATACTACTAAAGATAGAAATAGTATATAGGCAGAACATATGCCAGATAGATAGATGTATCATAGATAGGTAAAGAGATAAAGTAGATAGGAGAGACAGATTGATAGATATTATTAGATAGAAGGGTAAATACATGGATACATAATAAATAGAACGGATAGATGGACGGATAGATTATAGTCTAAGATAAATAGAGACCCATGCCACAGAAGCCATTGAATAGAATATGGATATACTGTAAGTATACTGAAGGGCTGTAACTAGAGATTAGTGAACAGCGTTCGATCAAATTGATATTCGATCGAATATCAGGCCATTCGAGGTATTCTATTACATGAGGCAATACCATAAGGCAAACACACTAGTAATAATAATAATAAATTTTATTGATATAGCGCCAACATATTCCACAGCGCTGTACAATTTGTAGGGTTCAAATACAGACAGATACATAACAAAGAACATCATTTCACACAATGGGACTGAGGGCCCTGCTTGCAAGAGCTTACACTAAAAATTCGTATCCCCTCCCACCTTCCCTGGCGCTTTTTTTGCACCAATAACTGCGCAGCAGAAGTGGGACAGGAACTACGACGACGGAGGCATCTAAAAAAAATCGGAAAAAGTAATTGGCTGGCTAATTCAGGTGACCTCCAATTTATATGAATAGTGGATTTAATATCCGGGTCATATGAGACTGTGAACTATGTGACTGTGAGACAGGGATAGATGTACAGGCAGGGTTAGCTAGGGATAACCTTTATTTAGGTGGGAATGTCACTCACCCAGCTCTTTGGGGCTCTATCTGGTCGGGATCCCTGTCAGCTTGCAATATGCGGGAGCTGACTTTTTCCCATAGGAATGCATTGACCAGCGTTGATTGGCCGAATGCCATACAGAGTACAGCATTCGGACAATCAACGCTGGTTCTGCTGGAGGAGGCAAAGTCTAAGATCGGTCCATAGCAGTCTCCATTCTGGTCCGATCTCAGATGTAGCAGTGTTGAGCGCACAGCCCTGCTACACCGGAGATGTAGCAGAGCTGCCCGTGCGCTGAGCTCTGCTACACCCAAGATGTAGCAGAGTTGAGTGTGCGCTGAGCTCTGCTACATCCAGAGATGTAGCAGAGCTGCAGGTGTGCTGATAGTGCTACACCAGAGATGCATCTGAGGTGCGCACAACCAATCACTTCCAAACATTCCTTTCAACAATTTTATTATACACAACGCGTTTCAGGCTCTGCCCTTTTTCAAGTGCAATATAAACTGACTAGTAGTTAAAACTAATGCATCACTTTTTAACTACTACTCAGTTTATATTGCACTTGAAAAAGGGCAGAGCCCGAAATGCGTTGTGAATAATAAAACTGTTGAAAGGAATCTTTGGAAGTGATTAGTTGTGCCCCCTATCTATCCATAGCGAAAGGGGAAAGGCTGCTGCCGCATACCGTGAATTACTACTTGTGTGCTACTGTGGTGTTGTGACAATTTCACAACTGCAAAAGGTAAGAGGCTAATTATTAGATAGATAGATAGATAGATAGATAGATAGATAGATGGATGGATAGATAGATAGATGATAGATAGATAGATAGATAGATAGATAGATGATAGATAGATAGATAGATAGATAGATAGATAGATAGATAGACAACCAGCAGCAAACAATAGTAATTTCATCAACGTATACCAATAAAGGTGGAGCTTACTATATTAGGCCAACATAGGCTGATGGACTTGATAGACAGATAGATAGATAGATAGATAGATAGATAGATAGATAGAGGTAACAGATTGATAAATTAATCAATGGTTTGGCATGTCAGTATTTGTTTATATCATCTATATAAAAGTCTATATATTATTCTAGGTACCATTCACTAGAAGATAAGAGAAAAATTTGGATATTTTTCCAGCTGTCATTACATGTCACATAGGTCATGCACTTACCTGCACCTATCACCCGCTCTATACGTATATTGGAGACATCAATCTCTTTAGCAAAGTCCCGTACGGCCTGGTTGGGATCCTCATATGTGTGCGGGTGGATATAGGTTCTACTTCCAGGCAGCTTCACTAGCAACACAAAAACATAGAGGTTAAACGAAACCTACACACTCTTCTATATAGGCAGCAGAATACCTGAGGCCTTATAGGATTGGGATCAATAGTATGTAAAATATGGTTACAGGAACTCAATACTTTCTGTCATGACAATTTAATATCAACAATTTGTTACATATCACATCACAAACATGGGTACTTTGCCTTTGATTCCAGCTGATATTAAAATTACAGTTGAGCTGGTACTGAGGAGGGTTGTACTTGGCTGGACAAGCGTGTCAGCAGAAAACATAGGATGTGAGAATGGAAGTGTCTTTCTTAGTTACTTTGGTTTGCCAGTCTGGTATGAAATATCTTATTGACCTCAACACTTTGTCACATATATATAATTCCAGTTGATATTAAAATTACAGTCGCGTTGTTACTGAGGAAGGTTGTACATGGCTGAACAAGCGTATCAGCAGAAGACATAAGATGTGTGAACAGAGGTGTCTCTCGGTTACATTGGTTTTAGAGCCTGGTATAAGGTGTCTTATTGACAGATGGATGAAGCCTTGTGTGACGTCCATCCACTGACTTGTCAGGGTCAGGACTCTTTCATCCACACTGCGCATTAATGCAAGCAATCCAATTACTCTTATGACAAAGGTGCATATCCCACATCTGCCCGAACCCTGGTCTTATCTACCCTCACACACCAGCTTCATGCCCAGCAAGGGACAAGGAGGGAATAAACTTAGTTCACTTCCGAATGTTGTCATGTGTGGATCAGGAAATATAATGGTCGTTCTTTGAGACCAAAACCGGTTCCGCTCCCTTGACTTTTATACACGTGATGCACAGTAGGGTGCTCAAAATGTATTATCTGTCCCAGGCAATTTCCAAAAAAAGGAAAAACTGATGTGCAGGTTCCTTCTAGAAAGGAGATAAGGTTTCCTTTTCTTCTAAGTGTTACTTTGAGTTTATTTAGCACAAAAAAAAAACTGTAGAAATGTGTAAAATGAAGGAATGATAGCGACTTCAAAATGTTCTTTTTTCCATTTATATTGTATTTCACACAAAGTCAATAAAATTTGGGTTCTTAGAAATCCATAAAATACTACGAAAAGGTAGCAAAGAAGCCAATGGACGACAACAAGGAGTTAAAAATGTGATAAATAATGATGCAATATCGTCAAAGATTTCACCTGAATCTCCAAAGTGTAGAATAATAAGGACAAGACAGGACTTTTATTGTCACCGGTGTCACATGAAGCTCCCGGGCACCAATGCAAAATCTGTAATAGAGCCCCCAACTATTACCCATCATAGTACTGACTTCCTCATAATGGCAAAAGGACCTATTGGGCACCATCATGCTGTAGGGCCCAGAAGGCGACCCCACTCTATGAACCCTCTACTGTGTAGCCCCTATATATTACACACTTTAGTTCTATTAGTACAGAAAATTATGAATTTTTATTATTTTTTGTATGACTAGAAATGTCTAAACAAATACAATAGTAAAAAATGCAGAAAAAAATTATGTAAATTTGGAACAATCCACATAATAGAGCCATGTACAGACACGTCTTCATACACCCTATAGTAACAGCGCTAATAGTGATTAATATGTGGACCAATATTCTTCCTAGAATGTAGAGCGTGGCACGGAGAGAATTTCATGTTATGTCACGCATCCATTCAGATGATTTACCAAATTTTCTTTTTGCATGGAAGACTGCTCCAATCCATGCAGTGACATCCAGTTAAAAGATGTATACCGCCTATGGATGCCTATGGGTGATGGATGCCACTGAGTCACTACAATTCCCTAGTTAATTGATTGATCTGTTAGGGCTCGTTCACACGGTGTAACGTGCCGCGTGATGTGGCACGTGTACGCCGCGTGACCCTTTGCGTGCCGTACACGCTCCCATTCATTTCAATGGGAGCGGGGATCGTATGCGCCGCGCTAGCTTGCGGCGCATACGATCCCCGCTCCCATTGAAATGAATGGGAGCGTGTACGGCACGCAAAGGGTCACGCGGCGTACACGTGCCACATCACGCGGCACGTTTCACCGTGTGAACGAGCCCTTAATTTGATTGGTTAAACCACCATTGGTCACTGTGGGTGTGTAGGGTTTCAGCCACAATAGAATGGAAAAACACCTTTAGGCTGAGGCCCCACATTGCGGAAACGCAGCATTTTTTGTTTCAGATTTTGTTGCTTTTTTTTTGAGCCAAAGCCAGGAATGGATTGAGCAGATGGGAGAAGTATAAGAACTTCCTATATATTTCCCATTCCTTTTGTAGTCATTCTTGGCTTTGGCTCAAAAAACCACAGTAAAATCTGCAACAAAAAAAGCTGCGTTTCCGCAACGTGGGGCTTCAGGGGTTTTTCCAACAAATGTTACGTTTAGAGTGGTTATCCAGGATTAGAAAACATGGCTGCTTTCTTCTACTCATCATGTTTCTTGGTCACATTGCAATGCTATAGCGCAGTCCCATTCCTGAGAAGAAGAAGGCAGCCATGTTTTCTAATCCTGTATAACCCCTTTATGATGGGTCATCAATATCAGGTTAGAGGGGGTCTGATAGTGAGGACTCTCCACCAATCAGCAGTTCTCACCAGCTTCTACCCGAAGAAGCAGATGCAGTAATTCACAACAGTCACTAAACAGAGGATCGAGCTATCTGATTTCTGTATAGCAGCTGCTGAGAACAGCTGATCAGCAGGGGTCTCAGGTGAAGGTCAAGCCCCACCAATCTGATATTGATGATCTTCCCTAAGGATAGATCATCGATATCATTGGTCTGGAAACCCCCTTTTAGGCTTCACATTGGGGGACAAAGGAACACGCTCATTATTCTCTTAAAGTTTTGCCGCTGGATCCACTTGCATAAGTGGAGGTTGGATTTTTTCTGTCTTCTGTACTTATTTTACTATCATCTCATTGTTAGTATTGCTCCTACCTCATTTTTTATTCTTTTCTTTCAGAATACAATAAAATATATATAATATATAAAAAAAAAACCCTGGATTTGTTATTTGTCACCTTCTGAGCAGAAATATTCCCTTCCCATTACTTATTCAGGATGTATTAACCATACCCAGTGTACGCATTATTTCCTACCTAATGAATATTCTTTTGCTTTTACAATGTTTCTATTCCATCATAACTTAGAAGACACTTTCCATATAAATGTCTCTTAAGTTTATGCATTTTCCATTCGTAATTTCTTTTGTAAAATTGTCTCAAACTTATTAAGAACATCTAGGTTCTGATGGTAATATGCTCCTAAGGTTCTGATGGTTATATGTTCCTAAGGTTCTGATGGTTATATGCTCCTAAGGTTCTGATGGTAATATGCTCCTAAGGTTCTGATGGTTATGTGCTCCTAAGGTTCTGATGGTTATATGTTCCTAAGGTTCTGATGGTTATATGCTCCTAAGGTTCTGATGGTAATATGCTCCTAAGGTTCTGATGGTTATGTGCTCCTAAGATTCTGATGGTTATATGCTCCTAAGGTTCTGATGGTTATGTGCTCCTAAGGTTCTGATGGTTATGTGCTCCTAAGATTCTGATGGTTATGTGCTCCTAAGATTCTGATGGTTATATGCTCCTAAGATTTTGATGGTTATGTGCTCCTAAGTTTCTGATGGTTACATGCTACGAAGGTTCTGATGGGTAAAATCCTTCTAAGATTCTGATGGTAACATGCTCTTAAGATTCTGATGGTTATGTGCTCCTAAGATTCTGATGGTTATGTGCTCCTAAGATGCTGATGGTTATGTGCTCCTAAGATTCTGATGGTTATGTGCTCCTAAGATTCTGATGGTTATGTGCTCCTAAGATGCTGATGGTTATGTGCTCCTAAGATTCTGATGGTTATGTGCTCCTAAGATGCTGATGGTTATGTGCTCCTATGATTCTGATGGTAATATGCTACTAAGATTTTAATGTTTATGTGCTCCTAAGATGCTGATGGTTATGTGCTCCTAAGATGCTGATGGTTATGTGCTCCTAAGATTCTGATGGTTATGTGCTCCTAAGATGCTGATGGTTATGTGCTCCTAAGGTTCTGATGAGTATGTACTCCTAAGATTCTGATGGTTATGTGCTCCTAAGATTCTGATGGTAATGTGCTACTAAGATTTTAATGGTTATGTGCTCCTAAGATGCTGATGGTTATGTTCTCCTAAGATTCTGATGGTTATGTGGTCCTAAGATTCTGATGGTTATGTGCTCCTAAGATGCTGATGGTAAATGTGCTCCATGGTGTGTTCTATATTTCAGCACCTTTTAACTTTTTTGTTCAAGAGGCAGAACAAGGCCACTATACCTACATTCTAATGTGAGGTGCAACAGTGATCACATGATGCTTCTCGATCAATCAGAAGGTGTCATAATTGTCATATTGTAAATGTTTTTGAACGACACCACAACTAGAAAGATTTGGCTCTATACGGAGCATGTACAAGAAGCATATTACCATCAGCATATTGAAAATCTGTCCCTGTCTGTTTTCCCTGTATTGTTGTGCTCCCAACCGCCTGGCTGCACATTATTAGTGCTGGTGCAGTTACCTGCATTGTCGACTGGCTGGATGTGCTGCAATACTGAATATTAAAGGGATCCAGCATTGCAGGTCCTTCATATCAAGATCAATGAGGATCTCAGAAGTCAGATGCGCACCAGTCATAAAGTGATGACATATCCCACCTTTAAATATACTTTTTTTTTTTTTTTTTATTAAAAAAGGCTATTAGGTGTGAGATTCTCTGGGTGTAAAGCTGGCCTATATGTGTTTTTACTCCAGCCAGCAAGTTGTCTCATAGATATTTCTCCATCTGACTAAATGGGGTTTCAGTACAATAAAAATTATACAATTTTCCATTCTACTTTGCATAGAACAATGAAACCCTTCCTAGCTATCTGCACAGCATAAGTCACCCGACACCTGGTACATCTTAAAAAATCTACTACCAATTTTGTGGGATGAGATTTCTAAGGGTGCATTCACACGGAGTAAAGTGCCACGTGACCTGGCACGTATACGCCGTGTGAGATTTTGCGGGCCGTATATGCTCCCATTGATTTCAATGGGAGCGTGGCACGTTACTCCATGTGAATGGGCCCTTAGGGTGTCTTTACACAACAGATTTTTTAAAGGGAAAAAAATTCCAACATGGATTTGCAAGAGAACCAGAATCGAAAATCCAAGGCTAACCATCAGGATTCTGCTGTAGATTTGCAGTCGGATATACCTCATAGACTATGCCCATTGTATGGGGTTAATCCAAATGTGGAAAACAGCTGCAGTTCCATAAGTGACCAGGAAAAAAAAACTCACAGTGACGCCTTTTTGCCTTTTAAAGAAATTGTGTTTTCTTTTACCATTTGCTTGAACCAACAAAACTAACATCTACTATAAGAGGTTGCATTAGTGTAGAGCAAATCCAGTAATGTGTATACCATACATGTGGATCGGGTTATGGGAGCTTTCACACTAAGTAAAACTGGGATAGAGAGGTCCATGAGTCTTCCCATTACCTGGCCACAATAAACATTAAGGCAAGACCTCCACACAGTCCGTATACGTATAGCAGTGCAATAACAGACTACACCAGTCCTGGCTCTTTGACCTTTGTATTTTAATGTCATTCACAATTACTGTACAACATCAGAAACATACAATTCATACAACAATATTTTGTATCCAAATGACTATTTTATAAATGGATCCGACCAGAACGAGCAATGTCATCGACAAGTCATCAAAGCAAAGGACATGTACAGAAAAATACATTCATGGTCCCTGTATCCGATATTCTACATCAATATTGTATGTATAATCATAGAAATGGTATTACAAATCCAGAATGGTAATGGATACATTAGCTATGTACATATGAAATCTTAGAAATACACATGAATAATAAAAATTTTTTTACATTAAATTAAAAAAACAGTTATCGGGAAGACTTTCCACAAGCTGGTGATGTACAGACGTAGTCAACGATTCACTAATGCGCGTGTGATTTTACAACAGGGTCATGTGTAGATCACGCCTATGGACTGCAATACAGTATCTACAATGTTAGGATGTCAAAAATTCCAGGATTTTATACAGTTTATTGAACTTTTTCACGAAAGTCCACAGCACCGCCTCTATCCGTGGTAATGAGAGGAAAAAAATACGCCTACTAGATTTCATTTGTAAACTTATTTTTCTATCGCTCACAAGGAAAGCTCTCGAGACGTAGCAAGTCCCAAATCATGGAAGAAATTGACCTAATGCATCATGGAACCTAACACACTGTCCCAACATTACATCTCTACAGCACAACGGAGAGCACTGGCCAAGAGTCCTTACAGTCCTTGAATACAACACCCATTTGTAGTCATGACACCTCCCACCAGAGGGCAGAGTATATTTAGAGCGACCATGTGGAATCAGTGAAGACCCAGCTCTTACCTCTTCCATGTTGGAAGTGCATCTTGTCTTCATCTGGGTCTTGCTTTGCTTTGATATAACCGCAGTGCCTATAAAATACATAAAAAAAAGAGTTATTAAATATTTTTGCAAATGTATGATGTGGTATGTATACATTTAGCCTTTAATCACATTGGATAAGACCTTCCGGTATATTAGAAGCAAATTCTATGGATCTATGTGATAGGGGTGTGACAATAAACCATTTATAACTATAAATGGAGATCATAGCTAGTAAGAATAGTACCGTATATACTCGAGTATAAGCCAAGTTTTTCAGCACAGTTTTTGTGCTGAAAAAGTGCTCCTTGGCTTATACTAGAGTCATTACGGTAATTTTTTGCTAGCAGGCCAGAAACGCAGACCCGGCGTGCTAGCAGAAGTACCGTAAGTACTTCTGCAGTTTGAAATGTACAGCATCACATGCTGTCAGTAGCGTGGCAATGCTGCGGCCCCGGCACCCGCCCCGGTGTCTGTATGCCGGGGACGGATGCCGGGTCTGTAAGGGCCGGTTCACACATGCTGATGTATTCCGTCCGTAAGTAGTCCACATGAGGACCCTCCCGGACACTTCCCATTCACTTCAATGGGAGCGCTCGTAAACGCCGCTGTTACAAGCGCTCCCATTGAAGTGAATGGGAAGTGTACAGCAGTCTGTCGTAACGCCGGCGTGTACGGCTGTGATACACGCCCGGCGTTACTCCGTGTGAATGCCTCCTTACAGCGGAGGTTCCCTCTGGAGATGTCCTCCCTCCCCTCCAAGTTTGAAATTAGCCCCAGGGCCGGTCCCCACCGACCCCATACCTTAAACGTTGCAGGCCGACCTGCTCTGATGAGAGCCAGGAGCCTAATGAAGGCTCCCAGGCCTGTCATCGCTATATTACTATTGCGGTTGGTCTATGACCATCCGTAATAGTAATGTAGAGAATATCCCATAGACGGCAATACACTTGTATTGCCGTCTATGGGACTTGCAATTTAATGATTGCAGGTTCAAGTCCTCTACGGGGGCTAATAAAATAGTGAAAAAAAAAAGTTTAAAAAATTCTACAATAATAAATAAAAGTTCTAAATCACTCCTTTCCCTAGAATACATTATAAGGGCGGGTTCACACCAGCACCCGATCTCCGTTATGCAGGTTTCCGTTTTCTGTCGGCAGAAGACGGAAACCGTCATTCACTGTCCGCTGGTTAGCATCTTCTGCTCTCCGTGGTGAAACCATTTTTTCTTTTACCGGACACAAAGTCCTGCATGTCCGACTTTGTGTCCGGTTAAAAAAAACAAAAAAAAAACGGTTTCGCCATGGAGAGCAGAAGATGCTAATCGGTGGACACTTTTTGAAAACTGCCTGCCGATTTCCGTCTCCTGCCCAGTTTCTCGGTCAGGAAATGGAAACCTGCATAACGGAGATCGGGCGCAGGTGTGAACCTGCCCTCAAAGTAGAAAATGACTGTGACACATACACATTAGGTATCCCTGTGTCTGACAGTGCCCGGTCTACTGAATATAGGGGATCTGCAGTGCTCCTGTTCCGTCAGGAAGGGGTTAATAGGAGCACTGCAGATCCCCTATACTCAGCCAGGCTGAATTCCAACTGGGGGTAAAAAACCCAGTCCTCAAGTTCAGGGAAGCTTTCCCAGCACCTACTGCACCCAAAAACTCCGACCATTTTAATTTTTGAAATTTTCCTGTAGCTGCTGCATTTCCCCCCCTCGGCTTATACTCGAATCAATAAGTTTTCCCAGTTCTGTGTGGTAAAATTAGGGGTCTCGTCTTATATTCGGGTCGGCTTATAATCGAGTATATACGGTAGTATACAAAGCCTTAAAGGAATTGTCCATTCTAAAAGTGACTAAGACTTACAACAGGACTCGGGTCCAAAGTCACCATGTAGCCCTAGCCTAAGTCTCATGGATGTCCTGTTGTATTGTACTCTGGATGTACACATTTTGGCTTCCATTTTGCCACTATATTTACAGTAGGGCTTCTTGAACACTTTATGACCCTCCTAGCCTTTCATATCAAAATTGAATACCTTTCGTAACCACACATATGGTATGATCCTAGTCTTTACAACTGATGGGTTTCCTCAGGTATGCATGCTGACATCATAGCTCATGCACATACATTTTGGCCAGTCCCATGAGTATAAATAATGTGCATTAAAGTTCCATAACTATGAGTCACCAGGTCTACACTTTGGCGAGACCCATCAGTAAGATATTACTGGATAACACATCTATAAACCATTCCAGCATCTCCCAGTTGCTCCATTAAACCCAGTAAAATGTTAAAACAAGGTTTTACGCAGTGCGGACTTTAATAGCAGGACCTCTGGAAAGTGTGTCCTTATTGTCCCCAGATGCCACTAACCAGTGTGACACATCCAGTAATACATGGCCTCCACTTTTACACCGCAGATCGGATTACTCTTAAATGGATATTCTATCGTTGATAAGGTGATAGCAATAAAATTGAGGCCCAATTCCCCTGGGGCCTAGTGTTAACATGCTGGATTTACACAGTGGTAAATCTTCCCCGTGCCCCTCTGTGTGTTATGTCAAGAGCTGCAGCAATCTCTTCCCTCCACACTCGGATCTGGCTAATTGTTTCTGAAATGTACACCTCTCCAAATCCCCGTGTAATGCAGCAGCGCTCTGGAGCAGGCTCAGCCCTTCCTAAATTATTCACCACTGCTGATATCACACACCCCTTATGTGTTGGCGCTCGAACATTTAAGCCGTGCATCAATTGCCCATTAATCTTCTATATTTTCTTCCACTTTTCCTGTCATCATTTTCACATTGCAATATGCTCTTTGTTTCTTAATCTTCTTTTCCCGTTCTTGTAACTTTACGGCCATAAAGGTATAAGATAATACATTACGCTGCAGTTAGGGCTAGCCTTAGGGATGTGCAGCCTTTGTGTTCCCAAAAAACGCATGTGTACATGTGGCCCTGCATGCAGGGTTTTTCTGTCCGCTTGAGAAGTCGGACATCTTCTCTTGCGGACAGGGAAGGACGGGCACGGAGTGCAAAAGAACGCACCCGATGCCCATTAAAGTGAATGACAGGTGTCACGGACACATCTAGTGTCCGCTCCTAGTGTCCGTGACAGATTTTGAGCGGACACTAGGAGCGGACACTACATGTCGGACACCGACGGTAGTGTGAACGCCCCCTTAGACCTGTGCCCGCCACAAATCTTATTCTGAATTGTATAGCGGTATTATTTATTATTATTTATTATTTGGTTAATGTATCTTGGCTTAACTTGAAAGAACATATAACATGAAAAAGGTACCAAAATTTTAAAAAAAAACATTGCTCAATTAATCTCCTTTATTCACTTTGGTTGTATTTTATCTCATACGTAGAGATGAGCGAGTAGTACTCGATCGAGTAGGTATTCGATTGAATACTAAGGTATTCGAAATACTCGTACTCGATCGAGTACCACTCGCTATTTGAATGGAAAAGTTTGATGCAGAACCAGCATTGATTGGCCGAATGCTATACAGTCAGCCAATCAACGCTGGTTCTTCTCCTACCTTTAGAAGTCTTCTCCGTGCAGCTTCCCCGTGGCGTCTTCCGGCTCTGAATTCACTCTGCCAGGCACCGGGCCTGGGCAGAGCCGACTGCGCATGTCCGCTTGTAGTGCAGACATGCACAGTCGGCTCTGCCCAGGCCCGATGCCTGGCAGAGTGAATTCAGAGCCGGAAAATGCCGCGGGGACGCTGCACGGAGAAGACTTCTCGGAGCATCCAGCCCGACCCTCACTCGTGGACTTGGTAAGTGTAATTTGATTGAACGTTGCCTACCCCTGAAACGAGCATTTTCCCCCCATAGACTATAATGGGGTTCGATATTCGATTCGAGTAGTCGAATATTGAGGGGCTACTCGAAATGAATATCGAATTTCGAACATTTTACTGTTCGCTCATCTCTACTCATACGTATATATAACTATATAAAGGAGATCAGCCATGTCTTCCTCCTCCTTATCCTCATTGTCATGTGTGTGCTGCAAGATAACTGGCTGGAGCAAACCGTGAGGGCACAATCATGTCCAGTTCATTTGTATTGGTATTTTTTAGGTTGCACACTATGGTGATATTGGCATTGGATCATGTGGCAGTGCTACTTCTTTGCAGTGTGGTGTTGCTAGTTAGATTACAGTGTGGAATTATTTTTGGCAATGCATGACACTGTATTTCAGCTGAATATTGTATGGAGTTTGCAATAAGTGCCGTTCCTACCATATGGCACAGAGACTTTGCCAGTGTTCAAGCCATATCATACATGTGAGATCTCCACTAAGTTATTTTAAGTCCCCTGGGAGACAAATGATACTAAGAATAGCCCCATAGACTCCTAAATGATATGCTGCTTTCTACACTCATTATGTCATCTGATATGTACATTGCCTATGCATATATCACCCTATGTTCCTATAGAAATTGAGTTATATAGCTCTATATAAGCTTGGTCTATATGTTTTGTGCAGGAAACCGAATGGCAGAGTTTAGTTGTGATAGCGCTCAATAACAATAAATCTATCCACAGGAGGTCTGAACTGTGGTGCTCTGAAGCCTGCTTCACTGGTTTCCATCCTGCGGGGGTCTATTACAGGGTCTCACTGCTCCCAGCCTATACTCATCTGACCATCACCGTTGGAAATAGGAAGCAGATGATTGCAATCACAAGTGTCTACCTCCCTGCTGCTTCACTACCCAGAAAGCATCTGCAGACTGGTAAATATGAAGGAAACTGAGCAGGAGAAGAAGCAAGAAGGAATGCATTGCCACAACATAGAAGTGGGCACAGGTTAAGAAACTACTCCAGTAATACATTTTAGCCATCCCTGCACCTATTGCCTCACTGTATTGTACACTCTGCACTCTTCTGTGTATACTGTACTCAGAATTCTGTAGCTTGTGATTCTTACATTTCCCTTTCTCTGTTCCATGCTATTAATCCTATCCTTTCTCAGCACTACATTATGTGGGCAGCTAGAGACAATACCATCTCTACCCACTAGGGGAAGCATATTTATTCCTCCCTCCATGTTCTCCTAAATAATCTAAGAGATTTATTAGGACAGGCACAGGGACTGACATAGATTTTTGGCACAAAGCTGCCTTGATGATTAGTGACTTCTTTGGAAAATGGACAAAGTGGGACTTTTTTGGCTTGAATGGTCATGCACCAGAAAAAAACTCCTGAACAGCCTTCCCTATATTAAAACATTGAATCCCCCCCCCCCTTCCCATTATTTTTATAGTTAAGACTGATTTGTGATCTCCTCCATTGTTACTGTGTGACAGAAGCCGGTCTAACCATCAGCAGCAGCTATGATAGGAGTCCTACCCCTATGGAGAGATTGTGTGGAACAAGTTCTGGTAGGACTTTTGTAGAGATAGAGTGGAATATTATCTCTAAGGGTGCATTCACACTGAGTAAACGCTAGCTTATTTTGTAGAGTAAAATTACACTTGTAAATTTTGCTATCCCATTGACTTCAATGATATTTTTTTACAAGTGCAAAAATATGCCTGTAAAAAATACGCCTGTAAAAAATACGCCTGTAAAAATACGCCTGTAAAATGTCATTGAAGTCAATGGGATAGCAAAATTTACAAGTGTAATTTTACTCTACAGAATAAGCTAGCGTTTACTCAGTGTGAATGCACCCTAATAGGTCAGGATATTATCACATAACCAAAAAGAAGAGAAGGATTCCATGTACTTTACTATAGAAAGAGTTAACTAAATAAGGTATATTTGCTAAATGATAGATATTAGGGGAATTGATACATAAAAAATAAAAATAATACTGGTGTATCGCCTTAACAAATGAGTCAACAACAATTCTGGGGAATGAAATTTTTTCAAAGATAAAAATATACTTGACTCCATATGTATTCTATACATATGGAGTAAGGAAAGATGGCTTCTAATAGAGTCACGTCAAGGACTAAATATCAAGCAAGTTCTCAACCAAATGGAGTAAAGCACAGTGCCCAGTATGTGGAAGGAGTCACACTAATATGTGTCACCTCTAAAGCCCTGTTCAGTTTTGCAGTGCTCCAGAGATTTCTGAAACTTGCTAAGTATTGTCAGAAGATGTTACCATGAAGCAAGTGCACTGTGTTCCTGATATCAGCTGAAGTAGGCAAAATAGTTTACAGAAAGGAAAGGTTTACTTTTATTCCCATGCACTGTATATCCATAATACTGCAAGCTGACACTGTATATGCTGCAAAACCATACTACCTCGTTTCCCCGAAAATAAGACAGTGCCTTATATTAAATTTTGGAACTAAAGATATGATATGTCTTATTTTCAGGGGATGTCTTATTTTATTTTTGTGTGCTGCTGTCACCACTGCGCTACGCTGAGACGTGTTTCCAATGTTTCTCTTCACTGCACTCTCCACAGTAGGGGAAGAGCTTGAAAGGAGCATAGATAAGAAATAAGCAGGACTTGCAGGATCTATAACACATGGACATTATGTGGATACATCTATGTCCAAGCCAAAGGTGTTATGATATTAAAGGGATTGTCCAGGATAAAATGATCTCTCTGATCTGAGCTAAACACCGGTCATGTGACCGCCCCGGCACATTTTTCGTTAACATTCCGTTACCCCATTTCCAGAAAGGAAACATCACCAATACTAACCCACCCCCATCCCACCCCATCATACTTAACTGCTTCCTGTCCAGATCTTTTGGGTACAGGACGTCACTTGTTATGGGCAGCTGAAACCTCCTCTTCTTGGCATCTGCCATCTGCCCATGCCTGCCCAATAGAGTCAGACTGCTGGCCACTGCACATGCTGGCACTCCGACTTTATTGTGCAGGTGTGGCCGACAGGCAGACATCAAAAAGCCCAGAACAAGTGAAGTCTCATGCCTAGAAGATCTTGCCTGGAAGACAGGTAAGTATGATGGGGTGGGGAGGAGCGTTGCGTTAGTTGTGAGGAACTAGTAGTGGGCGGGCTAGCTAGAGAAACAGGTAGGGGGAGTGAGTGAGAGAGGGAGGGGAAGGGAGTCAGCTCTGAGTGAAGAGCAAGGCATCATGGTAGTTGTAGGAAAACAGAACAGGAAGCTATACCATGTAAACAAATACAGAATATACCAGGAGCTAACAGAGAAACCCATAAAATAACTCAAAACACTGCTAAAGGTATTTGGTTGCACTTATTAACCCATTAATATCACTAATAGACTGTTTTGAAAGATTATTTTTTGCCCGGAAAGCTTCTTTAACTAGGATCAAAGGGGAGGGGAACTGATATGATGTTGATTTCTTCAATGCCCCCCTCTTCTCTATGTACGTGTCTACAGAAATGCCATAACCAGCTGCAGAAGCGAACTATAGCAACCTAATATATACAATAGACACGGAATTCTTGTTTTGATCCAGGAAAAGCAATTCCCTACAGTTTTCTCTTTCAAGAATTGTGTGTTTACATCTTCACAAGATATAACTTACTTCTCATCTATAAAATACTGATAGTTGTCTCGGCGGTGTATGAATGGTAGCTGCGTTGCAAACAGTCACAAATAAATGTCACCAGCCAGCTTTATTATCTCCTGGAATGAATCTGATACCGGGCCTTTGTGAGCTCGGCAATAATAATAGCTATGCCTGACACTATAAATTCTGTGTGAAAACACACAGCTTCTCCGCGATACCAATCAATGGGCCGAATACTATTCCAGCGATGGCGGAGGTGCGAAGGATGCCAGCTGAGGCGGTTTTATTAGCATACACCTCATCGTATCTGCATGTTAAAGTGTGTCTGCAGTCGCAGCAGGACAGCCGAGGGGTGTTAATCAGTTTTCTCCACCCGTTAATGAGACTCATCTCTTCGGGGAAATTGATTTTCTTTTGGCTTGCTCCTTCTGGAAGACGGATCCTCTCGCCATTAAATGGGGCCACTCATCATGCAGTGCTCATTAAATAAGTACATGTGCCTGTGACACTTTCCTAGAGACCACACTGCAGACCCCAGGCCATGGCCGCCGTCTTGCATCATCATCTCTCCACTCTATAGAAGGCATCAGGTGCACATATTTGATGAAGTGCAGCATCTCAAGGGTGCTTAGTCCATGGAGTTGACACACTTGTGACTCACTGTCTAATACCGACTGTTGAGACTGTCAGAGGTGCACTCCAAATGCCTCAAAGGAATAAAATGAGCAGGTTGTAGCATGTTCTGTTTGTCCCAGTAACTCTCAAAGCCCTGCCAGATATACAGTCCTATGAAAAAGTTTGGGCACCCCTATTAATCTTAATCATTTTTAGTTCTAAATATTTTGGTATTTGCAACAGCCATTTCAGTTTGATATATCTAATAACTGATGGACACAGTAATATTTCAGGATTGAAATGAGGTTTATTGTACTAACAGAAAATGCGCAATATGCATTAAACCAAAATTTGACCGGTGCAAAAGTATGGGCACCTCAACAGAAAAGTGACATTAATATTTAGTACATCCTCCTTTTGCAAAGATAACAGCCTCTAGTCGCTTCCTGTAGCTTTTAATCAGTTCCTGGATAAAGGTATTTTGGACAAACAATTCAAGTTCAGTTAAGTTAGATGGTCGCCGAGCATGGACAGCCCGCTTCAAATCATCCCACAGATGTTCAATGATATTCAGGTCTGGGGACTGGGATGGCCATTCCAGAACATTGTAATTGTTCCTCTGCATGAATGCCTGAGGATTTGGAGCGGTGTTTTGGATCATTGTCTTGCTGAAATATCCATCCCCGGCGTAACTTCAACTTCGTCACTGATTCTTGAACATTATTCTCAAGAATCTGCTGATACTGAGTGGAATCCATGCGACCCTCAACTTTAACAAGATTCCCGATGCCGGCATTGGCCACACAGCCCCAAAGCATGATGGAACCTCCACCAAATTTTACAGTGGGTAGCATGTGTTTTTCTTGGAATGCTGTTTCTTTTTGGACGCCATGCATAACGCCTTTTTTTTTATAACCAAACAACTCAATTTTTGTTTCCAAAATGAAGCTGCCTTGTCCAAATGTGCTTTTTCATACCTCAGGCAACTCTATTTGTGGCGTACGTGCAGAAACGGCTTCTTTCTCATCACTCTCCCATACAGCTTCTATTTGTGCAAAGTGCGTTGTATAGTTGACCGATGCACAGTGACACCATCTGCAGCAAGATGATGCTGCAGCTCTTTGGAGGTGGTCTGTGGATTGTCCTTGACTGTTCTCACCATTCTTCTTCTCTGCCTTTCTGATATTTTCTTGGCCTGCCACTTCTGGGCTTAACAAGAACTGTCCCTGTGGTCTTCCATTTCCTTACTATGTTCCTCACAGTGGAAACTGACAGGTTAAATCTCTGAGACAACGTTTTGTATCCTTCCCCTGAACAACTATGTTGAACAATCTTTGTTTTCAGATCATTTGAGAGTGGGCTGTCCATGTTCGGCGACCATCAAACTTAACTGAACTTGAATTGTTTTGTAGAAAGAAATGGTCCAAAATACCTTCATCCAGGATCCAGGAACTGATTAAAAGCTACAGGAAGCGACTAGAGGCTGTTATCTTTGCAAAAGGAGGATGTACTAAATATTAATGTCACTTTTCTGTTGAGGTGCCCATATTTTTGCACCGGTCAAATTTTGGTTTAATGCATATTGCGCATTTTCTGTTAGTACAATAAACCTCATTTCAATCCTGAAATATTACTGTGTCCATCAGTTATTAGATATATCAAACTGAAATGGCTGTTGCAAACACCAAAATATTTAGAACTAAAAATGATTAAAATTAATAGGGGTGCCCAAACTTTTTCATAGGACTGTAACATCATGTGCATCCTATTCTCTGCAAATAAAGTCTAATATTGTAGGTGACAGTTTTATAGAGAACGTGACCTGTCTGATGGAGTAAATACTTGTAGTATTCAATCTGAAATAACAATTCTGGATAAACATTTCCTATACCTGTATATTGTGCCGTTCCTATAGTATTCCTTTAATAAATTTATGAGTATATTGACAAGTGGGTGTTAGCAGTTGGGGGTGTGTCTATGCACACTGTGACATTATCCAATCAGAGCTCAAGGTGCCAGACTTATAGGGACACACCCATGTGACAAGAGGAATGGTAACACCCAATTGTCAATTCATTTGCTCATTCTAGTAGGATTAACAAGGGTACTGCACAGCGTGAGCTATGACAAAAGATACTCCAATAATTCATTATTTTAATTTAGATCGAGGATATTTTGTTTCTGTGCTAAAACAATGCTGAGCATTGAAGCACTTTGTAATATAGCGAAGACCAGGCTGGTTAGAGAATTACTATCCTGCAGTAAGGGGCATACCTGAAAGAATGGCCAGGGGAGAGTACTGGACCCACACAGAGGAGCAGGGGTGAACCTGCCTTTTTCGCCGCCCGAGGTGGAGGACAGAAATCCGCCCCCACCCGGGAGGAGGGGCGGAGCGGCGTTAGCAGGCAGAGAGCAGGCACGGAGAGGACCTGCTCTCTGCCTGAGCGTGAGGGGCGGCCGCTGGAGCAGCACTGCTATAGCGGCCTCCCCAATCCACCGCTCGGTGACGCTAAGCCAGTCCAGGACAGCTTGTCCTGGACTGGCTTAGGTAAGCAAAAATGCCGCCCTCCCCGGGGCCCTGGCATAGCGCCGCCTGAAGCGGTCGCTTCAGGTCGCCTCATGGGAGGTGCGGCGCTGCAGAGGAAGTGTAGACTATGGTTAATCAAGAGTTAACACTGCATGCGCCTTGTGAGCTAGGGTTGGAGATATTATCTTTCCTTGTCTGGGGTTTTGTTGTGTTAAGGGGTCTTCAAGAATAAGGTATTGATGATATGTAATTAATATCAAATCGATGCATGGCACCCCCACTAATCAGCTGTATAGACCACAGTATTTGCACAAGCACTGCAGCCTCTTCACTTCCCACCAACCACAGCACCATACATTGCATGGTGGTTATGCTTGGTATTACAGATCAGGTCTATTTGCTTATATGGCAATTGAACTAGAAGCAGAATCCATATCAATCAGTTGATTTGTTGGGGTACTAGGTGTTGTATCCAGGAGAGTAGCTATATGGGGTGCAGTGGTAGAAGTCATTACCAGGCCTTGAGGTGGCCCCAAAGGTCTTTCTGCCTCATAAAATACACTACTATTCTAAATGGAACAGGTAGGGGTCCCATTACAAATTTTGAAGTAGGGTCCTCTGACTGCACCTATGCTGACTTAATATTGATGATTTATCCTAGGACTATTATGATAAAGGAGAAGAGACAATGTGATGAGGGCGCACAATAAAATATACAAAGAAATTTTTAAAAGGGGAACAAACAAAGTATAAAAACATACATGACCCCAACCCTAAAGGATATGGGTCACTAGCCAAGGGGTAAAAAGGAAGTCACAGCCCCATGCATGTAAATGCAGACTATACATAAAGCAAGTGAGCAGTCACAAAAATACTCTATACTTATATAGATAGTATGACACGTAATAAAAGTCAACTGATGCACCATTTAACTTGACTTTCTGCACCATGATAACTTTATGTGCCATGATAGCCTATCTCATAAGAAAAACTACTAAATTCGTTGAACGTGTCGAGTTCTCCCTCTGTGCCACAGCGTTGTTATGACTCATGTTAACCTTTGCTGCATCTGTATTTGTACCCATATTAATGCTTCTTCCCCACAAAAAATATGCACAATATAGCAAATCACAAGAGGTAGCCTGATAGCTCTAATGAAGCCTTGGAGTGACCTCCTAGTATAACTCCATCAGTGGAATGCAACTTAAAAGGGTTGTCCAGCACCAAGTAGATTTTTCATACCTATCCCATGGACAAGTCACCAGTATGTGATCTGCTGGGGTCTAACACAAGACTGTTGCAGCAGCCTCTTGGTGTCAGAAGACGTGGAGCGTGTGCAGCACCACTAGTGTTCAAGTAACAGGATTGGTGCAGGAGTCCTGTCCGCTGCATAGTGGTGCTCGTGGAGAAGTGCCATGCTGCTCCCACTATTAGAATAGAATCGGTCTGCACGCGCTCCCTGTCCACTAGCAGCTTCCGACAACCTACAGATCACATACTGATCAGTATTAAAATTCAATGTGGGGATGGAAACCCCCTTTAAGCATAGGTCGTCAATATTTTAGTCCTGGAACATCCCTTAAATCCCTTTATGAACTTGCTACTGAATATGGTCATGGTAGACTAGAGCTCCACTCATTATTGTTACCCCCCCTGGAAACCTATATGCATGTAGAAAGAAAATAGCAATTTCTGCTTGCAGAGTTGCAGTCTGGGTAATAGTCATGTATTATGAATTATGGGAAGCGCTTGACTGACATATGGAGCGCTGCTAGCAAACAGAACACAGTTACACAGCGCCAATACATATTATCCCTGTATTATATAGACATGAATGTATGTGACCCTGGACGCCTCTCCCTGTTTATGACTAATATATAATAATCATCCTTTAATTCTTCTTCTTCTGGATTTTGATAAATGAAGATAAGTGAGGAGTGGGAACAGTGTCTGTGAATAGGCGGTCTAAGTGCAGGTTGGCTTTTTACAATGCACTGAATTATTTGTTTACCAGAACATTACTCTTCTAATGCGGCATCATTAAAAATGTTTGCTCTTTATGCAGTTGTACCGCGCTCTTCCCCATGTATCTTCATTACTTGTCTCTCAGGCAGGGAGATGTCGGGTTATAATAGATGC
Organism: Leptodactylus fuscus; assembly: GCF_031893055.1. Classification (NCBI taxonomy): domain Eukaryota; kingdom Metazoa; phylum Chordata; class Amphibia; order Anura; family Leptodactylidae; genus Leptodactylus; species Leptodactylus fuscus. The sequence continues at coordinate 204,102,126 of NC_134267.1, read as the reverse complement.
GGTGGAAATATATTCCTATACTCACAGTTACGAGTGAAATGTAACTGCTAGACGCCGTACTGTCTCACACCCAAAAACATTATCGGGGTAAAGAGGCAAAATTTTAAAGAGGACCTGTCACCAACTAAAAATGCTGATAAATTTGGCAATTTGTGTTTTTCCTTTTTTTTTTTTTTGTATTTTTTAATCCATCCACCCATTCAAAATATATGGCCCTGGTAGGTTATATGGAAGTTAGCTTTAATTCACCAAGTGGGTGGTAACCCTTCTCAGAGAAAATAAAGGTTACCGCCCACTTGGCGAATAAGATCTAATTCATATATAACTTTCCAGGGCTGTGTCTTTTCAATGGGTGACAAATTAAAAACCAAAATTGGTCAGGGGCACAGTGGCAAAAAAATAAAGTATATCATGAGGATATTGTACTGGTTGACAGGTAGACGGAATCTCTAAGGGTGCATTCACACGATGTATTTTGGCTCGTAATCTGAGAAGTCTACGCCGCGGGAGCTTGTGCGGGCCGTATACGCTCCCATTGATTTCAATGGGAGTTGGGATCATATATGCGGCGCTATTTTGCGGCTATGATTTTGCCTGAACCAGGCCTCATTTTGCTACTAGAAGCGCTAAGAGAATACATTGGACATGTATTGAGTCCGGTGTATTAAAGTCCTGCCTCCCTTCTATCTTTAGGATTGTGACTAAGGTTGAGCCAATCTTGAGATTTCAGGATCGTTTTTTAAAATCTGATTTTCGATCATTTTCCAGCCGATCCTGATTCCGATCGCGATCGTGAAATTTGTTCAATCGCCTATCGGGATCCGATCTTTCCCAATCCCGATCACTCAACCCTAATGTTTGCTTTTCCCACAATGATTTTCCAGTAGCCAAGCATTGTGGGAACTAACCTCTGACCTCGATCCCGTCGGAAAAGATCGGGATCAGAATTCCGATCGGGATTGTGAAATATACTCGATCCGATTTTTTCAATCTCGATTGCTCAACCCTAATTGTGACTGACAGGCTCATATGTATACATGAATATATATTCTATATCTATGTATACTCTGGATAAGCCTTGCATAGACAGCGTCGCTGAGCACTTTGTGTGATTTTTTGCTTTATTAAAAATAAATTATGTAGCAGTAATATCTGAATGTAAATGCACGGTATCAGTCTAATGCATTTATCACATGCAGATGTTTACAGACCTTGTCTCTTTTATCTGTCCCGATAAGAGGAAGAAAAAAAGAATAAATGTTTTGCAAATAACAGCTTAACCCCTAGTGGAAGGACTAAGGCTAAATGATAGTCACACAACAGACGAAATAAAATAAGACAATATAGAGTGTCTGGAATATTATACAAGTATCCTGCTGGGACTGTACGCAGAAAATGACTGCTCGCTGCGGTTTGCCTAGATGTACAATATGCCCATGTCTAATGATAAACTGGGCTTAATATAGGGCGGGTAGAGGAAAATAACACATTATTACTGGTTGTATGGAGGAGTAGAAAGCGTCTCCAATGTACACCAACAGGTATCATCAATAAAGGTCAGAATAAGCCTTAGGTCAGGTTCACACATCAAATTTTTGGTCTAACCATAATGTGGATAGTTAAAAGGGAAACAATCGCTTTCTTTAAATCGGTATTCCCATCATTTACATCAATGGCATTCACACAGAAAATGCCATAAATATATGATCTCTGTTTCCTAAATCATGGAGTCAGCATTTCTCACATTGAAGGGGACCATCGTCCAGTACTTCCGCCTCAAAATCCGCCTGCAAAAAAGTCTGCGGATTCCACGGCTGACTCAGCAGCAGCATCCGCGGCACAAGACTCCCTCCCGATTAGGTCCATTGATTTGGGGCAAACCAGGAGTGGGATCCCGTTGCGGCTAGCCGCGCAGAGAAATCACAGGGTGGAAAAGGTTTCCACAGTGTGAACTAGGCCTTAGAATTATTTTTCTAGCCCTCACCGTTCCAGAGTAGTCAGTGCTGTTAGTTTTGGTGTCTGATATGTTAACTAGGCATATGGTTTGGCACCACTTAAGCTACATTTACACCATAGTGGATTTGCGGCATATGACGACTGTCATACAGCAGCATTAAATTTAATGTCAGGGAATGGGGGCTATTCACATGACCGTTACTTTGATGGTTCTGAGCTGTCAAAATATAGGTCATATTCTATTTTTGGTTCTATTGTATAGGAGATCCATGAAAGTGGTTGACCCTCAGATACAAGACGGCCTTTTTTCACATACTGTTTACACCTCGGTCCTGTGAATGTAGCCTTAATGAATGGATGGAAAGAACTAAATCTAGAAGAGGAAGTAAAAAAGTCATCTTTTGGCTAAGATCCCAAGTTGCTGAAATGTAGGATTTTTTGTCGCAGATTTTGCTACGTTTGTTTTTTGAGCCAATGTCAATGGATGGATACAACAAGAGAAAAGTACTTGGGGGAAACCTCTGGCAAATCTTCATCCTACTCTGGAAAGACTGGGAAATACATATACATTATATAGCTGACTTTGTGGTTGAACAGGGACGCCCGCATAGGTGCAACATTAGGATTTGCTGAACATATAGAAATAATTCTAAAAAATTGGAAAACAACCTCTGGGCTTCAGACTGTTTTAGCCAAACACATGCTAAATGGATAAAAGACATTTATGTTTCTATCTTGTATTTGTTTAACCCCTGCCTTGATGAATTTTCATGTTGATTTGTTATTCACATTGAATGTGACAATCCTTTCATCCTCCGAGCGTCTCATCTGTACTGAACAAAAAGACTCATTTGAAGAGGAATCTCTGTGTCACTAAATGTTATGTAGAACAATGGCGGATATTTGTGCCAGAATCATCTCTTATCTAATATACAAAAGCATGGGTCAGCAACTATCCCACATTATTACCTTATTATGGAAATGTTCTATGGACATGTCTGGGAATAATATTCATATAGAAATCACATCCTCACAAGTATACAGAGATAAGTAAGGCTCCGTTCCCACGGAGTAACACGCTGCTCATTTAGACAGGTAAACACGTGTCAGAGCGAGGTGCTTCAAAACAGATCCCATTGATTTCAATGAGTGCCGGCTTACGCGCACTACACATTGAAATCAATGGGAGGCTTTATAACCTATTGATTTCAATGGGTAGCGCGCATAAGCCGGCACCCATTGAAGTCAATGGGATCTGTTTTGAAGCGCCGCGCTCTGACACATGTTTACGTGTCTAAATGAGTGGCGCGTTACTCCATGGGAACGGAGCCTTACAATACATAGACTAGGGGTGTAGCTATAGGCAGTATAGGGGTAACTATTGCTACCAGGCCCTTGAGTTTCAGGGGCTCCAAAGGCCTACAACATAAGAAGACACCAGTATTATAGATAGCACATGGTACGTGAGGAAATACAGAATTTTGCATTGGACTCTGATCACATAGACCCATCTCAAGTACTGATAGGTAGACCCCCAACTTTTTTAAAAGGGATCCCATTCACAATAAAAATGTAACAATAAACGAATAATGTACAGTTACAATACCAGTGCTTATCTTTTTAGTCTTTGTGGTATGCCCCTCCCATTCCCATGTGCCTCTTCTAGGGTTGAGCCGATCTTGAGATTTCAGGATCAAATTTAAAATTCGATTTCCAATCATTTTCCAGCCGATCCCGATCGTGAAATTTGCTTGATCGCCGATCGGGATCCGATCTTTCCCGATCTTGATCTCTCAACCACCCTAATTGTATATTGTGTATTGAGCTGATCTTAAGATTTCAAAATCTGAATTTCAATCATTTTGCAGCCAATCCCCATGGTGAAATTTGCTCGATCGTCGATCGAGATCCGATCTTTCGCTCAACCCTAGCCTCTTCATTTCTGTAAATGGCCACCAGTTTCTTAGACTACTCCATGCACACTTCAGTAATCACACCTTGTATGCCAGTTTTGTACCATCCATGAAAAAGTAACAATTTTTTGTGCAACTTAGGGTTTTTTGCATGTGACATTTGTGACCACAGGCTCTTGCGAGTTTGTGACTACTTAGGTTAGGTTCAGATCTGCGTTAGAATCCCTATTGGAGACTCCGCCGTAAATACTGCCTAAAATTGTCAGAGAGAAAATTCCTGCATGGAGAACTTTTCTCTCCAGCAGTTTCAGTATAAAACTGACGGACGGACACCTAGCGGCGAATATTAGTGCTGTGTTTTTAAGGGACACAGCTCTCCTTCAAGACTTCTAATTGTCTGTATATAGTATGGGCACTATTATATAATCTTGCAACGGTTGATACAGACAGCAGACGGCTCCATGCAATCATGAACATCTAATTGTTTCACTTATAGAGATGTCCTACCCTACTTTTCCTCTTGACTTGTCATATCCAGATGTATGTGTCATGAAATGATTAGCTTTTCCAAATAATATTGTGTTACAATATTTCACCACTATCATGTCAGGCTATTGTATTGAATTGGTTTAATGAGAAATTGGAGTCCTTAACCAAATTTGATCTAAGCAAAGTTGTATTTTGACTGTGGTTGTTGGAGCCAAAACCAGGTGAGGGTCATAAATGGAGATGTAATATCAAGGACTGGTGCTATTACTCCTGGCTTTGGCTTAAAGTGAAACTCATTTCTTTATGCTTTATTCACATGGACGAGTTGCTCAGTGCATGCACCATTTTTTATGGACTGGACTCTCTGCTTTGATTCCATGGACCAAGAAACACAACTGTGAAAAATGTGGCTGAGATCAACCCCAGATGTGTGAATAAAACGCAAAGCTGCCCATACACATTAGCTTTCCAATGGCCATCAAGGGACAGTAAAAGGGGAATTGTTCATACAAATGATCCTACCATCAATATTAATGACTAAACTAAATAAATTAGGGGCCAAATTAGTTGTTAATAAATGCAGTGAGCCAAAATTGGCAGATCATGAAATGCTGACTGACCCAAAATATCTTACAAGGCTGATCTATAAGTGCCATTGGAACAAACATTTAGCTATTTTTGGGCAATGTCTAATGTGTATAGACTGTTCAAAGGGGTATTTCAGTCAGATCAAGTTACCCCATATCCAAAAGATAACAAGTAAGCTCAGAGGGGTTCTCCCACCAATCACAAGTATTAGGGTATTTTGCACCCCAGTTTTGAATCCATTCATCTCAATGAGGCTGCTATAGAGAGCAATGCCTGTCCCGTTGCTTAATTTCCGTGATCAGTGAGGGTCGTAGCAGTCAGATAGGAGTTACTTGCTCTGACTGGACAACCCCTTTAACAGTGTACCTGCAATCATTAGGAGGGACACAGCTATGGCCTTGGCTATCACCTTTCTTGATATAATACGTGGCCCCTACTATATAAATGAATATTACTGGATTCCCAGATTTGCTGCCCTGCAATCTTTTATAAAATGACTCTATAATCTTTCCAGTAAGAGTCAATAGAAAGCACTAGAGCTAAATGAGCAGGAAAGCCAATGATAGAAAACAAAGCAAAGATCTTCCTGAAAAAAGAAGCAGCGATCATTACAGTGTGCACAGTAATCAATAGCGTAATCAGTAAGAATAGGTAACTGCACCAAGGTAACCTTGGCTTACTGTAGATGCTGCTGTAGACAAACACAGAGCATTGTCGCCATAACCTATATCAATGGGGTGATGACAATTACTTATTGACAAAAATTAGCTGAGGGTCCCGATGCACTACGCATTCATTTTATACATGTTGTGTTGTGGATAAAGTGATACAATAGGCTGCATTGCTTAACATAGGGTTATTGTTTAGTTGATGGTGGTCTTGGTTGATCCGGATGATGTCTTTGTCATGTGCATATTGTCGTAAGAAGATGTAAATGTACAGAGCAGAGGAGGCTGGGTGATATATCTTCTGTATTACATCTATATCACATGAATACAACACACAAACAGCAAATGGACCCATAATAGTGAATGGAGCCATTCACAGGTCTGGTGAGAAAAACAATTGTTGTTTGCGGTATATTATTAGATTTCTTCTACTTGTCTCTGCCATGCAAGTCTATGGGGTTGTGAAAAAATGGACATTATCCGTGTGCTGTCCATGTTTCATCCATTTTCACAGATTCATAGATGATGCAAAAAAAATTAAAAAAAAACATAATCCAAAAAATGGATTGCAAAACGGATTGCACACAGATTGGACATGGATCAAAAATGGTGATGATGATCAAAACAGATCATTCATGAGAAAGCAGCATGGTCACAATAGGACATGTTCACGATATGACATTTAAATGATAGGACATATTCATGATGGGGCGTGTTCACAATAGGACATGTTCATAACAGGACATGTTCACGATGGGACATTTACACAATAGGACATTTACATGATAGGGCATGTTCACAATGGGACATGTTCACAATATGGTGTATTCGCGATAGGTCACATTCACGATAGGACACGTTCACGATATGACATTTACACAGTAGGGTATATTCACGATTGGACATGTTCACAATGGGACATGTTCACGATAGGTCATGTTCACGATAGGACATGTTCACGATAGGACATGTTCATGATAGGACATATTCTCAATAGGTCATGTTCACGATAGGTCATGTTCACGATAGGTCATGTTCACGATAGGTCATGTTCACGATAGGACATGTTCATGATAGGACATATTCTCAATAGGTCATGTTCACGATAGGACATGTTCACATTAGTCACATCTCCTGCAGATTTCCATTGTGAATTCCTTATGGAAAATCCACAGCAAACTGCTGCACAATAGAAGTGCATGAAATCCTCAAAACCCCAGTCTCACATTACAGACAAATCCACATTGATTTTCAAATGTACAGCAAAGGTCACAGATTTTAGAATACATTGCGTACTTGTCGATACAAACGGTGAAATCCGCTAAACATCCACATAAGTATGGAAGAAGAGGCCTTTCGAACATTTGCTACCAAGCATGAGACTAGTACTGACATAATAAAGCACAAAATATAAGAATATTAGAAATAACAATCCGTATAAAGGGTTTACCTTCCACTGACAAAGAAACAGGTCACCAGGAAAATGAGTAGGATGATCCCGCCAGCCACTGATATTGCCAATATAGTAATCTGGTTAGGATCAGTTATGGCGATCATATCTGAAATACAAACACACAGAAAGCAATAAAATGACTTGTATTTTTTTTCTAATACCATTATTTTTTATCTGTAATAGTAAGCTTGATCATACATGGAGAAAATTCCTCTCTAGAAACAGAGTGTTTCATGTATGTAAGCAATGACAGTCTCCGATCTCCGGAAACAGCATAGTGTACTGAGCCGGAAGCAGACAGCTAAGTACATCGCATAGTGACCGAGATGGGTTACTGCGGCTCAGCACACCAACTCTGGCTATGGGCTGATCAGTAAAGCTGCTAGGTGTTGAACCCCCACCGATCTGATATTGATAAGCCATTTTTACCATAGGTTTAGGTTAAACTATAGTATGTGTGTGATCATTTCATTTCATTGCAGAGTACATACAGAACACTTTATCTCTCTTGTATGAGCTTTCATTTATAAAATTAAACAGAATTATCATACCGTATAAAACAAAAATAACAATAAGAAATAAATGAATTTTTATTATATCTGCTTCCAAATAAACAATATAATCCTATGTATTCCTAATGACCGGTCACATTGTATATGTGAATTCCATTCACACATACAGAGGAGATTAGTGGATGTTTTCCAAAACAGCCTTTCGGGAATTCACTAATCACGGTGGATAATGGTAAATTAGGCTATATTTGGGATTAAATTCCGGATGTCGCTCAGATCCTTCGGGAACATTAATTCTTATTTTTGAAAAGCTACTCACACATCATTTGTTCCGGGAATGAGGGGCTTATATTGGTGATTATGTGTGAAGTATCCATTGTGTATTTCATTGGGTGGCACCTACGAGAAATTCTCACATCTGTACTGCACCTGCGGTTACCAGATAGACAATAGCCAAGATCAACTTAATCTGCGCCTGTTTTATATCTGCTCTACTTTAAGGGAAAGCGAAAATCTAGAAATAGCGATATAGTTTCAAATAGTCTTGTAGAATTTCTGTCGAGAACATAAGAGTTATAGAGAATCTGTCAACGGAACGCAGAACAGCAACCAGTCCCACGGATAGATAGCGGTGCTTTCCCCTTGTGAATCTTTGCCTCTGTTGCCAAGATATTGAAGTTTCTGTCAATATGCAAATTCGCTCTTTGGCATTGCCATTGTAAGGTAAGTGGCAACACGTCATTGCTCCAGACAGTCCATCTGCATATTGACAAAAACAGCCATATCTTGGCAATTGAGGCAACAATTCTGTAGGGCTTCGTTATGGTGGCAGACTCTTTTTAATCTCCTCCTAATCCACTCCACCTCTGGTTTATGGGTAGAGGTGGCATGGCTAAGCAAAGTGGGCATGGCTTGACAATCTTTTGTCCTATAGTAAACTGAGTACATGGGAATGTTCCTGCTGCAGCCAGTTGTCTTACAGCCAGACACAAGTGAGTGAGGAGGAAAAAGTTTTTAATGCAGAGTGTTTTTTTACATGGGGCTTTAGCCTAACAGAGTAAAGCATATTGTAGATTCTCCATGCAAACCTTCTCACTTTTGGGCAAGTCCACCATCTATGAACATAAGTTCCCACAGCATCACATTGACGAAAACAGATCAGAGAAGATATTCGGAACATCTTGGCTACACTTTCAAGTTCAAGGCACCAATGAAGTGGAAATGTGTTAGTGGAAAGCTTCACAGTTTGTTCTGCCATATATTTTTGTATTTTTTTTTGTACATTGTGTGTGTTGGCCCATCTACATCTCCATTATTTGCCCTTTTGAAGGTCTCTTAGATAACAGTTTATTAATAAGACACTATCCTGCTATTGTAATAGCTTTATAACCTGCTTGAAAAAACAAGCAATATAAATTAGATTTATAAGAATATGCTGGTAATTTATCCCTTGTCTAATGGATTTTCTCTGCTCGTGTATACAAAGGTTGCAAACTCCTGGAAAGTCGGTAAAAATAGGGGATTTTGTTTATAGGGGAGCAGCCATGATTGTCTTTGAAGCTGAAAGAGTTTGTGCAGGTTTCAGCATTTTGCACTTTGCAGTGAATCAAACCATGTCCAACAATGTCCTCATATCATTTTATACGTTGTATGATTATATGTTGGAACTAAAATTCTGCCACAAAAATGTAATCTGGATAAAGGGGTGGTCTTAAAGGGACGGTCTATTGTAGAGGAGTCATTGTATTTCTGAAAACAAAGGCTAATAAAGAATGAAATGCGGATAGGGCAACAGCGACATGGTGTACATGGTGAGAACGCTATATAAAGTCTTCTGTTATCCTCTATTATACATGGCAATTTGTGGTGACAATTAAAAGATTTTTCGCTCTCTAAGTCTTGTGGTTGATGGGTTTATTATACACAGGGTGTAGCTGTAGAGGGAGCAGACATAGCAATCACTACCTGGGCTCTGGGGGGCCCAAAATCCTCTATACAATATAAGAAGACATCAGTATTAGAGCTACAACATGGTAACTGGGGGCCCTGGTACAGATTTTGCATTGATCCTTGGAGCTTCCAGTTATAACCATATGGAGCCGCCTACCTGACATTATAAAGAGTAGTCGCCATGGTGTAGTCTAGAGAGAAAAAATCCAACTGTGCCCATCAATTGGTGCAAATGTGTTTATGGAGGTGATAACATGTCCTCTTTAACCAGTTGACAACCAGTCATTTGACTATATATATCCAGATATTGGCTAACCAACATGGATGAACTTATACATTTGAGTAACAAGTGTCTTGAGGGCCCGGGTGGTGTATTTTGGGCTGGGTGCAGACTTTTGTCCAGGGCTTTCCCCAACCACTGTCATAGTGGTACCAGGCCCCGACCATTTCCAGCTGGCCACGGGCCCTGTACCTCTCTGGGCCCGGTCGCAGGCGCACTCCCTGTGACCATGATTGTTACGCCCTTGAACCTATACATCTATGGGAGCTACCATGATGTTACATCCCTCCCAGCCCAGCATTCATATGATCTACCAGTGTTGGGAACGGCATAATCTGTTGACCCAGATCAGCTCCGTAGTTGATGTTAGTAGGCTGTATTTCTCATATAACTGGGGCTAGTGTTATAGCCCTCAAAACTGCTTGTACCAAAAACCCAAAAATGTATCTGGTCATGAACCAAGGGAAATAACCCAGTGATGAAGTAGTTAATGTATCCAATAGTTTATTTTTGAGCCTAAAAGTTTCATCCTTGTAGTGAGTAGTCTGGTAAATAAGAATTCTGAGTACAAGGAAGGACAGCGAGGCATAGAATGAGAATGTATGAGGAATCATTACAAAGGCATTGCTTTCATAGATTCATTACTCATCACACAGCAATGTGACAAATTCTGCTAAATCGGGAAATGTGAACAGAATAGTCCATGTAAATAATCATTTATTATTCTTGTAAAGTCTTCTGTTCAGAACATTTGCCTATTATCCAGATATGTGACCAACACAGGGATAAACTAGACAGATGAAGGGGTGACACAAGGTATACAGATGAGTGCACCAGCCAAATCACTAGCTGAGTGGTCGTTTCCAGAGTATGGGGAGGAACCATAAAGTAGAGGCCATCAGGGGTCCCATGATGCATTGCAATAGGAATGGTAGGGGATTGGTGGGATGATCATTTTTTTCATTATTCTGAGCCTTTTTTAAGTGAATAAAAAACAAATACAATTTGGGCCGATTGCACCAAAATGAAAGGGGTTCTGCCATTACAGACACTTATTAGGCGATTGGGTCCTGTACCATAGAAGTGAATGGAGCACCAGTCATGCAAGCAATCTGGTAGTTTATTCAGAGAAAGAATGCAGGGGGATTTTCAGGCTCCAGTTCTTCTGATTGCTGAGGGTCCCAAGGGTTAACCCCCAGTAATCTGAAATCCTGTCCAGAGAGGCTTTAAGAGGGAGGCCTACATGACGGGGCTGCAATGAGGAGACAGGATATGGGTTTGAAGGGGTTAAGGCGACTGTTAGATGTAAGAGGAGACAAGAGGGGAGGGTTATGGGGGAGGGGGAGTATATAAGGTTGAGCGGGACCGTGCCAGTCAGAAGTGAGGCGCCCTCAATTACACAGCCCCCACCCATTTACCTGCTGTCTTTTTCTTTGATTAACTGGGGTTAGGTTGCTGTCACAGTAGCTTGGCGGGGAGTCCTCAAAGCTGGAAAGTTATGGAAAAGGTTGTGGTGGGGAGGACCCCGCAGTAGGGGCTGGACTCCTCAAGGCCATTTGGTAGTTTGGGTTGGGTTTGGCTCATTGGTAAAATAGAAGGGATGGTGAGCACCAGGGAACTTTAAGAAGGTGGTGCCCCTGAGCTGGTGGTGTGCAGCTGGCGGTAATAGTCCTGGTGCTAATGGGACATATATATTTGGTTTTGGGGGTTTTGGGGCTTTGAGGACCTCCTTCATTGGGTCATTAACATACAGCGGTATATTACAGGTAAGGGGGGGGGATAACGTAGGGGTGGGCACCTAAATAAGTTATAGTTATTTATGTTATTTAATGCTGTTTCCAATTCAATCCATCTATGTCTCATGTCTTTGTTTAATTGAGTGAACGACCTGGCAATGCCCTTGTCATTCGCATTGGGGATTAGTGTCTGTAATGGCAAAATCCCTTTAACTACCTATACTATACTAGTTCTGCTGCTGGGTCAATTCAGGGTACAGTACTTCTAGAAAGTAAAGAAGGAAAGAAAATAATCAGGCAGCATCTGTTGAGATGATGAGACATTTTATCTGTCTAGCACTTCAGTTTATTACAATCTAACACCCTCTCGGATCTGCTTATTATCTAGCACATTCTAGCATTATCACATTGTCTGACAGCTTCAGGTACTGCGTCTCCTGAAGCGAGATGCACACGACCAACACCACGGCATTGCAAAGGAATCAGGCTACAGTGTTAAAGAGGCCCTGTCTCTTCTCCTGACATGTCTGCTTTACAAAATGCATGTATTCCTCGTAGTAGAACTTTCTTTCTTATAGCTCTACGTTGTGATGTTCCTCTCTTATTTGCCCAAACAGAGTAATGAATAAATTGATACATTTTTGGAATATTTTTTTTTGTTATGATCCAAGCCAAAATATACACCAGGTGGATCATGCAGGATTAGATACTGTGATAAATCTGGTGTAGTTTGATCTAATCTAAGGTTGCACTGTTTAAAGGGGCTCTAGCACTAGATTTTCGTGGTTTTAGCTAAAGATATGCCTGAATAGCCTTTAAAAAGGGCTATTCAGGTGCTACTAATCGTTTGTAGAAAGACCCCACGTTTTTACTAATTATGGTGGAAATCGATATGCAAATCAGCTCCACTGTGCACCGCTTCCTCCAAGCCTTCCTCCTCCTGCTTATTCACCGCCTCCATCGTCAGCGGTTTCTATTGAAATAACGTGTGTGCTGAATATGCTCCAGCGCCAGTTCGCAATGTTCTCTACAGGAAAATGGTACTGGAGCGTGCGCAGTAGCGCGCCGGAGGGAGCACTACTGCGCATACACGTGATTGCAATAGAAACCGCCGATGATGGAGGCGGTGAATAAGCAGGAGGAGGAGGGCTTGGAGGCAGCAGTGGGCATCCAGAAGGTATGACACAAGGGGGTGCATGGAACGCCCACCGTGCACGGTGGAGCTAATTTGCATATCGATTTCCACGGTAATTAACAAAAATGGGGGGGTCTTTCTACAAACGATTAGCAGCACCTAATCTTTAGCTAAAAACACGAAAATCTAGTGATAGAGCCCCTTTAAAACATTATTAGTAAATCTGCCCCATTGAATTTCTATGAACCCATAAAATGGGGAGAATTTAATAAGACAAGCGTTCTGCTCACCAGTCTTAATTAAGTCCCCAACTGGTGCAAGATGTACCTGAGTTACCGAGAGACTCCGACCTCTTAATAGTTCTGGCACGCTACTGTGCACCATAATTGAAATTTGTGCCAGTCAGAAATTAGCTCATGAACACTTTCTGGTATGAATTATTGTAAATTTGTTGGACTGAGGTGTCCCCTCTTCAATCTGCCTCGGTATCTTTTGTAAAAAGTAGCAAGTGACACGCCGAGGAATCAAAGTAGTGCAGCTTAGGTGCAAGAAAAGGTCACGTGAGAAAGAAAACTGGTTGCGTGGGTTAATAGATTCCTTTCATTAAGAGTTACTTCATCTTCCTTTTAACAATCAGTGGGGGTCGCAACACCAGGGCCCCCTCTGTTCAGATATTCTGACTTGATATATCACCATGACATGTTAAAGGGATATTTCAAGAGGTATTTTTACATTCTGGAAAGGCTTAAAGTCAAAATCACTATATACTTACTTCTTTGTTCACTAGGGACCCAACAGAGTCTCCACTTGGGTCCAGTGGCATAACTAGGAATGGCGGGGCCCCAAGGCAAATAGTGTTTTTTATGTTCCCTCACCTCCTCTGGGACTCCAATCATTATACTCCTAGGTATGAAAAGACCCTGACGTATAATGATAGCAGTGTTTGTGAGGTTCACTTACCAATACCCGCTCCTGCTCATCGCTTCCTCCGCAATAGGGGAAGAGCAGGTGGCCATAATAGGAGCGGGGATTGGTAAGTAAACAGGGCCCATTACCTGCTGGGGTTACTGACGTGTTGCCTGCATGGGAGCACGTCAACCTATCAGTGGCCGAGCATTAATGTTAATCACATCTCAGCCATTGATTGGCTGTATCGGTCACGTACATGTCAAAGATCAGAAACACTGGAAACCTGAATGGAAATTCTCCACTGGATCACCTGCCCACCGAAGAGGTAAAAGGATGACTTGGAGCACCCCTTTAAATACCATAGCTTTTTACATGAAAATAAGGAATATTAGGTTGTGTTGCTCCTTGCACTGGAGCAGGGTGGTCTTGTGTACCGCTCAATAGTTTGGCATTCATTAAATTATTCCATCTTGGTGTCTTCTTTCTTTCTATATTTAAATTGAGTGTGAAGAGATAAAAACGTACTAATAATTGTTATATGATAGAATCTGACTCACACGTAACACATATTATTTACCTTCCGTACTCGTCTCCAATTCTATTTCGCCCCCATATATTCCTTGCCCTCCGACTGTGTGAGCTCGGACTCTGAACACGTAAGTGGTTCCAGGTTTTAGGCCATCCACAGTCATAAAAGTAGATTTGGTTTTCAGTATTGTATAATTTTGCTCCTTCTGATTCTGCAGGGAACAAGAAACAGCAAATACTAATCAGTTTACATTGCTATATCCGGGGAGACGGTGAACATATGCTTGTAGCACTGACCTTCTCATAGTAGATTACTTCATATTCCACCACTGCATCATTAGTCTTCTCCGGTCCTTGAAAAGCCAACGTGACGCTGTCTTTGCTCTTTCGTTCCTTCAGGATTACATTGACTGAGGACAAATTTACAAGATTAGAAGTCATTAGCTTAAAAGGTTAATAGTCCTCTATAATAACTCATTTCTATTCATTGTTTGAATATTTTTAGATTTTTTTAATATCATATCAGACTTGTACTAGTGTATTCACATCATATATGTCTAGAATGCTCCCAACCCGAACATGGGTCCATCATATCCCAAAATGAGTATCCTTTTGATAGGGTCACCGAAAAGGGGGAAAAAAGTGCAGTTACACCTGGGCCCAGGAGCCTTAGGGGGCCCATAAGCACTGGCATTAGTATTGAAGCCAATGGAAGCCAATGACATATGCAACTCTATATTATACAGTTACACTTATCGGGGCTATGATTTTGATAATTATGTCTGGAGACAACCTTAATAGGAAGAAAAAAATCAACATAGCCTAATAAGAAAAAAACCCAATATCAGATAATACACGCAGATGCAGTTTATCATTCTAAAGTAAATTAACACATTCTGTATAATTAGATGTAATTACAATGCTGGGACATTCTCCCGTAAAACGGTGATGAAATGAACAAATACTGTATGAAAATGAAAAGTAATGAAAAGAACACAGTGATCTAATGGTGCAAGAAATAAAACTGCAATTAATTTTATATCAAGAAAATTGTTGATTTGGACTATATGAATTAAGTTTATTGAAAAGAACACTGCATGCGCTCATATTTCTGTAATTTGTATATATTACAGCAGAAGAAAGGTTTGAGCTACCAAAATTAAAATAAAATGCACGTAAAACAATGAGAAGCAAGGATAAAAGTGAACATTGGGCTCTGTGATGTATAGGATTATATGATGGAGGAGAGAAGCTGAGTTATGTGATATATAGGATTATATGATAGAGAAGAGAAGCTGAGCTGTGTGATATATAGGGTTATATGATAGAGAAGAGAAGCTGAGCTGTGTGATATATAGGTGTATATGATAGAGGAGAGAAGCTGAGCTCTGTGATATATAGTGTTATATGATAGAGGAGAGAAGCTGAGCTCTGTGATATATAGGGTTATATGATAGAGGGAGAGAAGCTGAGCTCTGTGATATAAAGGGTTATATGATAGATGAGAGAAGCTGAGCTCTGTGATATATAGGGTTATATGATAGAGGAGAGAAGCTGAGCTCTGTGATATATAGGGTTATATGATAGAGGAGAGAAGCTGAGCTCTGTGATATATAGGGTTATATGATAGAGGAGAGAAGCTGAGCGCTGTGATATATAGGGTTATATGATAGAAGGAGAGAAGTTGTGCTCTGTGATATATAGGCTTATATAATAGCAGGAGAGAAGCTGAGCTGTGATATATAGGATTATATGATAGAGGAGAGAAGCCGAGCTCTGTGATATATAGGGTTATATGATAGAGGAGAGAAGCTGAGCTCTGTGATATATAGGATTATATGATAGAGGAGAGAAGCTGAGCTCTGTGATATATAGGGTTATATGATAGAGGAGAGAAGCTGAGCTCTGTGATATATAGGGTTATATGATAGAGGAGAGAAGCTGAGCTCTGTGATATATAGAGTTATATGATAGAGGAGAGAAGCTGAGCTCTGTGATATATAGGGATATATGATAGAGGAGAGAAGCTGAGCTCTGTGATATATATAGTTATATGATACAGGAGAGAAGCTGAGCTCTGTGATATATAGAATTATATGATAGAGGAGAGAAGCTGAGCTCTGTAATATATAGAATTATATGATAGAGGAGAGAAGCTGAGCTGTGTGATATATAGGGATATATGATAGAGGAGAGAAGCTGAGCTCTGTGATATATAGGGTTATATGACAGAGGAGAGAAGCTGAGTTATGTGATATATAGGATTATATGATAGAGGAGAGAAGCTGAGCTCTGTTATATATAGGGTTATATAATAGCAGGAGAGAAGCTGAGCTGTGATATATAGGGTTATATGATAGAGGAGAGAAGCTGTGCTCTGTGATATATAGGGTTATATGATAGAGGAGAGAAGGTGCGCTGTGATATATAGGGTTATATGATAGAGGAGAGAAGCTGAGCTCTGTTATATATAGGGTTATATAATAGCAGGAGAGAAGCTGAGCTGTGATATATAGGGTTATATGATAGAGGAGAGAAGCTGTGCTCTGTGATATATAGAGTTATATGATAGAGGAGAGAAGCTGAGCTGTGATATATAGGGTTATATGATAGAGGAGAGAAGCTGAGCTCTGTGATATATAGGGTTATACGATAGAGGAGAGAAGCTGAGCTCTGTGATATATAGGGTTATACGATAGAGGAGAGAAGCTGAGCTCTGTGATATAAAGGGTTATATGATAGAGGAGAGAAGCTGTGCTCTGTGATATATAGGGTTATATGATAGAGGAGAGAAGGTGCGCTGTGATATATAGAGTTATATGATAGAGGAGAGAAGCTGAGCTGTGATATATAGGGTTATATGATAGAGGAGAGAAGCTGAGCTCTGTGATATATAGGGTTATATGACAGAGGAGAGAAGCTGAGCTGTGATATATAAGGTTACATAAGTGAGGTTGATGAAGCTGAGATAAAGTAGATATAAAGTAGTAACATTTAGTTGCTATGATATGATGAAGAGGTACAGTACTTTATAACAGCTCAATGATCTATAGTTAATGTGAAATTGCTCCCCCATTGGGTAAAGATTGGCCGGTGTTCGGTCTCAGTGCGCCTTCTTTCTTGAATCTTTCAGGTGGGTTCTTTTGATTTCCACCCCCTCGACATTCCTGTGAAATGTCCAGCAGCTCCTCAGACTAATCTATGCACATGGTACTTCAGTAGTGTAAGAGTGCACAGCATGCACCGTGTAGGCCGAGACCTGAGGCAGAGGGGGGTGTTACAGACTAACAAAGCACAGTGTGTACAGAGGTGACTGAGAAGCTGGCAACCCATTTACAGAAACAAAAAGGTACTGAAAATTAGACGAACTTCTTAGAAATGGTAATAAGGAGGTCACCAGGTAATTTAAAGGGTTTGCGCCACTACAGACACTTACCCATTCTCGAGATAGGGAAGAAGAGTCAGTTCGCTGGGGATCCAACTGATGGTACCCCAAGTCAGAAGAATGGGGAGCAGAACATTCCCTTGAGTCCTCCCTGTCAATAAAGCATGACCAACGCTCTATTCATTTCTATGGGTCTGCAGGGACTGCATTCTTCGGTAGTCCTATGCAAGTGAATGGAGCACCCGCCATGCAAGTGCAGAGGAGGGATTCAGGGGAACTTTATGCTCGCCTTTTTCCTGATCCCAGTGGTTGGACCCCAGCAATCTAATGCTTATCCCTTATCCTGTGGACACAATCCCTCTAACTATGTCTTATAGTGAAAATTGTATTATCAACATAAGGGTCACTTTAATAGACAGGAGTCGCCATGTTCAGGATCCCCATATATTAGTCAGAGCTGAGACTTCTTACAATGAGTTTCCCCTCTTCCCTCTCCCTCTTGAGATTTCAGGATCATTTTTAAAATCTGATTTTCGATAATTTTCCAGCCCATCCCAAACACGATCGTGAAATTTGCTTGATCGTCGATCGTTATCCTATCTTTCCCGATCCCGATCGCTCAACCCTAATTCAGAGGATTGTATTTTCGTTGATACAAAGAAAAATTATTTCTGGAGGATCCATTAATCAAAATGTTTAGGCAATCCCCCCTATTTACTGGAACTGCCCACTCATTTGCAGATCAAAATAATCACCACTTAGTAGCTTCCATTTACTTGACTCTCACAGACTTATTGCCCCAGGTATTGGCCCCTACAGTACTTTTTTTTTTCCTTTACTGGCTCCCACACAGTATATTGCCCCTTTTACCAGGCTCCACACAATACATTATCCCTTTTTATGAGTCTCATAAAATACATTGTCCACTTTAATGGATCTCACAAGTACCGTATATACTCGAGTATAAGCCGAATTTTTCAGCACAGTTTTTGTGCTGAAAAAGTCCCCCTCGGCTTATACTCGAGTCAGCAAAAAAGAAATTTTTTTTTTTTTTTTTTTTTTTTAGGGGGGGAGGTCTATGACCAGCAGCAATATCAATGTATAGAACCTCCCATAAAATAGTGGGGTGAAAAAAAAGAAGCTTTATAAAAATTAAAAAATTAAAAGTTCTAAATCACTCCTTTCCCTAGAATACACACAAAAGTAGAAAATAACTGTGAAACATACACATTAGGTATCCCTGTGTCTGAAAGTGCCCGGTCTACTGAATATAGGGGATCTGCAGTGCTCCTGTTCCGTCGGGAAGGGGTTAATAGGAGCACTGCAGATCCCCTATACTCAGCCAGGCTGAATTCCAAGTGAGGTAATAAAAAGCAGTCCTCAAGCTCAGGGAAGGGGCAGACAGACAACCAAAACACCCCCTCCCCTTTCGCAGCACCCAGCAATTACTGCACCCAAAAACTCTGACCATTTTAATTTTTGAAATTTTCCAGTAGCTGCTGCATTTCCCCCCTCCTCGGCTTATACTCGAGTCAATAAGTTTTCCCATTTTTTGTGGTAAAATTCGGGGGGGGGGGTTGGCTTATATTTGGGTCGGCTTATACTCAAGTATATACGGTACATTGTTCCTTTTTATGACCCTTATATTGGTCCATTACCTATTGGATTATCCCAATAGGTAGCAGCCAATTTACTTACCCAACTCACCCAACATATATATATATATATATATATATATATATATATACACACACATATACACTATATATATATATATATATATATATATTTATTGTTAATTAGTAATAATAATACAAAAAGCCATAGTACAACCCACTTCTGCTGCTCCACCTGATTTCCAGGTCTACACAATTGGGTGCGTTACATTATGGCCAAATCTGCAACTACCAACGCTATGAGAACAGCCGCACAATTTCAATGTGTAACAATCCTCTGTTGATAATGCCATATTTGTCCTGTGGAGGCGCTGCAGAACTGAACACTATTCACATTACAGTTCTAGAGATTGCAGCAATACACCTAGCAAATGGTGATATCTAGGGTCACATCCCTTGTCCGTAACATACAACCCTTTCAGTGTCTTATGTTAACTTTTTGCATTCCAATTACTTGCTCATGTTTCCTGTCCATGAAAGACATCCTTGTACATTTTCTACACAACATAAGATGCGTTCACTGTGCAATACAGCAGAAAACAAACCCGACACCAAGTACACTACATTTGTATATGTGACATTGATCCCCCCATTATGTCTTGATCCATACTGTAGTTGTTGAAGGTTGTGAGTTAACGCTTTTATATGACAATTGCAAACCAAAGCAACCCTGCTTTTTCTTTTCTTTTTTCTTTTTCACAGTTTGGAAAAAAACCCATTCCTATTCAGTAAGTGTATATAGTGCTGAAACCCATAGACCTTGTCTTCTCTCTACGCCCACCAATGGCATTGTGAACGGATAGAAGAAGGGCTGAGTTTGCCATTATTATAATATCATCACCTTATAGAATCAAGAGCGTCTCGGTTTGTACATAAAAGAAAGATTTCTCACCTACTTGACTTGTCGTGATATTGACAGAAATAAATTTTTTAGGTCCAGAGCTCAGCTCAGAGACGCCATTCAACGCCTCAATATCGAACGTATAGTTGGTATAAGGCAGAAGGTCTGTGATGAGTACACGAGGATGGGACAAACCGAACTGCCGTGGAATATAATGGATCCCACTTCCACATGGGCTACATTTTTGCCCTTCTAGTAGACACCTTCTGCAGTGAATGTTATATGTGACATCCTTCCGACCTCCTGAGTCCTCTGGGGGGCTCCACTCCATAATGACGGATGTCTCATTGACTGTTGATATCGGATTATGTGGAGCAGATGGTGGACCTGAAATAAGATAGAGAAGATAAGGAGTGGTGACAATAAGAAAGGGGCAACATATGAGTCAGAAGAATACCTGACCAAGATATTATCAGTGACACTGGAGGAGATAACCTTTCCAAGACAGACACTATTTATCATAGCAGGGCTTTTAAAGGGACATGATTAATCATCCCCTGATAGAAACAGAGATGTTATGACAACTTCTCCAGGACAGCTCAACCTCGGTCCCATCCATCCCAGTATTCGTAACATCTCCAGTAATTCATCTTCCTGTCACACAACTGATCTAAGGGTTCTGTTATCAGGGGCCATAGCAGAAGAGTCTATCAGGTTTCTGACAAAGGACACTCCCTGGTACAAGCACTCTGGAGAGAAGCCAAGCAAGAGCGTGGAGACTAATCTGAACCAGTGCCAATGGTTTATCCTCTGAAATGCCAGAAACGATTCATTTTACAATGAGCCTGTAAACAAAGCCTTGAAAGGGTGAAGGGACATACGGAAAAGATGGCAAATTATTAATGAACAAAGCGAAATCTCAACCTAATTGATCGATGGCATCTGCAACAGACCAAATCTAACATCTTACTGGAGATGAATCTGTGTCGCAGTGTGGAAGGAAAATGGGACACGTTAGATTTCTGCAAGAAATAGATTTTCTAAAAAATATCTGCCATTTTCTTCAAAATTTTTTACAAAATGTATCTTTTTGGCTTTTGTTCATTTCATAGTTTTTTTTTTTTTTAATTAATTTTATTTTTCTGACGTAAGTTAGAATGGAGAGCTACACTAGTTCCTACCTGATGCAGCTTTCCATTCTGGCGTCAGGACTTTCGAGAAATTTATGAAGAGACCGTAGCCTTAAATCTCTCTATCGGTGCGCCAGTGGGGCTGCTTATTAAGACAAGATAAATTTGCCCTATTATCATTACCGCTTTGCAAGTTTTTTGACAAAACTGCAAATTTCTTTGGACATGCTGAAGTTGCTCAAAAAATTGTGACTTTTTAATTTTTTTCTGATGATTACAGCACTTAAAAAGAGGCTTATGACCCATTATATCTTGCCCCTTTTCAAATAGACATGGATGTATGTATAATGCCAAGGTCAAGTTTAACTTGGCCCTGTTGTCTTTTGATACTTTTTAGGTTGAATGTCTAGATACAACGATATCCCCTCAACCCTGTCTAAGCCTCTCACGTCTGCCAGGTCAGTCCTCTCTGCGCCAAGCTGATGAGATGCAACACATCAAAACAGCTGTCCTTGGCTGAGAGACTGTACCTGGTATAATCCCAACATCATTGCAAACAAAGGCCTCTGAGAAGGTCGGCATGATGTTAAAGGGAGTGCCCTCTATTGGTTTGCTTGACTGAGACTCTGTCTTCCTAATTACATCATGGAAGATAGACTTGCACATTCTCAGTGAGCGCCCTCTATTGGTGTGCATTCTTGAGGCACTGGCATCCTAATTACATCATGGAAGTCAGATTTGCATATTCTTTCCATGTAGATACAATGAGGCAGATTTACTAATACTGTCTTAAAGTGCCCCAGATCTATCTTCACACTGTAGCGTCTGGTGTATTGTTATATTGTCTAGTCTAAAGCTTCACCATCACCACTTACTAGCTCGGTTAAGGCTGAAGCTCCACGTTGTAAAAATGCAGAGTTTTAAAGTACCTGCAAAGTGAATGGGATTCTGCCTAATCCCATCCACAAAGCATCGCAGCCTGTCAATTATATCTATGGCAAAGCTAGTGTTTTCCCTATGGCTATAATAAGCTGAAAGTTTGCAGAGGAAAACTCTGAAAATTCAATTATTCTTCTGTGTTTAGCTATGTGGGGCCTTAGCCTAAAAGTGCTTGGTGCATTTTTGGTGCATGATGTTGCAACATACACTCACCGGCCACTTTATTAGGTACACCTGTCCAACTGCTCGTTAACACTTAATTTCTAATCAGCCAATCACATGGCGGCAACTCAGTGCATTTAGGCATGTAGACATGGTCAAGACAATCTCCTGCAGTTCAAACCGAGCATCAGTATGGGGAAGAAAGGTGATTTGAGTGCCTTTGAACGTGGCATGGTTGTTGGTGCCAGAAGGGCTGGTCTGAGTATTTCAGAAACTGCTGATCTACTGGGATTTTCACGCACAACCATCTCTAGGGTTTACAGAGAATGGTCCGAAAAAGAAAAAACATCCAGTGAGCGGCAGTTCTGTGGGCGGAAATGCGTTGTTGATGCCAGAGGTCAGAGGAGAATGGCCAGACTGGTTCGAGCTGATAGAAAGGCAACAGTGACTCAAATAGCCACCCGTTACAACCAAGGTAGCCAGAAGAGCATCTCTGAACGCCGCACAGTACATCAAACTTTGAGGCAGATGGGCTACAGCAGCAGAAGACCACCCCGGGTGCCACTCCTTTCAGCTAAGAACAGGAAACTGAGGCTACAATTTGCACAAGCTCATCGAAATTGGACAATTGAAGATTGGAAAAACGTTGCCTGGTCTGATGAGTCTCGATTTCTGCTGCGACATTCGGATGGTAGGGTCAGAATTTGGGGTCAACATCATGAAAGCATGGATCCATCCTGCCTTGTATCAACGGTTCAGGCTGGTGGTGGTGGTGTCATGGTGTGGGGAATATTTTCTTGGCACTCTTTGGGCCCCTTGGTACCAATTGAGCATCGTTGCAACGCCAAAGCCTACCTGAGTATTGTTGCTGACCATGTCCATCCCTTTATGACCACAATGTACCCAACATCTGATGGCTACTTTCAGCAGGATAATGCGCCATGTCATAAAGCTGGAATCATCTCAGACTGGTTTCTTGAACATGACAATGAGTTCACTGTACTCCAATGGCCTCCACAGTCACCAGATCTCAATCCAATAGAGCATCTTTGGGATGTGGTGGAACGGGAGATTCGCATCATGGATGTGCAGCCGACAAATCTGCGGCAACTGTGTGATGCCATCATGTCAATATGGACCAAAATCTCTGAGGAATGCTTCCAGCACCTTGTTGAATCTATGCCATGAAGAATTGAGGCAGTTCTGAAGGCAAAAGGGGGTCCAACCCGTTACTAGCATGGTGTACCTAATAAAGTGGCCGGTGAGTGTACATGATTGCTGCTACGTCCCTTTCCTTAGAGGCTACATCACGTTTTTGCACAAGTTGGAAAAGTGTGTAAAAGGTGTTTAAAGGACTTGGCGCCGAGCATACTAGACAGCTTTATGGTGCAAATTACACCAAAATTTCAGTGCATTTTCTTTGATACATTTCATGCAGTGTCTAGAATCAATTTAAAGAGCTACAGAAAAAGACAGGTCATATTGGGAAAATTTACTGAAATGTTGCAATAACGAGTAACAGAAAATGTAGTCTGAGCTCAGTAGAGATCACCACACTTTGATTTTGAGGTAGATTGTATATCACTTGTTATCACCGCTAGTGTTACCTATTAGAGATGAGCGAACACTGACTTTGCCGGCGGCCGGCGTCACAGGTGCTTCCATTCATTTCTATGGGAGCGTGCTGTTCGGATCGGCTGATCCGAACAGTGTTCGCTCATCTCTATTACCTATCTGTATACCTGTTTTTTCAAGTGCTCACAATGGGCTTCCGTTTAGAGAATCCACTTGGGCACCCCCTGAGTGTAAATCTATACTCATAAAAAAAGGACAGTCCGCTTGGGAACCCCCCAAACAGAGATGTGGGCCTTAGACATTTTTTGTGTCTTTATATGTGAACAAATAGTGCGGAATATTACCATGTAAGATATTACCTTGTTCCACATGCTGTGCAAAAAAATCTGAGTATATTCTAGGGCAAGCTGTGGATTTCTAGCTCTATGTGTAGTGCATTTGCGACACATTGTTGTTACGAAAGTAATGCAATGGGTTAAATCCTCAGCAATGTAATATATGCGAATTTAGCCTATTGTGGTTTAAAGAAATCTTTTCCATATTAACACCATACCACTATCTACACACACCACACATCCCACGAGTGCAATGTCACAATGATGACAAGTACAATCACTTATACATAAAGGAATAGACAATACAGACAATAACGTGGAGCAGAAATGATGCAGAAACTCGCCCACTCACATGCCCTATATTTATGTAATGTTATGATGTCACTTCTAAAGGGCTGACAGCGGAGCAGATCGTGCATGCTATACTATCTAGATCAAGACTACTGTCGCTTAAAGATAGCTCTGATCTGATATTCAGGGTAGAAGGGTTTTCAACAATGGTGAGGAGGGGTATGCTGACATTATGCAATGCAATATTTCACATATTTTGCAAAATTTCACTTAATTCAGAAAAAGTTATTGATCGGATCCCACCCACACGACAGTAGTCACTTGCAGGTCATCGAATATGGAACAGATGGGGCCCTATAAATAAGAAAGATTGAGCTGCAAAAAAAGACAGAAAGAGGACCTGCTCCATACAGTATTTTGTAGCTCCATCCTAAGACACACCTCAGTCATAGAAATCATTATGGATCCATAATAATGGGTAGCACGCTGACCGAAAATCTGGTGCATGTACCTGGGATCTTATAGCTTATATTCCCTAGAACCACTGCTTGTAGGAGAAAATGCAAGGTCTCGCAGAAGTGCACTATAGTGCCCCATGGAGCACCTATGGGTCCATATTGTGATCCCACATGCATTCTGTGTGCAGGTGTCTATGTTCTCATCAAACTCATCTCTGGTTTTCCCAGTACACGTGCAGTTCTTCAAAGAAGCCAGGACAGTGGCGCAAATTCACTGCCAGTGCACCAAACATTTGGCGCATGCGCAGCGAAGTTGTGGTGTACCATGTGGTTTCATTTAAGATCTGTGCATCTGCCAAGAGTATAAGGAGTTCTATTGAACACCCAGGCACAGATAGGTATTGTATAGGGATATTTGGGACACTAAACTATGGGTCCAAGATCTACTGGTGCTTTGGTGTGCACCTGACAGGCTGTCTTTAAGGACATGTCAAACTTTTTGTACTCATCAGGCAAAGTATCATCAGTCATTGAAGTACTTGACTCTCTATAATACCTCTATCTGAAGGAAAACCCTCACCAATGTTCACCTCTTACTAGCCACTTATTAAACTAGTATGCCACTATGCAAGCCATTGGCTACAGACTCCTCATATCAGTGATAGGGTGATGTGTTGAACTCCCATGATCTCATATTGATCACCTATCCTATATAACATCTTATACGACCATGAGATCCATAAAATTCGTAGGATTTACAACTGGTAAAATCTTTGAACGATTCTCCGGACTTGTTTAACTTTACAGCCAAGCTCTTTAGGCTATTCCGCTCGTAAAACTAAACATGGCCGCCATTTTACACAACATCTTCCACAGCAGAATTAGTTGGACCACCCTGCTATCAGTCCTAAGAGACTATGAAAATGGAGTCATCTGCTGCAATTTCAGGGGAAAGAAGCTGGTAATAGTCCTTTGAGATTAAGCTCCCTCTCTGTATGGCACAAGAGAGTCATTTCAGGCGTGATATATATAGAGAGAGCTGCGGATAACTAAGAAAGCACAGCTGCCGAGCATTAAAGCAGGGGAACGTACATGCATTTATATCACGTTTAACTTGCTCTTTATGATGCATTGGCGAGTTATTACCATCTTGCATTACCAAACAAAGGACTGAGCAGATGGGAGAGGCTAAGCTCCCTCTGATGGATTGGTACCATTAAGTTTCACAAACACTACATGATTAGTCCTTTAATATACAAGTCCTGAGTGTGCCTTCCATATACCACGCTCAACAACGCAAAGCATGCCTGTCATTAATGCACACTTGTGCTTTATGTAGAGTAATACTTTACTTGTGTAGTGCTGCGGTATAATATACCGCCTGATAATTGCTTCTGGCTTACAATTAGGTGGTAATTCAACAGTGAGTGTTATAGAGGCAGACAGCACTGTTATCTCTAACACCGCCAATCTTTAGATGATGACGTCACAAATCCTTCTGTATATTAGGAAAAAACTATCAGGGGAACTTACATCTAGCTGACAATCTAACATGTTCCTTCCTCATGCTGCACACGGTGGATGAAAACTTGGGGAAATGGCTAAGAAACTAAAGACTTATGTAAGAGGATTGGGGGGTGTTAATACGTAGGAATTTGATGCTGAATTTTAGGCAAAATCCGCCCCAAATTCCAGATGAAATCTGCCCCCCATCCTTTTCAGTGCTGATTTTTTTCTGTTAGATGAGTCTGTCTGAGAACTTCCATTGAAATGATCGGGAGGCAGAAAATACCCCTTTTCCTTCATCACGGAATTGGACACGGAATTTGTCAAAATCTGCTCACGGAATTTGGCCCTGCCCAATAAATACAAAATCAGCAAAATATAGTAATATCTCCAAATTCCACATCAAAATCTGATTCAAATGGTGTGAATTTAGTTAGTTTTCTGCCATAGAAATGGGGTAGTGTGGCACACATTTGGCACAAAATCCTTGCTAACAGCAAATGTGTGCCATCTACTTTCTTCTGTGTGGATGTGGGCAGACCAGGGTAGAAAGCATGGTGGACCGGGGTGGGTACAACTCAGGCCATTTATTATAAATCACACCAGATCAGTTGTACAGGAGGAAATCTGTACCAGTTCCTAACTGAGGTAGGTATCAATTCTTGCACACAGGGGTGCACCTAAACCTTTTGAATCAGGCATGATTTGCACCTCTCTTTGCTTTATTAAGACTGGCATATGAAACACCAGGCTTGATAAATCTGCCCAGTGTACCTTTAAGACTATAAATAAGGTTGAGCGATCAGGAAAGATCGGATCCTGATCGGCGATCGAGCAGATTTCACAATCGGGATCGGAAAGTGATCAGAAATCGTATTTTAACCCCTTCCCGACATGCGCCGTAATAGTACGGCGCATGTTGGGTCTGTAACTATGGCGACCGCCCGGGAGCCGGGCGGCCGCCATAGCCGCCGGGTGTCTACTGCTTTAAGCAGTAGACAACCGGCTCTAATGCATCCAATCGGTCCCCGGCTGGTCTATGCAGCCTGCAAAAGAAAGGATGCTTTTTTGCAATGCATTGCAATGCATTAGCATTGTAATGCATTGCATTAGTGATCAGACCCCCTGGGGTTCAACACCCCTAGGGGGGTCTAATAAATGCAAAAAAAAAAAAAAAGTTAAAAAAAATATAAAAAAATATAAAAAGAATTAAAAGTTCAAATCACCCCCCTTTCCCTAGAACACATATAAAAGTAACAAATTGAAGTAGTCTCAGCACGCCGGATGATACGTTTTCTTAAAAAAATTTCCAAATTTTATTGTGGAGACATGCTCCAAGTTAAAAATATATATATATTGTTCTTGGAAAAGCAGTCGATGGATATGTCCTTGTGCAGACGGGACAGAAGGATGAATAAGCCTACGCGTTTCGGGGATATGACCCCTTAGTCATGGCTTGCTAAGTGTGTGTGTGATAGACTATCTCAGACTAGACCTTGTAGCACAAGTTGAAAAGTGATGTCTCCAAAACAAGCAATGTTATTCTATTGTGTCTTCTGGCCAGTGTGACAACTGCAATAACTACTTCTAATTAATTTATGAATTGAAAAAAAACAAACATTTTTTTTTTGTATAAAATTCCTTGAAAAACACAACTTACGTGAACAAGCTGCGGCCTTGGGGTCGGTCTCGGCCCTGTAGAAGCCTCTCTCACATGTGCATTCTGCAGAGCTGTTCTGTAGGGTGAAGCTGTGGGCCGGGCACGGTGTACAAAGGGCATCCGTCAATAAAGCCTTGTAGTACCCTGGAAGGCAGGCTGGAAGACAAAGAAGACCACCAAGTGAAATTGTAGATTCAGTCAATAACAGAAGACAAGTTCAGATAATAGCTCGGAGTCTGTAAACCGTACATTAATCTGGCATTGATAGACACGTGAAACACAAGTGAAATGGTCCATGTAAGCAATATTAGAGTCTGATGGCGACCCCCTGCGTTTCTTGGAGTCCATTCGAAGGAAACAGATGTGTGATAAGTTTAATGAACTGCATGAATTACAATGAGCACATTCACTGCTTCAATTGAATTTTTTCTTGTAGAAAATGATGAAGACTTTGGCACATGGTCTTTCTGGATATCATCTGCCAGTAGGCAAGAATTATCTCATGCAATTGTCCAATGTGAACTGAAGATGAACATCATATGGCAATCATTGGCATTGCGAGGAGCTGGCTTTTTGCCATTCTGGGTAAAATGAGGTTTCTGGCCTATTAAATGTTGGATTAGAACATCCGAAAACAGAAGATGTGCATGGATAGATGTTAATTCACTTGGTAAAAGTGATCGTAATAAGCGCCCCGCCGTCGTAGGACATTATGACGAAGCGTTCAGTGCTGCAATGCCTGCTGTCAAAATACTTAGTCTTTACTAAACCATGAATGTTCCTGTATCAGAGACTGGGATATTACAACCTGGACCCAAGGAGAAAATGAGTTGGCACTCTAGCATAGCCCATAATTCATGAAAAATTGCACTATAAAAACACTCATCCTCCATAACATTAAAGCCACCTGCTTACTATTACAATGGCCTCTCATGTTGCCAAAGCATTTCTGACCCATCCAGCCATGTCCTCCACGAGAGGACTGAATGTGTACTTTGGTATCTGGCCCAATGATGCTAACAGTAGATCTTTTAAAGGGTATCACCATTTTTTATTAGATATTAAAACGAAATTGTGAAATCAGTCTGATTTTCTGTATAGGATTATGAGGGCGGCCATCTTTCCTGAGCTTTTCCTCACTCTGTTACATGCTTTACAGCAGTCTAATGGCCAGAGGCAGCAGGAGATCAGAACTGTCTCACTAAAGTCTATAGGGAGGTTAGATAGATACGCTGTAACATCCTCTATGGTCAATAGTGAATGCAATGATTGGTATTATGCGTTATTATTAGAGATGAGCGAGTACTATTCGAAACGACAGTTTCGAATAGCACCCTCCCGTAGGAATGAATGGACACAGCCGGCACGCAGTCGGGGCCAGCATCCGGCTGCTTAACCCCCTGCACATCGGCCGCTCCCATTCATTCCTATGGAAACGTGCTATTCGAATAGTACTCGCTCATCTCTAGTTATTATCTTAGAGGTGTTAACTTCTATTGTTATCCTGTCTATATTGTCTGTGATGTAAATGAGGTGACTGCAGTAAAGAAAACCCTTACAGAATTGTCAAGTGTATCATTAAGCTTAGTGGCCAGAGTGTAAACAACAGAATTTGGTACTTTTGTTAAAATATATGTAGTGAAAATGTAAATAAAAATCATACTGTAGCCTTGCAGCGCTGGAGTCCTGGGTTCGAATCCTGCCAAGGACAACATGTGCAAGGAGTTTGTATGTTCTCCCCATGTTTGCATTGATTTTCTCCCATACTCCAAAGACATACTGATAGGGAAAGATGTACATTGTGACCCTTATATGGGTCTCACAATCTACATTAAAAAATAAATAAATATGATAAAAAATTCAGATAAAAATATGTTTAACACAAAAACTTGGTTTAAAAATACGTAATTTCTAGTGAGACATTTCCTTTATGTACTGCACTGTAAATTAGAAGGTGTCCATGGATCGGATTTGAGTCAATGAGCTTTTGGCACCGATAACCCTATCACCAGTACACCTATTAGGGCAAGTTCACACATAGGTTTTTGGTCAGGATTTTGAGGCCATATAGAGATAGATAGATAGATAGATAGATAGATAGATAGATAGATAGACAATAGATAATAAATAGAGAGAGAGAGAGAGAGAGATAGATAGAGGCAGCGCTAGCTGCTAATGGTTTTTCTGAATGACATATATTGAGGGTACATCATGTTCTTTTTGCAATCCATTACAGTGCTGTGTATAGTTTTTTGTTCCATATTGAATGTTCCCAGCTATAGGAAATACAACCACGGATTAGATCTATGATAACAATGTTGTCTTCTGTAGGTACGTCCCCTGCTATCAGAAGTATCCCCCTCCCTAAAAGAATTGCACATGTTTTTCCAAGCGCCTACGCACAAATTGTAGTGGAAAGAGTGAACACATCACTTTAATGTCCTATCAGCGATCACTTTAGGTCCTCTCCATCCTAAAATATTGCTCAATTGAGCTTCATCAATAATTCATTGGCCATGTTTTTATTCTTATTATTTCCTTCGATTTACGTATCATATTTCTATCAATTATAGTTCTAGCAGATGTAACAGGGCTGACTGAGTCGTCGCCTCTTTGAGGCGGTATTATAAGCACGGGATTACCTGCAGTCCTATGTAGAAAAACACAAGATAACACATAGAGTATTGCGGCAAATGACTATATCGCTTTATTGCACATGTAATGACAATTTTGTACATTAGGGCGACTTTTTATAGTACTTTCTTATTTTATGCACTACCAAGCTTTCATACAGTCACTTCCTATGAGGGTACTGTATTAAAATCTAAGCAATAGGTTCTTTGGTTTATGTCATTGTTTAGAGTGAAGCGGCTCATAGATGATTTGTCCTATATTACAGCCCTGACACATGACTCCTTAGATACAGGAAAACCACATCAATAATACATTGTCTCTTTCTGCTTCAATTCACTGCAAATCAAGGACATGCTTTTGCTGTAGAAACTCTCTGGGCTCAAAGAAAGAACTGGAAAAAATGGAAAACATAGACGTGAAAGATGGGAGGCAGAAGACACCATGCATGGGCCATACATGTAGATGAAATACTGTGCATTCAGGGGACGCGCATAATAAACAGAGCAATGTACATGTAGATGAATTACTATGCACCCTGGGACATGCCTGTGACATATTAGAACATAAATGAAAGTGGATTATGTGCATTCAAGGGGAGAGAATGTGAAATATAGCAAAGTACATGGGGATAAATTATGTATATTCAGGGTAAATGTATATGAAATATAGGAACATTCAAGGGACGTGCATATGAAATATAGGCACATAGATGGAGATACATTATGTGTATTCAGACAATATGTATATGAAATATAAGAACATACATGAGAATATATTGTGTACATTTAGGAGACATGCATATAATATGTAAGAACATACATTGCGATGGATTATGTGCATTCAGGGAATATGCATATGAAATATAGGAATATACATGGGGATGGAGTTTGTGTATTCAGGGGACATGCATATGAAATATAGGCACATACAGTGTTGGCCAAAAGTATTGGCACCCCTGCAATTCTGTCAGATAATACTCATTTTCTTCCAGAAAAGGATTGCAATCACAAATTCTTTGGTATTATTATCTTCATTTAATTTGTCTTCAATGGAAAACCACAAAAAGAATTGTCAAAAAGCCAAATTGGATATAATTCCACAGCAAACATAAAAAAGGGGGGGACAAAAGTATTCTAATTTGTGTAATTAACAGCACCTGTTACTTACCTCAGGCACCTAACAGGTGGTGGCAATAACTAAATCACACTTGCAGCCAGTTGAAATGGATTAAAGTTGACTCAACCTCTGTCCTGTGTCCTTGTGTGTACCACATTGAGCATGGAGAAAAGAAAGAAGACCAAAGAACTGTCTGAGGACTTGAGAAGCAAAATTGTGAGGAAGCATGAGCAATCTCAAGGCTACAAGTCCATCTCCAAAGACCTGAATGTTCCTGTGTCTACCGTGCGCAGTGTCATCAAGAAGTTTAAAGCCCATGGCACTGTGCCTAACCTCCCTAGATGTGGACGGAAAAGAAAAATTGACAAGAAATTTCAACACAAGATTGTGCGGATGGTGGATAAAGAACCTCGACTAACATCCAAACAAGTTCAAGCTGCCCTGCAGTCCAAGGGTACAACAGTGTCAACTCGTACTATCCGTCAGTGTCTGAATGAAAAGGGACTGTATGGTAGGAGACCCAGGAAGACCCCACTTCTTACCCAGAGACATAAAAAGCCAGGCTGGAGTTTGCCAAAACTCACCCGAGAAAGCCAAAAACGTTTTGGAAGAATGTTCTCTGGTCAGATGAGACAAAAGTAGAGCTTTTTGGGAAAAGGTATCAACATAGAGTTTACAGGAAAAAAAAAGAGGCCTTCAAAGAAAAGAACACGGTCCCTACAGTCAAACATGGCGGAGGTTCCCTGATGTTTTGCGGTTGCTTTGCTGCCTCTGGCACTGGACTGCTTGACCGTGTGCATGGCATTATGAAGTCTGAAGACTACCAACAAATTTTGCAGTATAATGTAGGGCCCAGTGTGAGAAAGCTGGGTCTCCCTCAGAGGTCATGGGTCTTCCAGCAGGACAATGACCCAAAACACACTTCAGGTCAGCACTAGAAAATGGTTTGAGAGAAAGCACTGGAGACTTCTAAAGTGGCCAGCAATGAGTCCAGCCCTGAATCCCATAGAACACCTGCGGGGGAGATCTCTTGATGGCAGTTTGGAGAAGGCCCCCTTCACATCTCAGGGACCTGGAGCAGTTTGCCAAAGAAGAATGGTCTAAAATTCCAGCAGAGCATTGTAAGAAACTCATTGATGGTTACCGGAAGCGGTTGTGCGCAGTTATTTTGTCTAAAGGTTGTGCTACCAAGTACTAGGCTGAGGGGGCCAATACTTTTGTCCGGCCCATTTTTTGAGTTTTGTGTAAAATGATCAATGATTTGACTTTTTTTCATTCTCTTTTGTGTTTTTTCATTGCAAGCAAAATAAATGAAGATATTAATACCAAAGAGTTTGTGATTGCAATCATTATCTGGAAGAACAAGAGTATTATCTGACAGAATTGCAGGGGTGCCAATACTTTTGGCCAACACTGTACATGTAGATGAATTACTGTGAATTCAGGGGACATGTATATAAAATACAGGAACATACCTGAGGATGGATTTTGTGTATTCAGGGGACATGCATATGATATCGGAATGGATTTTGTGCGTAACGGGGATATCCATATCAAATCCAGGAACATACATATAGATGAATTACTGTGAATTCAGGGGACATGTATATAAAATACAGGAATATACAGCGAGTGACTGTCTAGTACTAGCTATACAAGGCACATATAAGACATTACACCTTATAATAGTGTGCACCTTCCATAATAGTAATATACAGTATTGCTCTATCACGCTGTTATATGCTGAACTGTTATATATTGAAATTGTAATGATATTGAGTTTTCTGCATTGATATTGAATTCTTGATAATGGGGTTTTCCATGTAGATATCAAACACTGTAACAGCCTTCGGGGGCTCTCCACACAGTGCCTATATCCCACAACCTAGAAAGCATTATTATTCCAATTGCCCTGTCTGAAAAGTAGAAATATAGCGTACTATTACAGTATATTAGGGTATTACTAATAATGCAATACTAATATTTGTTATGCGGCTCCAAACCAGAGGTAGACTTGAATTGCAAATCTCTATATGTTTTTGTTAAATGTGGTAGACTCTGGCAGAAATCAATGGGTATAAATGCTTTATGGAGCTTATATGGCACTTACATATTGATGACCTATCCTTAGAACAAGTCATCAATATCTGATCGTGGCAGTCCGATACTCAGTTAGCCCACAGATCCTCTGCTTGAAGTGTTTGCAGCACTTTTTATGAGTTTCGTACTCCAGTGTTGTCACTTTCATCCATCACAAAGCTTGTTTGCTGCTCAGTCCAATTCAAGTGAATAGGGCTGAGTTACAATACCAAGCATAGCCACTATACAATGTATGGCGCTGTGCTTAGTTTTCAGTCAAGAGGTCGCGCCTCTAACCTGAACGCCGCGGTCTCTTCAAACAGCTGATCTGTGAGATTCCATTATTTCAGACCCCCACTGATAACATTTTAATGGTCTATCCTATGGAAAAATCATTAAAATTTAACACCTGGAAAAAACCCTTTAAGCACAATACTCCCCTTATACGTCAGTGAGTCTGTCATTACGATATGCAATATAAGGGTCATAATTCCTCTCATCCGTAATGTAGGTACACAACCCTTAGTGATCGGCTGTAAATCTTTGTAGTATCCAATGTTTTGTAGTTTTCCTGCAGCGCTACTGCAGGACACATGAGGTATTGCACAAAAGGAGGATTATGTAAACTAAGAAACACAACTACAGTAGTTTGAGTTCAGATCCTGAGCAGGAGATAATCCTCTATTAACTCTATGAATTCTTTAATAAGGCCATTGAAAATACTTTTTCTAACCAGAGAACTACTTAAAGGATTCCAGCAGAGCAGATGTAAACATCCGAAATACTGAGTAACAGAATACAAAATCCTGCTGAGAGTAACTCACTCTTATCAGAAAATGAAGAATGTGTAACTGGAAATGCAGAATGAGTGAGTAAAGCAGAACACTTAGAACGTGACCGCCTAAGAAATGTTAACTTATTGACCATGACCCTTGTTTATAGCCTGACTGCAAAATTGCTCCGAATATTAATGTTATTGAACTTTATCACACTGACATCCCCTACACAAAGAATTCTCCAAACAGCACTGACATCATCTACACAGAGCAGTGTCCCTTATAGCACTGATACACCTACACAGAGTAGTGTCCCTTATAGCACTGATACACCTACACAGAGCAGTGTCCCTTATAGCATGATACACCTACACAGAGCAGTGTCCTTTATAGTACTGATACACATACACAGAGCAGTGACCCTTATAGTACTGATACACCTACACAGAGCAGTGTCCCTTATAGTACTGATACACATACAGAGAGCAGTGTCCCTTATAGCACTGATACACCTACACAGAGCAGTGTCCCTTATAGCATGATACACCTACACAGAGCAGTGTCCTTTATAGTACTGATACACCTACATAGAGCAGTGACCCTTATAGTACTGATACACCTACACAGAGCAGTGTCCCTTATAGTACTGATACACATACAGAGAGCAGTGTCCCTTATAGTACTGATACACCTACACAGAGCAGTGTCCCTTATAGTACTGATACACCTACACAGAGCAGTGCCTCTTATAGCACTGATACACCTACACAGAGCAGTGTCCCTTATAGTACTGATACACCTACACAGAGCAGTGTCCCTTATAGCATGATACACCTACACAGAGCAGTGTCCCTTATAGTACTGATACACCTACATAGAGCAGTGTCCCTTATAGCATGATACACCTACACAGAGCAGTGTCCCTTATAGTACTGATACACCTACATAGAGCAGTGACCCTTATAGTACTGATACACCTACACAGAGCTGTGTCCCTTATAGTACTGATACACCTACACAGAGCAGTGTCCCTTATAGCATGATACACCTACACAGAGCAGTGTCCCTTATAGTACTGATACACCTACATAGAGCAGTGACCCTCATAGTACTGATACACCTACACAGAGTAGTGTCCCTTATAGTACTGATACACCTACGCAGAGCAGCGTCCCTTATAGTACTGATACACCTACACAGAGCAGTGTCTCTTATAGCACTGATACACCTACACAGAGCAGTGTCCCTTATAGTACTGATACACCTACACAGAGCAGTGTCCCTTATAGCACTGATACACCTACACAGAGTAGTGTCCCTTATAGCACTGATACACCTACACAGAGCAGTGTCCCTTATAGCATGATACACCTACACAGAGCAGTGTCCTTTATAGTACTGATACACCTACATAGAGCAGTGACCATTATAGTACTGATACACCTACACAGAGCAGTGTCCCTTATAGTACTGATACACCTACACAGAGCAGTGTCCCTTATAGTACTGATACACCTACACAGAGCAGTGCCTCTTATAGCACTGATACACCTACACAGAGCAGTGTCCCTTATAGTACTGATACACCTACACAGAGCAGTGTCCCTTATAGCATGATACACCTACACAGAGCAGTGTCCCTTATAGTACTGATACACCTACACAGAGCAGTGTCTCTTATAGCACTGATACACCTACACAGAGCAGTGTCCCTTATAGTACTGATACACCTACACAGAGCAGTGTCCCTTATAGCATGATACACCTACACAGAGCAGTGTCCCTTATAGTACTGATACACCTACATAGAGCAGTGACCCTCATAGTACTGATACACCTACACAGAGTAGTGTCCCTTATAGCACTGATACACCTACACAGAGCAGTGTCCCTTATAGTACTGATACACCTACACAGAGCAGTGTCCCTTATAGCATGATACACCTACACAGAGCAGTGTCCTTTATAGTACTGATACACCTACATAGAGCAGTGACCCTTATAGTACTGATACACCTACACAGAGCAGTGTCCCTTATAGTACTGATACACCTACACAGAGCAGTGTCCCTTATAGTACTGATACACCTACACAGAGCAGTGTCTCTTATAGCACTGATACACCTACACAGAGCAGTGTCCCTTATAGTACTGATACACCTACATAGAGCAGTGACCCTTATAGTACTGATACACCTACACAGAGCAGTGTCCCTTATAGTACTGATACACCTACACAGAACAGTGTCCCTTATAGCATGATACACCTACACAGAGCAGTGTCCCTTATAGTACTGATACACTTGCATAGAGCAGTGACCCTCATAGTACTGATACACCTACACAGAGCAGTGTCCCTTATAGTACTGATACACCTACACAGAGCAGTGTCTCTTATAACATTGATACACCTACACAGAGCAGTATCCTTTATAGCAATGATGCACCTACATAGAGCAGTGTCCCTTATAGTACTGATACACCTACATAGAGCAGTGACCCTTATAGCATTGATACACCTACGCAGAGCAGTATCCCTTATAGCACTGATACACCTACATAGAGGAGTGCCCCTTATAGTACTGATACACCTACACAGAGCAGTGTCCCTTATAGTACTGATACACCTACACAGAGCAGTGTCCCTTATAGCATGATGCACCTACACAGAGCAGTGCTCCTTATAGCACTGATACAACTACACAGAGCAGTGTCTTTTATAACATTGATACACCTACACAGAGCAGTATCCCTTATAGCAATGATACACCTACACAGAGTAGTGTCCCTTATAGTACTGATACACCTACATAGAGCAGTGACCCTTATAGCATTGATACACCTACGCAGAGCAGTATCCCTTATAGCACTGATACACCTACATAGAGGAGTGCCCCTTATAGTACTGATACACCTACACAGAGCAGTGTCCCTTATAGCATGATACACCTACACAGAGCAGTGCTCCTTATAGCACTGATACAACTACACAGAGCAGTGTCTTTTATAACATTGATACACCTACACAGAGTAGTGTCCCTTATAGCACTGATACACCTACACAGAGCAGTGCCCCTTATAGTACTGATACACCTACATAGAGCAGTGCCCCTTATAGTACTGATACACCTACACAGAGTAGTGTCCCTTATAGAACTGATACACCTACACAGAGCAGTGCCCCTTATAGTACTGATACACCTACGCAGAGCAGTATCCCTTATAGCACTGATACACCTACATAGAGCAGTGCCCCTTATAGTACTGATACACCTACACAGAGCAGTGTCCCTTATAGTACTGATACACCTACACAGAGCAGTGCCCCTTATAGTACTGATACACCTACATAGAGCAGTGCCCCTTATAGTACTGATACACCTACATAGAGCAGTGACCCTTATAGTACTGATACATCTACATAGAGCAGTGACCCTTATAGTACTGATACACCTACACAGAGTAATGCCCCATGACTCATTACTGGGCTAGAAAAAGGCTGCAGCTCTGGCATTCGAGTGCAGTTTCATGGGGTGAAGACGGTGTATGATTCTTTTTTTTTTTTTTTAAATGTAGATTGTGAGCCCCACATAGAGCTCACAATGTACATTTTTCCCTATCAGTATGTCTTTTTTGGAATATGGGATGGAAATCCATGCAAACACGGGGAGAACATACAAACTCCTTGCAGATGGTTTTTTGCCCTTGGCGGGATTTGAACACCAGGACCCAGTGCTGCAAGGCTGCAGTGCTAACCACTGAGCCACCGTGTGGCCCCTGACGGTGTATGATTCTGTCCTGTAACCCTGAGTCCAGAGACAATATTGCTCCTGTTTTGTTTGTTTGGATGGAAGTAAGCCACATGTATAGTTAGGTTATCTTTTCTGTTTAGTTAGTTGCTCAGACGAGCAGGTTTTCTATTTATTTTGTTTTTGTCTGAAGTTAAGGCTGCATTTTTTTTGCTCATCTTGTGCCGGAAGTCAGGGTTTATTTAGTTTCCTATTGTTTTTTTCTAAATAAACCAGTTTGCTGCATATTTTGTGTCCCTGTCTTGAATGTTTGGGTCCGCACCTCTGCTTCTACCGAGCTAATTTTCCCACAAGTGCTACCTTACAGTACTGACACACCTACACAAAGCAGTGCCCCCTACAGCGCTGACACACCTACATAGCGTGGTGCCCTTTACAGCACTGACACACTTACATAGCGTGGTGCCCCTTTCAGTACTGACGCACCTACACAAAGCAGTACCCCCTACAGCACTGACATCACCTATACTTAGAAATGCCCCTTACAGCACTCACACACCTGCACAGAGTAGTGTCCCCTACAAGAGCAGTGTCCTGTATTACACTGACATCACCTACACAGAGCAGTGCCCCTATAGCAATGCCATCACCTATGCATAGTAGTGACCGCTATAGCACTCACATTGTATATATAGAGCAGTGCCCCCTACAGCACT
Organism: Leptodactylus fuscus; assembly: GCF_031893055.1. Classification (NCBI taxonomy): domain Eukaryota; kingdom Metazoa; phylum Chordata; class Amphibia; order Anura; family Leptodactylidae; genus Leptodactylus; species Leptodactylus fuscus. Next base: position 204,062,981 of record NC_134267.1, on the reverse strand, counting down.
GAAATCATCTACACAGAGTAGTGCTACTTCATCACTGACATCACCTACACAGAGCAGTGCCCCCTACAGCAATTACATCACCTACACAGAGCAGTGCGCTCTACAGCAATGACATCGCCTACACAGAGTAGTGTCCCCTATAGTACTCACATCACCTACATAGAGTATCCAACTATACCACTTATATCAGACACACAAGATAGGTCTTTTCTGCCAAGTAGCCCCTGACCGAGGGAGCCATGATTGCGTATACTGTACTCACTATAATAGATAGTTACTGCACACTAGGTTCATGGGGCGCACCGCAAAATTTGTGACAGGACTCCCCACTGACCACTGGTGCCTGAGCATCCTCAAGTCACCATGGCATTTGCTACCTCTAAAAGTGGTCATGGACATTAACTTAATGTTGCCTTACTCTGATGAGTATGGGGGTCCCAGCTTTCACCCAAAACAGCTGATGTGAACAAGGAACGGCCATGTTGAAATTTACATTCCTAGACACCACTGTCAGAGATGTTTGGCCGAGATATGGCAAGGATTTACTCCCCTCTCCTCAAAATACAGACCACCAAGTTCGCATGCGCACAGGCTATTGGAAGGACTAACTGTTGGCTGTTCCAACAGTTATAGAAGGTGTATGGGCGCCTTTAACTTAACCATTCTCTTAAGTTGAAGCAATATAGCAGAGAGTAGGCATAGAGAAATCTTCTTGGAAAGGCAGAAATTCTGCTGTAAACACATATGCTAACTAGAGATGAGCGAACAGTGTTCTATCGAACACATGTTCGATCGGATATCAGGGTGTTCGCCATGTTCGAATCGAATCGAACACCACGTGGTAAAGTGCGCCAAAATTCGATTCCCCTCCCACCTTCCCTGGCGCCTTTTTTGCACCAATAACAGCGCAGGGGAGGTGGGACAGGAACTACGACACCGGGGGCATTGAAAAAAATTGGAAAAAGTCATTGGCTGCCGAAATCAGGTGACCTCCATTTTAGACGAATAGTGGATTTCAAATCCGGGTCATATGAGAATGTGAACTTTGTGACTATGAGACAGGGATAGCTGTACAGGCAGGGATAGCTAGGGATAACCTTTATTTAGGGGGGAATGTTATTAAAAATAACTTTTTGGGGCTCTATCGGGTGTGTAATTGTGATTTTTGTGAGATAAACTTTTTCCCATAGGGATGCATTGGCCAGCGCTGATTGGCCGAATTCCGTACTCTGGCCAATCAGTGCTGGCCAATGCATTCTATTAGCTTGATGAAGCAGAGTGTGCACAAGGGTTCAAGCGCACCCTCGGCTCTGATGTAGCAGAGCCGAGGCTGCACAAGGGTTCAAGCGCACCCTCGGCTCTGATGTAGGAGAGCCGAGGGTGCACTTGAACCCTTGTGCACCCTCAGCTCTGCTACATCAGAGCCGAGGGTGCGCTTGAACCCTTGTGCACACTCTGCTTCATCAAGCTAATAGAATGCATTGGCCAGCGCTGATTGGCCAATGTATTCTATTAGCCTGATGAAGTAGAGCTGAATGTGTGTGCTAAGCACACACATTCAGCTCTACTTCATCGGGCTAATAGAATGCATTGGCCAGCGCTGATTGGCCAGAGTACGGAACTCGACCAATCAGCGCTGGCTCTGCTGGAGGAGGCGGAGTCTAAGATCGCTCCACACCAGTCTCCATTCAGGTCCGACCTTAGACTCCGCCTCCTCCGGCAGAGCCAGCGCTGATTGGCCGAAGGCTGGCCAATGCATTCCTATGCGAATGCAGAGACTTAGCAGTGCTGAGTCAGTTTTGCTCAACTACACATCTGATGCACACTCGGCACTGCTACATCAGATGTAGCAATCTGATGTAGCAGAGCCGAGGGTGCACTAGAACCCCTGTGCAAACTCAGTTCACGCTAATAGAATGCATTGGCCAGCGCTGATTGGCCAATGCATTCTATTAGCCCGATGAAGTAGAGCTGAATGTGTGTGCTAAGCACACACATTCAGCACTGCTTCATCACGCCAATACAATGCATTAGCCAGTGCTGATTGGCCAGAGTACGGAATTCGGCCAATCAGCGCTGGCTCTGCTGGAGGAGGCGGAGTCTAAGGTCGGACCTGAATGGAGACTGGTGTGGAGCGATCTTAGACTCCGCCTCCTCCAGCAGAGCCAGCGCTGATTGGTCGAGTTCCGTACTCTGGCCAATCAGCGCTGGCCAATGCATTCTATTAGCCCGATGAAGTAGAGCTGAATGTGTGTGCTTAGCACACACATTCAGCTCTACTTCATCAGGCTAATAGAATACATTGGCCAATCAGCGCTGGCCAATGCATTCTATTAGCTTGATGAAGCAGAGTGTGCACAAGGGTTCAAGCGCACCCTCGGCTCTGATGTAGCAGAGCCGAGGCTGCACAAGGGTTCAAGTGCACCCTCGGCTCTCCTACATCAGAGCCGAGGGTGCGCTTGAACCCTTGTGCAGCCTCGGCTCTGCTACATCAGAGCCGAGGGTGCGCTTGAACCCTTGTGCACACTCTGCTTCATCAAGCTAATAGAATGCATTGGCCAGCACTGATTGGCCAGAGTACGGAATTCGGCCAATCAGCGCTGGCCAATGCATTCTATTAGCCCGATGAAGTAGAGCTGAATGTGTGTGCTAAGCACACACATTCAGCACTGCTTCATCACGCCAATACAATGCATTAGCCAGTGCTGATTGGCCAGAGTACGGAATTCGGCCAATCAGCGCTGGCTCTGCTGGAGGAGGCGGAGTCTAAGATCGCTCCACACCAGTCTCCATTCAGGTCCGACCTTAGACTCCGCCTCCTCCAGCAGAGCCAGCGCTGATTGGCCGAATTCCGTACTCTGGCCAATCAGCACTGGCTAATGCATTGTATTGGCTTGATGAAGCAGTGCTGAATGTGTGTGCTTAGCACACACATTCAGCTCTACTTCATCGGGCTAATAGAATGCATTGGCCAGCGCTGATTGGCCGAATTCCGTACTCTGGCCAATCAGCACTGGCTAATGCATTGTATTGGCTTGATGAAGCAGTGCTGAATGTGTGTGCTTAGCACACACATTCAGCTCTACTTCATCGGGCTAATAGAATGCATTGGCCAATCAGCGCTGGCCAATGCATTCTATTAGCGTGAACTGAGTTTGCACAGGGGTTCTAGTGCACCCTTGGCTCTGCTACATCAGATTGCTACATCTGATGTAGCAGTGCCGAGTGTGCATCAGATGTGTAGTTGAGCAAAACTGACTCAGCACTGCTAAGTCTGCATTCGCATAGGAATGCATTGGCCAGCCTTCGGCCAATCAGCGCTGGCTCTGCCGGAGGAGGCGGAGTCTAAGGTCGGACCTGAATGGAGACTGGTGTGGAGCGATCTTAGACTCCGCCTCCTCCAGCAGAGCCAGCGCTGATTGGCCGAATTCCGTACTCTGGCCAATCAGCACTGGCTAATGCATTGTATTGGCTTGATGAAGCAGTGCTGAATGTGTGTGCTTAGCACACACATTCAGCTCTACTTCATCGGGCTAATAGAATGCATTGGCCAATCAGCGCTGGCCAATGCATTCTATTAGCGTGAACTGAGTTTGCACAGGGGTTCTAGTGCACCCTCGGCTCTGCTACATCAGATTGCTACATCTGATGTAGCAGTGCCGAGTGTGCATCAGATGTGTAGTTGAGCAAAACTGACTCAGCACTGCTAAGTCTGCATTCGCATAGGAATGCATTGGCCAGCCTTCGGCCAATCAGCGCTGGCTCTGCCGGAGGAGGCGGAGTCTAAGGTCGGACCTGAATGGAGACTGGTGTGGAGCTATCTTAGACTCCGCCTCCTCCAGCAGAGCCAGCGCTGATTGGTCGAGTTCCGTACTCTGGCCAATCAGCACTGGCCAATGCATTTCTATGGGGAAAAGTTAGCTTGCGAAAATCGCAAACTGACAGGGATTTCCATGAAATAAAGTGACTTTTATGCCCCCAGACATGCTTCCCCTGCTGTCCCAGTGTCATTCCAGGGTGTTGGTATCATTTCCTGGGGTGTCATAGTGGACTTGGTGACCCTCCAGACACGAATTTGGGTTTCCCCCTTAACGAGTTTATGTTCCCCATAGACTATAATGGGGTTCGAAACCCATTCGAACACTCGAACAGTGAGCGGCTGTTCGAATCGAATTTCGAACCTCGAACATTTTAGTGTTCGCTCATCTCTAATGCTAACACGTAAGCAAAAGGTCAGTAGAGGTGAGCCTTCCCCTTACCTGCAGCCATCATTTGGCCTAATTGCAGCGCAGGGGTCCTCGGGTCAATGTTACAGGAAGTTTTACTATTCCTCTGCTAGTTTTTGCCATTGATGCAAACACATTGCTTTCTTTGCTTACATTACAATTGATCAAAATTTATGTGAATGCAAGATTTTCTATAAAATGTATCCCTGAATAAAGATTTAGTACACCCTATATCTGCCTCCATATAATATAAGTTCTTCCTTAGGTCCAAGATTTCTCTACAGTCAGATCTCTGCTATTACATGTTCATCTTGGCCCTGATAACCTTCGACTGGCGATAGAATTAAATTACCCATTGCTATCTTTTTCATCTTCCACATTTACTGGAAGCTCAAAGACTCTGTGATCTGATTGAGGTGAAGCCCTCTGCACGCTTTATGGCGCAGCTTCACAGACACGGGAATAACCTGTACAAAACGCCATTAGGCCTGTCCAAAATACTCAAGATCCAATGGAAAAAAAGTAGAGACCGGATGACATTTTTCTCTGTCTGATCATGCCCTGATTTCTATCCAAGGATGAACAAACTGTGGGATGAGTAAAAACAAAGGATTTGGGAGCTTTGAACACAGCCGGCCTCGCAAATCAGCAATGCTATTAAATATTGAAGACTCTCTGAGTCAGATCTGCTCTGTACAATCAATAGCTCTTAGATTTAATGCTCCCGGACACAGGACCGGGGAATACGCATGTGTTTGGGAAGCCTACGGCAGACTGAAGGTGGTAGGGCATTGTCCCCTGCAGGCTCGGTGGCAGGTGACTTACACATAGGAATGCACAGGGCTGCATACGTAACATTGAGCCAGGCGAGGAGCGGTGGAAAAGGCATATTTTGTTGCTACAAAGGGTTAATATTCCATCTTTAATATGAAATAAATGAATAACGCGCCAGAACCTCTCAATAGGAACTTCACACCCCCGTACTGGCTACAGAAATGGAAAGATTAAGCATCTAAAAGAAGTAAACCTGGGTCAATAAGTAAGTGTTATAGTTAGCCTATATGACTCATGTAACATTTGCACCGTGTCTTATTGTATGATCTCTTACCTGGTTATTCTGAGTCAGACTACAAGTGGTAAAGCAAAAGAAGTCAATGAATCGATATACGAAAACATTTAGCCATGGAATGAAAAAAATGTGCTGTATATAGAAATCACTGAGTCATTCTGTCTAGGCAGCCACTTCTATACTGTTCGCATGCTAAACGTGTCCATAGGCCCCCATGTACTCAGTGTCTGACATAATAGTGCCCTTTTGGCATATGCTATATTTTGATATACCTTTCTTCACTGTATACAAAAGCATAGGATCAGGGGATAATAACACTCCTTAGGGAGGTTGCACCTATACAGGCGTATGGAGACTTACAAGCCTTTTTCGCTCCACTGGGGGATTATGGGAAAAATATGCAAATTTGCATATTTTACAAAAGCATAGTCTGCTATATGTTCATCTGCAGTCGGACATAGTAAAGATACTTATACTGTGCAGACAGTGTAAGGTTTTGGTTTTTATTATAATGGGGAATATGCCACTGTATTCCTATACAGTGGCATATTCCAGAGACAAGGTATTAGACTACTAAGCTTCCCTATGCAGAGGTATCTAGTAAAAGAACATATACTACATGGTATATTGGAGTCAATGGCTGACATGCAGATGTGCCCACATTTATCTTATCTCCAGTTTCTATAATCTAATTTTTCATTAAACTAATTCAATAGGATATCACACTATGCTAGGAAATCTTGGAAAAGTCTGTGGTTCACATTACAGCTATGGGGTAAGCCGCTATAGGCATATATAGGATAACTAGTATATCAATTTGTGATCTATCTCACATGTGATACACTTATCTAGATATGCCCAGTATAGAGGGAAGGTTTGTATATATGTCACTGGATGCTTACAGTGACAGATACTCAATACAGAAGTACAGTATACATCAGCAATATACCCAGCAAAGAAAAACAGTATATGAGCAGAGCTTAATGTGTTAGCCTAGTGATATCTAATAGGTATCTCAATGAGGCTAAATTTTGAGAATTGGAAAGCAAGCCTTAGCATCCTCCTAAAGCCTGTAACTATGTAGTAGCTGCATTAAATGCATGACTGGTGAGGGAACCTGAATTTATTATGCAGTCCTGTGCATGGTGAAAGAGACCTGCAACAGTGTGGAACGGGCTGAAAGAGAGCAGGTAGTGAACAATATGGGGAATCATTTACTAAGCCCTGTATACTCTATTTGGATGGACTATGTAAAGATGTAGCAGAGTTTATATTGATGCTGGTAACTTGATGCAGTGTGATATCTTGTCAAAGAATACAACATAAGACAATAAAGGGATTTGTCATTACGGACAGAGTACAGAGGAGAAGTGTCAAAACTTTTAATATCTGACCACTAGGACCCCTTGTGATCAGGAGAATAAGGACCCAAAAGTCCTCCTGCATCCTCCATGTGAATGAAGCATCAGTGCACTTGCCTGCCCAGCGCTCCATTCTCTTTTATTCATTCTTGGACCGCCATTTCTGGAAGCCCCATAAATGTGAATGTAGCACTGGTCGGAAAAGCACACTATTGCTTCATTCACATGGAGGATGCACAAGACTTTGGGGCAATCTGACAGTTATCCCCTATTCTGTGCATGGGGGATAAGTTCCTGTAATGACAAAGCCCCTGTAAAGTGTAGTATTGGTATGTTGGTCTCCCTATGTCTGTCTATGGGGAGCAGAGGGGAAGCCCAATAATTTTGGCATAATAGATGAGGGTACAGAGAATAAACAATATGTCAGGTCTGTAGTTGCAATATCACATACAACCCAAGGCTAGGTGTGGCGCAATTGATTGAAAAAAAAAAAAAAGGCAGCCATGTTTTTCTAATCCTGGACAATTGGATTATTACCTAGAAATATAATCTATAGTGTTTAGCCCTCAATAACCTATTATTAGACAATTCCATCAATAGCGACAAGAGTGCTTTCCTGATTTAGCTGCTGATGTCACTCTATATTGATGATATCATCAATTATTTTCAGATTCAGCAGATGACATCACTACTCTGCAAATGTAAAGTATGTAATGTACGGGTGAAGTACGATCGCCTTTCTCCATATTAAAGAAACAGTAGCAGAATTTCTCAGGACTCAATACAGCCATTTCCCAGTCATATACTCCCTGTACTCTGTTACATAAATGGAGCGGCAACCGCAGGGAATACATATGTGAAGGGGGACGGGAAGTAAAGGTGTTCTGCCCACTCACTCCTCACAATGTCTATTTCCATCCACAACAGACTATGGCATGAAAATGAGATGTAAACTGACGTGCTAGTTTGCTTAAGAAGATTTTGAGCCTATTTTAAGTCTATGAATAAAGGTTTCGGGAGCCATTTCAAAGGATGCAGGACTTAATGTAGTTAATGATGAAAGGCTAAGCAATCAATAGTACATTAATAAATAATTCAGCGGCCTAGTGCTAAATGTTTCAAGAACACGTGGTTTGGTGGTTACTGCACTGTCTCCGCTAAGAACAGACTTGATCAAAAGAATTAATCTATAAATATAGATGAGAGTAAGAGGTCTACAGATACAGGCGGGAAGTGCACCGTTCAGTCTGCCAACCATTACAAGACAGCGGCCACTAATATACTTAAGGTTTTTACAGGATACAATCTCTGGAGGTTATTAACACAATATTAAAGCAGACCAGTTTGGGGCATTTTTAACCAAAGTAATGGAAATCAGAATATATGAGCTACTGTTGCATACTTTTACCATCATTTTCTATACAATGCTATGACAAAACAGTGTCCACCACTATCCCTAGCTGCATCTAACGTATCACATCCAGCCAGTCAGTAGTGGATGATAATATGGCTTGTTTGGGTAGCTATTAGGTGACTGAAGGGGGTCCATGGCCTCCCAATCCACTTAGAATTGGACTGTGGTGGCAGTTAAAGTTTACATGTACCTGTAAATACACACATGGCTGCAACTAGTCTTCCCAATATACAGTATTCCCAGTATTCTTTCAACAAAGACTGGGACTTTATACCTTTGAACATACTGTACTTTCTTCCTACTGTATAGAAAAGCATAGTCTACCTACACTATGTGATCAAAAGTATCCAGACACCTGGCTGACAATGACTTACAAGTTGGTGGCGCCCTCCATCAGTAATGCACCCCTTGTTGTTTTGCGTGGCACTATTACAGCACAGGTCTACATTGATGTTTTAAACACCTTCTCGCTTCCCACTGTTGAAGAGCAATTCGGGGATGGCGATTGCATCTTTCAACACGATCGAGACCTGTTCATACTGCACGGCATGTGGCGGAGTGGTTACACGACAATAACATCTCTGTAATGGACTGGCCTGCACAGAGTCCTGACTTGAATGCTATAGAACACCTTTGGGATGTTTTGGAACTTTGTGTCAGGCCTCACCGACCTATAGCGATACCTCTCCTCAGTGCAGAACTTCGTGAAGAATGGGCTGCCATTCCCCAAGAAACCTTCCAGCACCTGATTGAACGTATGCCTGCGAGAGCGGAAGATGTCATCAAGGCTAAGGGTGGGCCAACACCATATTGAATTCCAGCATCACCGATGGATGGCGCCACCAACTTGTAAGTCATTTTCAGCCAGGTGTCCGGATACTTTTGATCACATAGTGTATGCAGGTGGACTGAGTAAAAAATTGTAAAAATACTAACCTGGCTGTTGTATGTACTGTACGAATGCTTACATCATAGGTATACGCTAGAAGTACAGGTCTCAAATAGACCAGAAATAAATATATACTGCAGTAAGTGTTAAGCTCATGTCTGGGGCACTCATACAAATAGTGAGAAAACATTCAGAATATTCTAGTAATATACCATGACATTCATGCATAAATCTCCTACATAGCCAAAAATGAGATGTGAACAGAGCCTTAATCTTAATCAAAATAAAATAAAAAGCTCCCTTCAATATACAAGCAGATGTGCAGAGTTATCGTCCTCATCCCTATGGCAGTGAAAGTGCGACAGACTGATATTGTAGGTGTCATATTGAATATTACATTTCAGGCCTGTAGGAATTGTCAAGGCTGTAGGAGGTGAAGGTGTCACATTGAGGACTGCGCTTCACATGTTCAGAAATGGAAACGTGGTTAATGTTCACGGCGGTGGAATAATTCTCACCCCAAGCTTCTACCATTCCTATAGTCATGGTATGTGGTAATGTTATGGAACTGGTAAGGTTTAGGGCTTGGATAAATCCAAAGAGCCATTGGGAGCCCTTTGTTAAAAATATTTCCCAACTGGATAATCCATTAAAGCCATGGTTGTCATAATACACAGATAGTTTTTGCCCATATTTGTGATTTGGGCAAGCTAATGTGCTGGCCATGTCTGTATTAGGTCATGGCTGACACATAGTATAAAGGTCATATGAAAGTCTTGAAGGTATAGAAGTATCCTACTAGGCTTGGGAAATTTGCCTACTCTTCCAGGACTCCCTATCATTTCGGGACCCTCCTGGGAGTTGACAAGTATTATACACTCCCAATACACTGAAGTTCAATTACAAGGTGAAATAAAGTTAGAGACATCTCCACGCCAGAAGAGTTCCACGTATCTCCCCGGCTCGTTGCTTCCCATACTAATGCTAATGTTTTCATCTGTCCAGCTCAGAAAACACAGATCTGATTAAAAGAAATATATTGGTTTCTGTAAAAGAAATAAAGCAATCCAACAGGGAGTCAAAGCAGAATCTTGAGCTGTATGAGACATCTAGACTTTTGGATACTCTGAATCCTATGAAGCCCAAGGACGAAAATAATTAGTCCCCATAATCAGCAAGAAAACAACAATCCCTCATTCATATGACGTCCGACTGTGAGTGCAGTTTTCGGCTTTCTCCTACTGAGATGAAAAGGACTAAAGGGACTAATCGGAGAAATTGCAGCAAGTGCTAATGGAAGAAATATTATATTTCTTCAACCATCTAGTAATAAATAAAATAACATTCTCCTCATATGTCGGCTATACTCTGGCCAAAAGCTACAATTATTTTATTAACCATTTCACTATACTCTCAACTCAACTGATTGACCCTGAATAGTTCTCTTATAAAGCAGAATACCATGGTTGTAGACCCACGGGGCTACCATATCAGTTGGACTCTTAGGGCAGTATCTAAGCTGGCTCCCTGATATTCACCATTTAACAGTTGTATATGATTGTGGACTCCTCTGCTATCTCCTGATATAGTCCTGGTGTTGGTAGCAGCTGGACCAGTGGGCCAAGAAACGCCAGGGGTCAAGCAAGAGAATAGTCAAATCCAAGCAGATGGTGAGTGCAGACAACAGTTCAAGAGTCAGGAACCAGCCAGTGATCAGATGGCAACCAGAGGACTGGTTCTAGAAAAGGGTCAGGCATGAGTACAGGAACAGCAAACACGAAGGCAACCAGGAGCACAAGGGTCAATAACCTGATCAGGACTGGTCAGAGAACTGGTGCATCCAACTGGTACATCCAAAACAAGTCTTGTGTACCAAGTATACATTGCTCAGGCATGGAGTGAGTGGCAGAGTACACTTTTATGGAAAGTGACCCACAGGGATTGGTTGGGAACTGAATTACTTTGTACAAGTACAAACGGAAGAAAAGCATGGCCAAGAGGTGAGTCAGCAGGCCCTGCCACTGGGAGAAACAGAATATCCTTTAATAAATGACATTGGTTGCACATGTCTATGATCTACCACAAATGTCCAACCACATGTGTCTGAACACTGTAGGTTCCACTCATTTTATACCAACTAGTCACATAGTCAACCATTATAGTCAATAGCCAGCCAAGCTAAAGCTCATAAAAGGTAAAAAGAGCCAACAAAACGCACAATGACAACTCCTTCTCGGGCTGGTGCTACCTTATTGTTGAGACCGCAGTGGTTTAGAACCTTATTGATTAACTATAGGTGGCATATCATAACCCACCACCACCACCAATGTCAGACAACCCCTTTCACGTTAGCATGAAATCAATATTGCTTATATTTTTCTGGATTGTCTAGACTGCGTAACGTCCTCACTATACATTGTGGAGCTGGAGTTTACATCCCTAGGACCTCATCCTATCTAACATAGAATGGCTGGCTAGAGCTTGCCTCTAGTGCAACAACTACTGACAGAATAATAGGCACCTAAGTGTAAATGCAGTCTAATCATCCCACATTTTATCCCCGCAGCATTATTTCTTCTGGTTCAATAGAGGACTGATGATGCAATTGAGTGAGCCCAGACCTCCAATAATTATATGCTGACATTATATCGGATAATGCACTTGGTAGGATTACTATTGTTTAGGGACCTTGCATTCTGTGGAAGTGGATCATCTGTCCAGTCCTATCTACAGATCTTCTCATTTAACCATTAATGATACAGAGGGAACCTGGTATATAACAGGCTCCCTATACGGGTTCAGCTTAAGCGGGGTGAACGCTGATTAATCCTGACACTATCTAAGAGACAGGCGTCAAGAATTATTAAAGTCTAATTTGGCCATGCACGTAGGCCGCCAGATCAGACAAGTGCATCCACTGCAGGAGCCAACGGGGGCTGCTGATGGCCATCGTCCAAGAGCATTTGCCAGCATGCCTGATAAAGATTATCTTTATTTCAAAAGGATCATTATTTGGCATCATGATCATTTTGAGATGATATGCTCCACAACATGGGCCAACTTCTTATAACCATTTATTATACGGTACTGTGTGTAGCAATAAATAACCAGATAATAAAAAGCAAAGTTGTAAAAAAAAAAAAAAACAGCTTCACCAGCTATGTGCCATCCATATCACATGTCTTATCCTGTATCGCATAAGGACCTTTGGACCCTCTTAGGCATCAAGGCTTAATGTAACTGTTCTCTTTGCCTCAACTATAGTGACAACCCTGATCAATGATAGCTGGGAAGACATTTCTAGGCATTTGCTGTGTGTGCTGAGACACCATGAAGTAAAGATTAGCGGGCACCCAGGCAGCATCAGAAAGGGAGCAACAGGAGAGAGGTGAATATGACTTTTTTTTTCTTTTGTGAAAACCCTTTAACACTAGGTGAGATTACCCTGATATAAATAATGTACATTATAAGATGGTAGTCACAAGACCCATCTTTACAATATTATCAAAAAAAGAGTTGAAGAAAAAGGAGAATAGGACCTTATAGTTGGATAAAAGGGGACCTGAGGGTTGAAGAGTAAAGGACCTGATGCTTGGAGAGAAGAGGACCTTATGGTTGGAGAGAAAAGGACCTTTTGGTTGGAGAGAAGAGGACCTTATGGCTGGAGAGAAAAGGACCTTTTGGTTGGAGAGAAGAGGATCTGAGGGTTGAAGAGAAGAGGACCTGAGGGTTGGAGAAAAGTGGACCTGATGTTTGGGAAGAAAAGGACCTTATAGTTGGAGAGAAGAGGACCTGATGGTTGGATAGAAGAGGACCTGAGAATTTGAGATAGGAGTATCCTGAGAGTTGGAGATAAGAGAACCAGATGGTTGGAGAGAAGAGGCCCTTATAGTTGGAGAGAAAAGGACCTGATGGTTGGAGAATGTAACAGAATTACCTTATCATGAAGAAGTCTGAAGATCTAAGCAGAATGCATGACCATCTACATGGCCTACATTTGGTCAACTTTTGATTTCAACAGAGGGCATATAAAATTGTAATTTGTTCCTTCTGTTTTTACGAATACAAAAGATCACATTGAGTTCTCATTTAGTAGTTATAATGTATTTAATGTATACATGTAGGTTAAAGTCATGACTACCTTTGTGGTAGAAGATGGGAGGACAAAGATTTGGCTGTTAGAGATCAGCATGTCCAATTTTTTCGTCCTCAGGGAAGAGAAGCCACTGTTAGAGGTATGGAGCAGCGGCTTACTCCCTTCTACCCATCCCAAAGTGATGCTTGGCCAGGCCAGGTGCGAAGGTTGGGACTCGCTAAAACAGGTATGGCTGACAGTTACCTTTACTTGTATACGAGTCTACTTAAATTAAAGGGATCTTAAAAGTAGACAGAACTAAGATAAGATGATGGTGTAAAAACTCCCAGAATCTGTATACATTCCTATTCATTTATCACATGAAGCAAATACGATTCCCGAAATTGAAACGCCTGTAATTCACGGTTTACCATAATAATTTTATTATATCCCAGAACCCAGAATCTGTATAATATATCAATACACAATGTATATGGCTTCTTTTCATCTTGGGAGTAGGTTTATTAGGAATGTTATGTAAATCTCGACGAGCCTGAGAGTCTGCCTCGCTAATGTAATATGATGAGGAGAATTGAAGGGCCAGACTCCTCTGGTTTATAACCATGTACTTTCTGGGTTTATATGACAGCTGAAAATTCACAGCAAAGCAGATTTAAAGACGCCACACATCTATTCTTATATTCTCATATTCCTGCTGATAAATCATTCATTGGGATTTTACGAATTTAGAAAATTATTTATTGTATACAGTAAATGTAATGACAGTAAAATTCATTTATAAATGATGTATACAATAATTGACAGGCAGGAACACTTAGACGAATATATATTATTGAAAGGGTACAACTTGTTTCTAGGAGATATTTAGAAGTGAACTTTGCCATCTGAATTGACCACCAGATACAATGGCCACAATGATGTGAAGCCAAACCAGTCCACCCTGTTGGATTATTACGCCCTGCAGAGTATTGTAATGCATAGTAATCTACATTATGAATATAAGAGACTGTCGGCCACGTCCCATCTGTACATTTTAGATACTTTTATATTTCCCTTTCCTATATATGGGCCTAGAACACCATGAAGACTCGTTCACAACATGTCTATGCACACAAGCTTCCCATTATTTCTATCACCTGTCCGTGCCCCCTCCCACATAGTAATTTCTGCCACGACCTTCCACCACAAAATCCACCCTGACTATATGCTGGCCCTGACTATATTCCTGCATTTGACATTATAGCGTTAATTTTCTCCTTTCTGACAGAGAAAGATTGTATATCATAAATCTTGTTGTCCTGTTCACTCCAGTGCACCAGCAGGTAGGGGGTAATACCTTTATGAGCACAAACTGGGGAAACGACAAAGGAAATCAGGAGATTAAAGGGATTCTACCATTAAAATTCTTTTTTTTCTAGGTAACACGTCGGAATAGCCTTTAGAAAGGCTATTCGTCTCCTACCTTTGGAAGTGATCTCCGCCGCGCTGTTCGTTCGAAATACCGGTTTGTACCGGTATGCTAATTAGTTCTCTCGCAGCGATGGGGGCGTCCCCCAGCGCAGGAGATGCGATGGGGGCGTCCCCATTGCTGCTCGAAAACCGACTCCAGCGCCGAACTTTGCCAAACGTACTGCGCATGCCCGCGCCCATAGTGCCAACACCGCAAGTTCGCCGAACGGAGCATACTGCGCAGGCGTCGGACGTCAAGCCGAAGAAGGAAGGGGAGGATGCAGAAGAAGACAGAGGCGGTGCTGGAGTCAGTTTTCCTGCGCTGGGGGATGCCCCCATCGCTGCGAGAGAACTAATTAGCATACCGGTACAAACCGGTATTTCGAACGAACGGCGCGGCGGAGATCACTTCCAAAGGTAGGAGACGAATAGCCTTTCTAAAGGCTATTCCGATGTGTTACCTAGAAAAAAAAGTTTTAATGGTAGAATCCCTTTAAAGAAGTTTAATTGATCATAGTGTGGTGAGAGTGACGTGTGGGCCCCCTTAGGTTATGGGCCTGGTGACAGCTGCAACCATTGCAACTATCGTTACACCAGTGATCCGAGAAACCATGGAGATTATTTTTTTCTCCCCTGGCTGAGTAAAGTTTGTTGCTCCTTCCAGATGAGGACTCCTGGTATGTATACGAAGAGAATCAGTGCCTTTCATTACATAAGTTCTAACTAGTGATGTAGAAGTAAATATGGAACCCTATGGCAAGGTTTTTAAATGGACCTCCTGCAGTGGTGTAACTAAAGTCTTGTAGAAAAACAAAAATAGCAAACAGCCCAAAAAGTCCATATATCAAATAAAGTAGTAATATAAATCCACTTACATCTGAGATGTTACCCAGGATACCATAAACTTAGTTTTCTCTAGATGGGATTACGCTGTGCACGGGACGTTTCCCCGACAGAAACATGCAACTTGTACAAAAAGGATGAGAATTCCCAGCAATCGTGCCATGTCCAGGTGAAGATTAAAACATAACCTTTATTAGGGTGAAGTTACAGTTTCATTTAAAAATCTAAAGTGCAGTGGTGACTAGAGATGAGCGAGTAGTACTCGATCGAGTAGGTATTCGATAGAATACTACGGTATTCGAAATACTCGTACTGGATCGAGTACCACTCGCTATTCGAATGGAAAAGTTCGATGCAGAACCAGCATTGATTGGCCAAATGCTATAAAGTCAGCCAATAAACGCTGGTTATTCTCTTACCTTTAGAAGTCTTCTCCGTGCAGCATCCCAGCGGGGTCTTCCGGCTCTGATTTCACTCTGACAGGCACCGGGCCTGGGCAGAGCCGACTGCGCATGTCCGCTTGTAGTGCCTGGCAGAGTGAATGAAGAGCCGGAAAATGCAGTGGGGACGCTGCACAGAGAAGACTTCTCGGAGGATCCAGCCCGACCCTCACTCGTGGACTTGGTAAGTATAATTTGATTGAATGTTGCCTACCCCTGAAACGAGCATTCCCCCCCCCCCCCCCATAGACTATAATAGGGTTCGATATTCGATTTGAGTAGTTGAATATTGAGCGGCTACTCGAAACGAATATTGAACCTCGAACATTTTACTGTTCGCTCATCTCTAATGGTGAGTGATTTAAAGCCTATGTGTTTCGGAGCAAATAACGCTCCTTAGTCATGGCTTGTACAGTGATTTCTTTGTTTGTACAGGCCATGACTAAGGAGCGTTGTTTGCTCCGAAACGCGTAGGCTTTAAATCACTCACTGCGGCACTTTGGATTTTTAAATGAAGCTGTAACTTTACCCTAATAAAGGTTATGTTTTAATCTTCATCTGGACGTGGCACGATTGCTGGGAATTCTCATCCTTTTTGTACATAAAGTCTTGTTGGCCCCGGTACAATCTTTTGTCTGGGGCCCCTACCTCATCCCTACAGCGAATTCTTGATAGTGATGGTGCTAAGGAGTTTAATCTACCTTAGTGTGGTTAGGGGTAATCTGTGGGTCGCCATGGTTTATAGACCGGATGGAAGATATAATCTCATTACTGCCAGTGCTTAGGGACCCCTAAGGCTCCTGGACCCCGATGTGACTGTACTCTCTGCACCCCCTCAAGTTACACCCCGGCCTCCTGTAATAGAACCAATATCAACAATATGTTGTTTGGGAAATGGATATACTGTTATTAGCTTTTAACTATCTTCCATCTTCCAAGTTTTAACTTTTTATTGCTCTACTTTCAATTACAGTACATCTACATCCAAAGAGTGTATGTTCATGGGGAGGTCAGGGAACACAATGAATGCATCTTATGTGTATGACCAGATTTTATATTGTCATTAACCTTTCAACAAACTTCCGCTATACAGGTGGCTAGTATACCTGTATAGGTAAATATAAGATACTAATCACCGAAATTCCCGTGGAGTCCATCTTGTCTTCCCAAGACAGACTGCCTATAGTATCATATTACAGTTATCAACTGGAGTCTATGAGGAGTAATTAGGAGCTAAGTGAGAGAGAAGCACATAGACCCACAGACATGGCCCTGAGTATAATGGTAAGTGTTTATGTTCCCCAAAATCATCAATACTGCTTTGTATGTTTTTCTATGCCCTTCATGCTGTTTCTGAGTGAGATAGAGAGCGCATGTTAGAAAGCAGAATCTTATATTCCCCATGTTCTGTCTACAGGAGGTATCATGTACGCCATCCATAACTCAGGGATAACTAAAAACAAGTCATACAGCTTAAGATAATGCAGAATACAAAAATACTTATAATGGTCAAAATAAGGATTTTCCTCTGCAAAACAAATGGCAACTTATCCCGAGAAGGGCAAAGGCTTAGATAAACCATACACACTAGATTAACATTGGTCTAACCTGATGACTTTGATGAGACCGGCCAACCATCTAATATGTATTACATGTTCAGCCAACGCTTGTTCTGCAAATGTTGGGGTAAAAAAGATTAGGTTTGTTGGAGGGGAGTCCGTGGTCGCGGGGGTGGCGGGTTTACTGTACAGGAGGTCGCGGCAGGGTGTTTTTGTAAAAAGGCTGGGGTCGCAGGGGGGAGGGAGGCTTCCTGTAAAGTGGGATAGGGTATGGGGGGGTGGAGAGGGGACCGGGGTCGCGGAGGGCCAGGTTTTGCAGGGGGTGCAAAGGGGGCCGACACCGTGGGTAGCAAGTGGGGGGGGGGGAGGGGGCCGGAGTCGCAGGAGAGGAAAAAGGGCCGGGGTTGTAGAGGAGGGGTGGTGGAAAGGGAGCCCGGGGTTGCTTGGGTGGTGGAAAGGGGGCCGGGGTTGCGGGGGGGGAAGGAAAGGGGGTCGGGAGAGAGGGGTTGGAAAAAAGACGCAATGGGGGGGCCAGAGCCCGTGCTGCAGGTGGGTCGCGCAAAGCGGTTACCCTGCCGCAGACGAAATCGCAGGTACTGCTAGTGGCAAATATTACCATCTGACAGTACAAGTGTCATAATCCCTGCCCCCAATACTAGAATAAAGAACATAATGAAGCTAAGAATTATTCTAAAACAAGTTACACAATATACAGACAATAGTGAGGAGCTGAAGAAAAAGCCCTAAACTGCTTATTGCACAGTTTTCCGTGTAATACATTTCTAATTATCTGCTTACGGACAGGATATTCGGAACATCTGCTTTCATTACTTCACTATATCCCGCTTTCAGCACTTCATGCTCATTCATTTACGGTCCAGTACATGGATCCATAGTTACGTACAACTTTCCTGTCTATAGAAAATACCACATTTACATAATCTCTGCACGGTGTAGACAGGAATATAGTCATATTATTTACTAGCGCTAAACATGTGTAATGTGAGGAGTCATATAAAGTAATGGAGCATAAAAATGGAATATTCCCCGAACGTTAACACCAAAACAGTTCATGTAAGTGGCTGCTATATCCAGTCACTCAATGAGTTGTATGGTTGCCAAGTATTGGACCAAAATGAGTTTTTTATTGAGTATTGGGTAACATGGCTGATATGGGACTACATTAGCGAGATGATCAGGTAATAGGTAAATGGTCAGAATTGTTGAACACTGTCGCTCTTGGCTCTGCTCGGTGGCTGCTATAAGGACTGATATAGATTTTCTATGCTCTTGTATATCGCTTGCTTTGCTTTCGGAGGATAACTAATAGGAGCTGATCAGTAATGGGCACATTGTTTGGATGAACGCCGAGAGAATCTGATATACTATATAATATCTAGTATAGAGCTTAAGGAGAGAGGACGGTGAGGAGAGGCGTTATTCAAGAAATATAGAAGACCGAGACTCTATTGCATATAAATATTCATTGTTCTACAGATTAACCAAATGGTTCAGCAAGAAGCGGATTCGTCCAGTTTTGGGTTTATCCCCGCCACCCATGCAACACTATTATACTCAGGGATCTTTTTAGAACCTGGAGTAGAATAAGTGAAGGCCTAGGTGAGGTGCGGAAACATATTAAACGTTGGTAGGCCCCATGTGACCTCTGTGGTTCAATGACAGGCCTCAGCGGTGCCACAAGGCCACTGACCTCACCCAGAAGAGGACACCGAGGGAGTGCTGGAAGCCACGGGGATGGCCAAAAGAGGTGAGGGAAGTATTTACACAATCCAGTCATATTAATGTGACCACCGCCTACTTTTGATGTTAACGTTAAATAACCAATTGCAGAAGGCACGTGTCATCAGCCATCTGGGTGCACTCATCATTGTGGAAGGC
Organism: Leptodactylus fuscus; assembly: GCF_031893055.1. Lineage (NCBI taxonomy): Eukaryota > Metazoa > Chordata > Amphibia > Anura > Leptodactylidae > Leptodactylus > Leptodactylus fuscus. The sequence goes on along the minus strand of NC_134267.1, from coordinate 204,043,736 downwards.
ATGATGGATCAACAAAAGTATGCATCTATCCTTGCAGACCATGTTCACCCCTACATGTGAAATGTTTTTCCTCAGGATGATGGCATCTACCAGAAGGAAAATGCAACGTGTCATAAAGATCGCAGTGAACATGCGTGGTTCAAGGAGCACAGGATCAGTTTACCGTACTCCCGAGACTCTGTGGGACCACCTCGATCGGTTTATTTGCACCATGGATACTCAACTGTATCACCTAGCGCAGCTGGACATGGCCCTGGAGTCGGCATGGCTCAACATCCCAGTGAACATCATCACAACATTCCCTCTCTTCCTGCACGTCTCGCAACGGTTCGCTCTGCCAAAGGGGGTTATTCTGGATTTTGACAGGTGGTCACATTAATGTGACTGGACTGTATATTACGTTCCTTCACCTCCTCTAGGCCTCCACTTATAATAATCTGGAGTCTGAGGAGACCCCAAAGTATAATATTTTCCTTTCCAGTTCAAACTAAACAAGTTGGATCCGAAACAAAGCAGATAAATCTTGTGACTATTTCTGAAACCGATCTCACAAAGTTTGCACATTTCTATATACCTGCTGTAGTTCTTTACCACAGATTGTTTTTGCTTGGGATGGAATATCTGTCTAAGATAAGAGCTTTCTTCTTGCAGTTAGGAAAGGTGCTACACCGGTGAAATTCAACATGCCCAATCTTTCTTTCCCCTGATATCCCGTCGAAGGGACAGTCGTGAGGGTTTATAAAATTAAAAGTCATATTTGCCCGATTGTGCATTGAGACCTTAAAATTTTTCCTTAATGCCCTATATTCTATGCGTACATAATGCTAATTCATTTCTATACGTTATACATTTTTCATGAATTACACTCGCCATTATCAGGTATTGTCCGTAATCTTAGCAATCTTTTTCCCACATGGATATAGACTCAAGGAACCTTTCCAGTTCGCATCTCCGCAAAGTGAATAACTAGCTGTATGGTGAGCGCTCTGCTGTCACGAGCCTGGATCCTCAAGGTGTATGGATCATTGCCAAGCATGTCACATTACAGAGAGCTGTCTCTTTCACATTAAAGCCCAATCTCTCCCCGCAGATCCGAGGCACGTTTTCTGCTCTCCATAACACATGAATAACCAGCCTTCAGATTTCCAAACACAATTCACTGCCTCTATTAGACTTTCCATGTCCCCACAGAGAAGAGAATAATAGGAGCTTGTCAAGATATCATGACAACTCAATAAGAGGAGGCAGGGAAGACAAAGACTCACAGCTCTCTCCGATAACCCGCTGGCTGTTTTTTTCTAAAGGTGTTTGGCTGGAACATTAACTAAGATCTACAGAGACCCGCGCACACAGGTTTATTTTTAGAAAAACTGCCGATTTTGTATTAAAATTAAAAGCCGGATTTCAAGTGCAAAAAAAACACACATAACCTTTTACTAAAATATGTAATAAATCTGCGCTTTGAAAGCAACACGATTTAGAATTGAAAAAAAAGACCCAATCCTTAAAAGAGCACTCTAGGAAAAAAAATTATACAAGGTTTTGCCTAGGGCAGGATCTGAAGGGTGGAGCATGAAATCCAAAGAAGGCTGAAGATGAACGGCGTGCACTAGATATAACACAGCTATTCTTGGAGTCTTCCTGTAAAGGGATTTTCCAGGGCTATAATATTGATGACCAACCCTTAAAACAGGTCATCAATATCGGTTTGGTGGGGGTCTAACAATTGACACTGCCATCAATAAACTGTATAAAGACATACAAACAAGCATTGCAGCCAATCTCGGCTTTCCAAGCGTAGCACACCACGTTGTTTAGTGGCTATGCTTGGTATTACAGCTTAGTCCTGTTCATTTGAATGGGATTGAGCTTCATCATGACCAAATGACCAACAGATGTCACTGGCCTGATTAGAGGAAGTAGTGAGTGCCTTAACTCTGGCCTCTGGAAACAGCTGATCATGGGTGCCGGGAGTTGGGACTATGCCAATATGTTATTGATGACCTACCCTAAGCATAGGTCATAAATTTTAGAGTACTGGAAACCCCCTTTAAGCTAAGGCCCCACATTGATTTTGCAGCGTTTCTTGGCTACAAAAAGAATGGGAAAAGTGCTACAAGCTGCAATTTTCTCTCCGCATGTTTCTTGTGGAAACCACACGGACCCATTATAGTCTATGGGTCCCTGGGTTTCCTGAAGGTAACCGCTTTTTAATGTGAATAGGTTTCCGTTTGGGTGCGCCCAAGTGGACTCCTCGAAAGGAAACCCGAACGCATTTGTGAACCAGGCCTAACAATTCTGGATCTTCCTTTCTTAGAACTCTGTATATGATGTTCCTCCTGTTATACCTCCTGTACATGTATGACTAAATTGCCAACTGGGTGATCAATTCCCCTTGCTAATGAAGTTTATTTAAATCAGCGTAGGAACATGTCCCATTAACAAAGATAATTTAACACCCATTTGTGAACTTATTCATGTATTTCCTGGAGGAATAAAAGAGGAACAACATAATGCAAAGTTCTAAGAAACATAAGCTATGTCTGTTCTAGTATTCTGAATATCGTGCATATCCTTAGACTACGGTCACACTACTACTACTGATGTCTATTGCTGTCATATGTCCTAGGATGACAGCACTGGACATTAACTTTAGCAGGGTCCCCCCCATGTGTGTCCGTTCCCATTGACTCTGATGTAAAGAACATGACTGATGCTGTCTTCCATTATACTTGTTTACTTTTGTGATGCAGGATTTTTTCTTCCATGAAGGAAGAACGTTCTCATCTAGGGTTAAGCCAGTCTTGAAATTTCAGAATCGATTTTAAAATCCGATTTCCAATTATTTTCCAGCTGATCCCGATCGTGAAATTTGCTCGATCGCCAATCGGGATCCGATCTTTCCCAATCCCGATCGGTCAACCCTACTCTCATCATGTTTTTGGTGTGAATACAAACAGAGGGGGATCCGTCTGTATCTGTCAATTAATGTCCGTTACTCTCATCCTGATATGGACATTATATAGCGGTAGTGTGAACCTAGTCTTAGTCACTTTGTCTCTATGCACATATTTACATAATATACACATTAGTTATGATCCATCATTTCTCTCCTTGTACACATCTTCCACGCTGATCCACGCTGTGCCACACTGCTGTCAACCATTATGCAGAATGTGAATTACATATATATGAATACATACAATGAAGTATAATTTGTCATAAAGCAGAGCGCACGTTATCACAATATATTCCGTTTTTAGGCCTCCTGTCTCTGAACATTATGTCATCTGTATTGCAATGATGGATGTTTCTCTGCAGACCCTGTATACACCGATCACATTATACTTCCTCATCCTTCCCTGGTCACTTTTGTCAGCTTTGGCTTTATCCTAAAATAGATTAATACAAAGTGAATGCAAAGACTACAGGCTGGGAGTCAGTGCTGGTAGCATGGCGGTAAGATGCAGGATCTCCAGGCTTTGAAGGTCTCTAACCCTCCGTCTAATCAATCGCCAAGTCATTTTCTAGTTAGGATAATGGAAGCCAAGGTTCAATACAACACGACTTGGAATTACATTCTGCCGGTTCCAGTAGTTTTCTAATACCTTGTGGATAACTATATAAAATCACCTCAACAGATAGCAAACCTGTTATAGTAACCATTACCAGACATAGCTGGACATGAGCCTAGCGGGATGTATGAACGGAATAGAGATACTCCATGTTGTCTTGTAAAATCCTAGTTTTATTACTAAGTCTTCAATTCAGTAATAAATGAAGGTTTTGTAAACCAAGGCATGTTCTGGACATCAGCTCTCTTGGCTTAAAAGTGCACTTTGGAATATTAAATGTGCCATCTGCAAGATTATACTCTATATATGACACCAGTAGGCATATAAAAAGGCTTTGTGCATGTTATACCAATATTAATTTGCTTAAAGGGAACCTGTCGTATTGAAAATACAGTCCAATCTGTAGACTGCCTGTTATAGAGCAGGAGGAGCTGAGCGGATTCATGTATAGGATTGTGGGATTGTGTGAAATTGTAGTATAATGGACCATACACTGAGTAGTATGATCCCATCAGTGTCCCACATGTACTATAATGACCCTCATTGTGCCCCCACCTGTAATATATTGCCACACATGGTCTCCACGTATAACATAATGCCCCCCAGTGTGCTCTCACATGTAGTTAAGGTAATAGTTAGTGCTAACCACTGAGCCACTGAGCTTACCAAATCTGAATGTATAAACTTCTTTTATTAAATAAGGTGCAGACACGTTACCTGGGAACAGTCAGACAGCGATGGACTGTTTCGCACTGCCGCTCTTCTACACGGCTGCCGAAATGGCCCATCGCTGTCTAACTGTTCCCAAGTAACCTGTCTGCACCTTTTTTAATAAAAGAAGTTTATACATTCAGATTCGGTAAGCTCAGTGGCTCAGTGGTTAGCACTACAGCCTTTCAACACTGGAGCCCTGGATTTGAATCCTGCCAAGGACCACATCTGCAAGGAGTTTGTATGTTCTCCCCTTGTTTGCATGTGTTTCCATCCACACTCCAAAGATATACTGATAGGGAATGTAGATTGTGAGCCCTGTATGGGACAATGTTTGTAAAGAGCTGCAGAATATGATGGCTCTATATAAGTAAGCATAATAAATAAATTAAAGTGAGGATCATCCTTGGGCTGAGGGGGACGGTGGCTCTCATCACAGTGTGCACCCCTGGAGAAAGAGGGACATATATGGGGGGGTATGCATCCTGCAGGTTGAGAACCAATTTATTATAAAATGATGTATACAATTTTTATGCAATTTTGAGCAACATATCATATCATATCATATCATACAGTACTGAATTATATGCTAAATCCTCCATGGATACGACTATATCATCCGAGGTAACAGAGTTATAAATGTCCTAGTATTCAGAAGAGAATCAGATCCATCTGGAATATATTTACTTGTATGTATAAACTAATTGTCAGTAATTGGTGCCAAATATGTCGGGTTAACCATGTTAACCTTCAAAACAGTCCATTCCCAATCTCCTGTCACCCCTCCACATTTCAGTTTATGGCAATGTTCTCTGGCCAGCTACATTTCACAATCCAAACATCTCGCACATTCTAAGAATATATTTCTTTTTCCTGTCATTGGACTGAAACAAGACACTGTTCTAATAAAACTGTAAGATAATGCCTTAGTGATTAATGCAATGATGGGATGGCACTATATAGAATAGTATATATATATATATATATATATATATATATATATATATATATATTTGTATAGTGATGGGATAGTAGTTAGCAGTGCTGCTCTTGTGCATTGTAATTTTGGCAATGTAGTTTTTGTGCACTATACGGCGTTATTTTGTGGACATTATATAGCTATATTAGTTAGGCACTGAAATGGATAACAATAAGGTTCCCATACACTTTCCAAAGCTATTGGCTATATCTGTCGACCATACACATGCAAGTTTGGCAATGGTGGAAGGAGAATATGTCGCTACCACACCTTGGCAGTCAGTTATTGCCTGTGCAAAGACTGAGCACCAGGAAATCTAACATGATCAATCCATCTTTTTTCCAACTTCATCTTATTTATATGGGATATCCCCATATACATACAATAGTAGACAGGTTATTCTGAAAAAGAGGATTTGGCTGGCCTTGGTCTAAGGATGGGCATCTGTATAGCGGCATTATAGTACTTATGTAGTACTTTATATTATACATTTTTATTATACTTTGTGTCAGGAAAGTGGTGCAATACATGACTGAATTCTACGCCAGTTCATAGGGAATACATGAGATGTTTCAGATTTATTAAGAGACGTCCACCTCTTCATCATTCTGATGTATCTGACGCCAGCAGGCAAAAGACGAAGAACAGCATATCAGATAGTCTTAATAAATCTCCTACATTGGTCCCAAAACCATTGTATACTTGTCTGAAAATACCAACATAAAATATACTTGTAACAGGGCTTAGGCAATTTGGTAAATTAAGATCAAAATATCCTCGGTTCTTTAAGAGCTGGTTACTGGGACATCGAATATTCACAGCGCTCAATACGTTACAATCAATGGGAAACCTTTCTATTGTGGACTAGAGACCAGGCACCATCTTTCTATTTTCTCAACAAGCCACATTGTCAACAAATCAATACTTTCACTAATTGGTCGTCTTCCTATGTTACCTGAGCTCTGGTCAATAACATTTCACATGGAGCAGTTCATGGAGGAGACAGTCTATTCATTGCATCCCAATAGCTATCACTGGCGGCCATTCATTCTTCTTTTGTGCTCAAAATTGTATATTATAAAGAACAACTCTCACAATAGAGTGCATGGAACGAACAAAACACTGTTGGGGGAATTTATTAAAATCGGTGTTCCCTATGCCAGTCTTAATAAATCCCTGGACTGGTTTGAGAAACATCTGAATTATTAAGAGCCTCTAATGTCATAACTAGAGATGAGTGAACAGTAAAATGTTCGAGATTCGATATTCGTTTCGAGTAGCCGCTCAGTATTCTACTACTCGAATTGAATATCGAACCCTATTATAGTCTATCGGGGGAAAATGCTCGTTTCAGGGGTAGGCAAGATTCGATCAAATTATACTTACCAAGTCCATGAGTGAGGGTCGGGCTGGATCCTCCGAGAAGTCTTCTCCGTGCAGCGTCCCCGCGGCATCTTCCGGCTCTGAATTCACTCTGCCAGGCATCGGGCCTGGGCAGAGCCGACTGCGCATGCCGCACATGCCGCACTACAAGCGAGCATGCACAGTCGGCTCTGCCCAGGCCCGATGCCTGGCAGAATGAATTCAGAGCTGGAAGACGCCGCGGGGAAGTTGCACGGAGAAGATTTCTAAAGGTAGGAGAAGAACCAGCATTGATGGGCCGACTGTATAGCATTCGGCCAATCAATGCTGGTTCTGCATCAAACTTTTCCATTCGAATAGCGAGTGGCACTCGATCGTGTATGAGTATTTCGAATACCGTAGTATTCGATCGAATACCTACTCGATCAAATACTACTCGCTCATATCTAGTCATAACTTAAATCTACAACTATAAGAAGCTGGCATAGATAACTCATGTTTTCTGGTGTGATTTACAATACATTTCTAGGGCTGAAGAATCCCGCACTGGCCTGACCTTCTGATAAAGTAGCAAACAAGGTTCATAACAAAGGATGAGGTGCATCTCTTGCAAAAAAAAGGGCCAAAAACTGTCATAGATGGGTTAATAAATTCCCCCCATTGTGTATTGAACAGTCTGAGAAGCTGGAGGCCATGACAGAAACAAGGAAGGGACATGGATATGGAAGGAACCGCACCAACAATATGAAGGGTTACAGGTCTTTTAGCTATGCTTTATGTATTTATAGTGATTTTTTTTTTTTTCTGAACGGGGGTTTAAAAAGGTATTAAAATCTTGAAAATAAAGTTTGTCTCACTTTTATGTTGAATTTGTATTGAGGGAGGAGTACAATTTTGCATGATAAGGGGCAACAAGGTGGTTCAGTGGTTAGTACTGCAGCCTTGCAGTCCTGGGTTCAAATCCTGGCAAGGACAACATCTGCAAGGAGTTTGTATGTTCACCCTGTGTTTGCATTGGTTTCCTCCCATACTCCAAAGACATACTGATAGGAAAAACGTACATTGTGAGTCCCATATAAGGCTCACAACCTACATATAAAAAATAAATACAATTTTTGCATGAGAATAGCTGAGCCTCTCTACTCCATCTTTGAAAACTAGGCGAAGTTTCCATGGGTGGGACTTACATCCAGAGATGTAACTTGAAGCTCCTGGGCCCCAATGCAAAATTAATCCCTATTTACCATGATGAGCCCATAATCATAAAAAAAACAATAATAATAATAACAACGTGCTATCTATAATACTAGTGTCTACTTAAGTAATAGATAGGCCTCTGGGCACCTTGAGGTTCCAGGTCTACCTTTGGACCAGCTATAGGTTCACCCCTGCTTGCATCTATTAACCATTTACAGCATATCCCGTGGGGACCACATAAGGAAGGAAATGGCTGCAGATAACATAGTAGGAAGATATCCATTCCTTTAGTAGATCACTAGAAGTATAAATTCCTAAATGCCCAGTAATGTAATCTTAGCACCTAATAATATGTGTAAGGTAGCAGTTGCATCTGAGTCCTGGTGCCTAAGGCAGGGGCGTAACTACTAGGGTAGCAGCAGTAGCGGCTGCCGCAGGGTACGGGATATTAGTGGGCTGCTACCACTGTGTTTTTTTTTTTTCTTAATAGGCCGTTAATTGCTGGAGTAACTTCAGCAGGTAACGGACCCTATTTACTTACGGATCCTGGCTCCTGCTCATGGCACTTCCCATTCTGTGGAGGCCACAGTGAGTAGGGATCGGTAAGTAAGGCCCGCAAACCCCAAAAACACTATCATTATACTCAGGGGGTCTTTTCATGTCAAAAGTTTGCCATAGGCCCACGCCATTCCTAGTTATGCCACTGGCCTAAGGGGTAACAAAACCACCCCCTGTACAAAAGACAACATCAAGGTACATGATACTCAACTTAGCTGCGTGTGCATGAGATTTTTAAAGGGACCAGGCTTCTCTGGAGTCAACCTACTGTATATTTCCTAAGAACAGAACGATTTGGCATGTTAAAATTCAACAGGCTTGATCCTTCTTTGCCCCAACAATCGGAGGAGAGCTGGGACATCCTTATACACATTAGACAGCCAAATTCCAAGACTAAATTCCTTGTGTGATAGGGAATAACTGCAGGAGAAAATAGCTAACAAGTAATTCATGTTATTGAAAAATCTGCAAAATTGAGCTTTTTATTATATTCTATTTTCAAAATCCATATAAAAAAAATTGCTGAAATCTTGCACATAGTAGCGGTGTTTTGTTATGATGCCTTTGGGAAGCTCCCGGTATATACAGTAGGGTAAATCTAATCTGTCCATGTAAAATACTGCATGTGGCTCCCAGCACGTTGTTCTACTTAAGACCATACAGTGTGTTTAATCCCGCAGTTTAAGTGCAGCGAGGCAAGTTTAATATCATCTGCTTTTAGCTGTAAGGTCACTGCTTCAGGCTTGAAGGTAGTGAATGCCTAGGGGAATTCTATGGACTCAACTTAGGTTTGCAATCTCAGTAAATTATTCATGGTTCAGAATCGGGACAGAGAAGGCTGCAGTGTTAGCAGCTGATAGAGAGGGACGTCACCAGTCAGCCCTGAACAAACACCCACCTCTTCATTTTCTCCATATACACATGGATGGTTCTTAACCAAGCATTGCAAGATTTGCAGACTAGGACAGAGAAATACCCCATGTTCTCAGGTGTGAATTCATCTGGATTTTCTGCCATTGGAATCCTACTGCCTTTTTTATTTATTACTCTGCCTGTGTAAATAGATTTCAATCCACCTTCAGATTTAGAAGAAAATAAAAAACACCGCTATAATATAAAACATATTTAACCAGAAAATGTCCACTGTGCTTGGATTTTCTCCAACCAAATATCCAACTCAGTTTTTCAACCAGGGGTATGTATACAGGTCAAAGAAACCCCATATTTGCTAGTACTGTGCAGAGGGATTCTGTATAGGTTCTCACTGTAACCAAACTTTATCTGACCCTTTACGTACACAGCGGCCCGAGCTGAGTGTACAGATTTACTTCTATAAGAAAGAACAGGCATATGTGATAGAAAGACAGTTCTGACAGCATTTATCTCAGCAAGACAGGTTACAAGGCGCTCTCTACTGTGCCTTATCCCCAACAAGAGACTATTGGGATACGTCCACATTGGAGATGAGCGAACAGTGAAATGTTCGAAGTTCGATTCGAGTAGCCGCTCAATACTTGACTGTTCGATCGAGCTGAACCCTGCTGCACACTCAGCTCTGCTGCATCAGAGATGCGCTGAACCCTGCTGCACACTCACACACTCAGCTCTGCGGCATCAGAGATGTAGCAGAGCTGAGTGTGCGCTGAACCCTACTGCACACTCAGCTCTGCTTCATCTCTGTTGCAGCAGTGCTGAGCACACAACCAGCACTGCTACATCTTGGCATAGGAATGTATTGACCAGCGTTGATTGGCCGAATGCCATACAGAGTACAGCATTCGGCCAATCAACGCTGCTTCTGCCAGAGGAGGCGGAGTCTAAGATTGGTCCACAGCAGTCTCCATTCTGGTCCGATCTTAGACTCCGCCTCCTCACAGACGAGCCTCCAGCAGAACCAGCGTTGATTGGCCAAATGCTGTACTCTGTATGGCATTCGGCCAATCAACGCTGGTCACTGCATTCCTATGGGAAAAAGTCAGCTTCCGCATATCGCAAGCTGACAGGGATCCCGACCAGATAGAGCCCAAAAGAGCTGGGTGAGCAACATTCCCATCTAAATAAAGGTAATCCCTAGCTAACCCTGCCTGTAGATCTGTCCCTGTCTCACAGTCACATAGTTCACAGTCTCATATGAACCTGATATTAAATCCAATATTCATATAAATTGGAGGTCACCTGATTTAGCCAGCCAATTACTTTTTCAGATTTTTTTTTTTTGATGCCTCCGTTGTTGTAGTTCCTGTCCCACCTCCGCTGCGCAGTTATTGGTGCAAAAAAATCGCCAGTGAAGGTGGGAGGGGATACGAATTTTTAGTGAGTTTGCCACCTGGTGTTCGACTCGAATCGAACATCTTGAACAGCCTGATATATGAGCGAACATGTACTCGATCGAACGCTCTTCGCTCATCTCTAGTCCACATATTTCCAGCAGACTCTATTGAGAAAAACTGGACTCATATAAGCAGCTTTAGCTTACTGATGGGGTTTATATAAGTAAAAATGATTATATGCCCCAGTAACAAAGTAGTAGATAATAAGTTATATTGAAATTCCTATATGCAGTGATCCTAGGCAGTATCAGTGGAATAAATAAAATCAGCGAACTAGTCAACGTTTAAGGGTTATTTCACATTTTTTTAAATGTTGTATTGGGGGTTTGGGGGGGAAACATTTTTGCAACTTTCTTTATTTACATATTTCACGTCTTTTTAATAGAAAACAGGTTCCATAGTTCTCCCTATAAACACTCTTACTTATATGACAGAGTATAAGCCACGATGCGTCTATATACGTGTTAGGGCGGGTTCACACCAGTGCCCGATCTCCGTTATGTGGGTTTCCGTCTTCTGCCGACAGGAGACAAAAACAGGCAGTCAGTGTCCGCCCATGAGCATTTTATGGTCTCCGCGGCGAAACCATTTTTTTTTTAACCGAACACAAAGTCCTGCACGTCCAGCTTTGTGTCCAGTAAAAGAAAAAAAAACGGTTTCGCCGTGGAGAGCAGAAGACGCTCACGGGCACTCACGGGCGGACACTTTGTAAACCCATTCAAATGAATGGGTTTGAAAACTGCCTGCCGGTTTCTGTCTCCTGTCCAGTTTCTCGGGCAGAAGAAGGAAACATGCATAATGGAGATCAGGCGCTGGTGTGAACCCACCCTTACAGTGCACTGGAAGTCGGACTCCATGCGTTATAGTTATCTATCCTGCCTCCCCAAAATACTGTCCCATATCTAGGTCAGTTTTCATAGGTTACCAAGATCACAATTATATCTATAAAAAATGTGATATGAGCTTTATATGCCCAGTTGGCATTCAGATTTGTGTATACTGATACAGTAAAATGCATCTTATCAACCCTTACCCACTCCTAAGCCAATGTTTCCTGAGTCCCGATCTCAGCTAAGTCAACATGTGCTGCCTGCATCTAATTTTGGGCTATTAGCGGTAGTCTTTTGACACCACTGGGTTCACTTTTGCAACCGATGCAGTGATCACATTGTATATTAACACGTCAACACGGAAGCTGGGTGAATAGAGACCAGCCGGGGGTCAGGAACCAGTGGAGCATGAGCGTCAGGAAATGTAAGGTGGATATTACTTCATTTGCTCTTTTACGGTTTTCTAATTAATATAGTTGTTGCTAGTCATCCACTTTATATGTCCTGTTATCTTACCATTAGAGCGGCCACAGCCGCAGAATTATGGCATGGTTGGGCATAAGCTTTAAAAATAAATAAGAATGTCTTCCTGTCATAGAGTACTATGAGAAACATCTCTGTAATACTTATATCTGCCAGCGATGACACAATGATAGATTCTTCCCAGTGGCGTAATGCTAAGATGTGGTTATGACTCATTGTTTTATAGGTTTGGAAGGAATGATCTGGCGTTTTTACACCGGGCAATGATTTCTTTTGCCTCTTCGCGGTATACATAGTACTGTGTGAAAGTATTAGGCAGGTGTCGGGAAAACGTTGCAAAGTACAAAAGCTTTCAGAAGTCTTAATAGTTTATTTTTCTCCGTATAGTTACTTGCTGTTTTATGAAGTTTATATATCAAGTAAACCATGAAGCTCATGAAAGCCAAAATAGATGGTTCGTATCACCCAACAACCTCCTTCCTCACCTCTAAAAAGACCACCTCTTCGTGAAGATCATTCAGAAGTTTTACTTATCCTCAGTATATTGGCCCACTTTCTAGACAGGACCACCCATGATGAAGATGGGTGAAGATTATTATAGATAGATAGATAGATAGATAGATAGATAGATAGATAGATAGATAGACGAAGATTATATACAGTAGGTTTGGCCAACTTTACTCTTGTGTGTACGGTCAACTTAGGGCAAATGGTGTACAACAAGTGGAAAATATCCATTTTCCCGACACGATAAGACCGATCCATGTTCCGTCTTTGAGTACTTCTTGAACTACAGCTCTGAAGTGTGGATCCCTGGCCTCCATTCATTGCACATTATAATCTCTGGTAATGGATATGAGAATACAGCTGCGTTTAAAGTCAAATAAATCAATTGTTCCAAGTGCTTTTCCTGGCAGGTATCAATTACACCCTCTTTCTCGACTGACTTTAGTCCTCATTTTATCCAATTATTTACAGATTTTAGTGCATTTTCACATAAAAAAAAAAAAAGATTTCTTTCTGGGTACAGTGCTGAGAACACTTCTTATTTAAGTGCCAGGAACTAATTGGTTAATGGTGCACGAATCCATCACATTGAGCTTATTTGGATTTCTTAGGTCATCGTGAACATACAAGTTGCCATTTATGGGACAATAAACTGTCATAGAGACGAACCTTTGGGTCCCTAGGTAGTTGATGTGCCTGAAATAATGGTTATTGGTACCATTACTGTATAATTTCCCTCACACAAGAATTCACAAGAACAAAATGTTCTGTTTTATGTGTATTTTTGATCAGGAAAAACTGAAATTTCACATATTCTCTTGGCCATAAGTGAGTTCACATTTTCCATTTTGCAGCTGTAAATTCCATCCTAACTGTGGGTCAAATGAGCCAAACTTAAAACATCATAGGGATCTAGAATGCTGTAAGTTCAGATCATTAGACCAAATGTTGGAACAGAATTTACGGCCTTGATGTAACCTGAAAAATTGGAATATATTATGGCCATGTACATTAAACATGAAAAAAGCACAAAAAATAAAAAAAAATATATGACATTACTTCCTTGGTTTATCACTATCTTTCTCTTAATCCTATTTAATCTTATAGTACAACTGAGAAATTTAGAACAATATCTTCTCTTTGAAGAAACCAGCCATGTCCTCAATCTCCACCTTACTATACATTATCTAATTGTAAAGTGGATAGGTAAAAATTGGTAGACCATTGGCTACTCGAACACTTGGATGTCCACTAGAGATGAGCGAGTAGTACTCGATCAAGTAGGTATTCAATCGAATACTATGGTATTCGAAATACTCGTACTCGATCGAGTACAACTCGCTATTCGAATGGAAAAGTTTGATGCAGAACCAGCATCAGCATCAGTCGGCCAATCAACGCTGGTTCTTCTCCTACCTTTAGAAGTCCTCTCCCCGCAGCTTCCCCGCGGTGTCTTCTGGCTCTGAATTCACTCTTCCAGGCATGGGGCCTGGGCAGAGCCGACTGCGCATGCCTGCTTGTAGATCGGACATGTGCAGTCGGCTCTGCCCAGGCCCGATGCCTGGCAGAGTGAATTCAGAGCCGGAAGATGCCGTGGGGATGCTGCAAGGAGAAGACTTCTCGGAGGATCCAGCCCGACCCTCACTCGTGGACTTGGTAAGTATAATTTGATCGAATGTTGCCTACCCCTGAAACGAGCATTTTCCCCCCATAGACTATAATGGGGTTCGATATTCGATTCGAGTAGTCGAATATTGAGGGGCTACTCGAAACGAATATCGAATCTCGAACATTTTACTGTTCGCTCATCTCTAATGTCCACCAATTGGCAGCATGAGGCACATCAGTCCCACATTTTATCCAGTTACAAATCCGCAGGACTTTCAATGGAACTGTGGTTTATCACATGCCCTGTTAGGGCCAGACGTGAAACATTTAACTTGTTCTCCACCAAGGATTTTCCCTCTAATTCTTTCAAGTCCTCCAAGGATTTTTGATTAACTCATCTACTTTTGTAGACTACCATGACAGGGAAATACTATATGTCAACCAAGGAGCCAATCAAAAGTCAAGATTTAGTAAATCCATAAGGTTTAATCCATTCTTAGAAAACCATCTAAGAAAAAATAAAACCTTGATACCACAAATTTATTAATAGGCTCAGTATCTTGTACAGAATATTATAGATCTACATATACTCATTTCACTTGGTTTAGAGGATCAGCATATAGGACACTGCAGTAAGCATTGAAAGATGGACATGCATACTAAAAATCTATTGTTTTAGCTAAAGGAGAATTTATAGAAAATCTTTCCACATATAGACAGGACTGGTGGTGAGCGAATCCTATTCAGAACAAAGAAAACTTGTTACGAATTTCCTAAAAGTTTCATGTTTGGGTGAATCAGGAACTTTTGGAATTCGTCCTCCACAAATCGCTCAGAATGGTACCTGCTTTTTAACAGACCAAAAGAGGACAGAGAAGAAGGGTCACATGACCTTGGGCACCTAGTGGGTTCCTCTGTAACGCCTTAAAGGCAGCCCCATCTCTAACACAATTATTGGTGTGGGATTATAGGTGTGAGTTACTATTGTTAGCCATATATGTTGCTGTCACTTTGACATTGATTGATGTCTTGCCCTTAAAGAGCTTGAGTTTGAAGCAGTCCTAGGAGACCTCAGAGCATCATACACAACTTTTCAGAGCAATTGGGGCACTTTTACGTCAGACAGATTTTATTCAAAGTAAATAAAATCTCTTGGCCAACAAGATCATCTTGAACCTAAAAAGAATTTTGGGAAATGTGCTAATCTCAATAGTAACAATTTAAGATTGTACTTAAAACAATATTCCCATTGAATTCAATAGAACATAGATGTTTTACTTACGTTGGCATCCATTCCTCTTCTCTTCATAGCCCAGTTTACAATAACATCGGCCAATGGGCACCAGCCAACCTCCATCAGCGCTGCAGTACATCTTGGGGGCATCAAACTCCACTGAGTTATGCACGCATGATCCTTTAACCTCCACCAAAGCTGAGTCTCCTCCAGTGACAGTGTCTGGGAACAGGGCCAGATTTCGGATTGTACTTGGACATTTTTTATAAAAGACCCGGACTGAGACCAGGGCGATGCATGCTCCAACATCTTGGAAAGCTAAGTAGAAACCCTTCTTGTACAAGTTACTTATGTCTCTAACCTCTGTGTTTAGCTTCATGACTCTGTCTCCAACATCCACTTGGGTGAAGCTCTCATCTGCTGCAATGGTATCTATTTTAATGAACTGGTTCTCCGAGATGTGTCGAAGATTGCTATAGTTAGACTCAAAGTAATACATGTTGAAGGTCTCTTTGCAGGTGCCTGATACTCCAGGTAGGCTGTTACAGTCTCGTAGGGTGAACTTGATTTCGATGTAGACACGTTGCGCACTGCCTCTAGCTATCCAGCTGGTCCTCAGCCAGTTATTTTGGTTGATCTCTAGGACGTTGCAAACTTGATAGGTTCTCATTGGGGTGTTTCTTTCATCCATTACGCTGATTTCTTCCCACTGTTGATGAACAGAAACGTATTTAAGGAAAACCTTTTTCATAGCCGGTATCAAACAGTTGGCTTACAAGAAACTATATGGTCTTGAATATTAAAAGGGATATATGAACTTGATACAATTCTAGATAAAAATCAGATGGATTTTAAATTTGTACTAAAATACTCAAAACCAGTCCACGGAATCCACAAGAGGGAAACCATGGACTACAATAGAGAATGAGCAGTGAAAGTCAGCATATGTCAAGTCCACTTGAGCTTATTTATAGCAGCAATGCGTTTCAGCGCCATCCTGGTTCCTTGATCAGGCATAATCCAATCCCTCTTTGTGCCTGATGAAGGCACCAGCATGAAATAGAAACGCTTTGCTAATAAAAGGGTCTGACATAACAGTTTTCACTTGCATTCCTTTATTGATCCCCAGCCCAATATTGGAAGTTGTTGTTTCCCTGTTGCGTGTGCCTGTGGTCTTATCCATTGCTGTTCCTCCCTCTTAGAATGAAGGGTCGAAAAGGTGTGGAACCATTCATAAAGCATTCACTATAGTTGTCCATATGGAAAGTACAACTCTGTAAGGTGAATGCCAATCTATATGAGTAAATTTTTTGCACAAGTCTCCAAAATATATAAAAAATTACTACACTAGTGTGTTCTTTTTGTCATTTTTTTTTAACTAAAATGCTCTAGAGAAGTTGGAAATCCAGGCTTTAGTTTGATATGGAGTCAAATTATGAAGATTTAGGATTAGTAGAATCCTTAAGGCTTGGTCTACTGTAACTAATCAGAATCCTAATTTTCCTCCAGTTTAATGCGTAAGACACAGTTTTTGCTTCAGAAATCAAAATTCCAAAGAAGATTTAAAATTTTAGTGTCATCTCATTACGTCTGAGTATACTAACTAGGTTTTGGATTCAGATGAGTGCCTGTCACTACTCTTCCTACAAGGAAATTGTATGTAAATGATACTTAAGCACCCCCGATTGAACAATTATTATTCTCCTACTATGGTTTGTTAACATAAAATTGCATAATAACATTTTCTCAATTCTAATTGGGTTTTCTTAATCTTAAAATATTGCTACATATTAAGTGAATGCAGGTTCTTCCAATAGCTATTCCTACCCAAGCCCAGTAGACATGCCAGCTTGGCTTGGCAAAGTGTGCATGTGTTCTGTATGGATGGCCTGACTATGTCTCTCCAAAGAATGAAGGGGTCGGGCATGTTAACATCAGACAGCCAATTTCACAGGCAGTCTAATTTGGGGAAGAGTTAGGACATGCCCATACACATCAGATAGCCAGCTGATTCCGCTGAACTCTCAATAGCATCTCTAATTTACAGAATAGAGAATAACTGCAGGAGAGAGTTGCTCACAAATGCTTGACATTACTAGAAAATTTGCAAAAATGAACTTTTTATTATATTCTATTTTCAAAATCCATATAAAAATGCTGAAACCTTTCGCACAGTGTTTGTGCCATTGAGATAAATTTGGGGCACTCCATACACATTAGATGGTCTGCAGGGCTCACAGACAGGAGTACCTGACATTTATTTGATGTGCTACTTGTATTCTCATCCCTTTAACTATCCCATTGTTTCACAAAAATCACCCTTAGCCCCCTTGTACAAGACCTTATGAATGGTCAGTGTGCTGTCTCAGTTTTTCCCGGATAGCACACTGACCCAATTGTTTCACTGAGCCCTTACATGTGACCATGAGTTACAGGTCTTATTCCGGTCCGATTTTGCGGACCTGCTTTTGCGTCCTATTCATTGAATTAAAGGGGCAGCATAAGCACGGCCAGTGCACGAGTGGCACATGGATGACATCCGTGTGTCTCCTGTATGCCAACCATGCCATTCATTCACAGCAGCCAAGTGAGCAAACGGTCGTGTGCAATCGGCTTAATACTAAGGCATCACATTGCGTAAAAGAAGAGGCCCTAGGCCCTGGGGACGGAGGACAGCTTGACAGGGGGGAGGATTAAGAGAACAGAGGGGGTTAATGCTAACGGCCAAGAGCGGGAAAATTTGGGGCGGAGTCGGAGGTACTTTAAGATGGGGGTGTGGTTAGTTGGGTGCAGAGTAGTCTTGGCAGAGTGTGAAGTGGCCCGCCCTCCCACCCTTGCTATGGTCTTGGTTTTGTTTTTCTTTGCCTGGGGGGTTGGAGTGTTAGAGGACTAGCAGGCTGTTTTTACGACCTCATTTATGGTATGGGGCTCCTAGTGGGGTAAGGTTCAAGCCTGGGGTGTCACCTAGTTGGGCTCGGGTCCCTATGGGGTCTCAGGCTTACGCTCTCAGATTGTTAAGTCCTGCCCGAGGTGGGTGTTCTTGCGCCTGGGCAGATTCGGGGTGGTGCCTATCCCCACGGTGGGATTGTCTGGGGTGTTTTTAGTTTGCACTGTTATAAAGGGGTTACTTTGTAAAGGTTTATACGTTTATTATTAATGGGTGGGTAATTATACATTGCCCAGTTTGATGGCGGTGTTGTAATTGTCATACAGTGTTTTTATACTTTGGTTATGTGTTTAATAAATCGTCCTGAACAGGTCAAATTAAAATCCAGTCAGCAGTGTTTGGGTCTTTATTGGGAAGGGGTGGGCATGTTCATGTGGTAGGTGGTCTCGGACTATTAAATGCACTGGGAGTGGAACTATATTCCTCCTCCCTGCGTAATGCAGCTTTTTTTTTGTTGATTTTTCTGTATTCTTTTAAGCTAAAGCCAAGTATGGCTATAAAAAGAATGGGAAATATATAGGAAACTCTTATACATCTCCCTTCTGTTCAATGTATTCCTGGCTTTGGCTACAAATAACGTCAGCAAAATATGCAACAAAGCCTAAATTGGCATGGTCTTGCATGGTCTCTAGAAGCTACTATGCACTCATTGCATACTACATTTTTACAGACCAGTCCTTTCTTATCACTGCTCTTGGATGGACATGTCCACATATGTGTGTCATGAGATGAAGGTGATAGGCTTTATTATATTAAATTGGAGTCCTTCATCAAATTAGAGCTGGTCACACATCTCTCTACCACAAACATGTAATAAGACGTAAAATTGTCATCATTGTATAATATTCCGTAAGTGAGGCCTTCAAATACTCACCCCTTCTGGTGGATAGGCCACCCATCCCAGGTCTCCTAGAGCAGACATAGAATCGAGCAAGGTCACTAGAACAAATATTACAAAAATGTTAGTCTATTTATTCATACATATATTCACCCATTTCACAAACATACAAGTATAGTTCAGTATAAATATGGGTAAAAACAAAGTAATCCAGTATAGAAAACCCATTTGCATTTCTGAATAAACAGAGATTTCTCATTTAGGACCCCCCATTTGTCAAACATGATATATAATGGCTCAAATGTAAAGCACCATGGAATCCCATATGTAAAGCACCATGGAATTAATGGTGCTATATAAATAAACAATAATAATAATAATAATAATAATAATAATAATATCTTTGACTTGGGAGGACCGAGTACACCCGTGGATCACATGGACATCCCCTTGACTTGAATGAGAACTATGTAATGCTTAATTTCACCAGCGGAGGCACTGCAGAGTAATTTCAACACTTTTTGTCATATCCCTCCTTAAGTTGATCATCGGGGTCCTATCTGCAGGACACCCGATGACCAAGATATGGCCAGAGACTATCACAAAGGAACTGTAAAAATCGGAAAACCCCCTTAATGTAGTTTACCCAAGTCCTAAACCAAAATTAGAATTACAGCAACAAATTTATAATGAATCCTGTCCCCGTATCACGTTTGCCCTTCACACATATTCCCTTTATGTTTGGGACAAAGAATGAAGTAAAGAGTATAAAAAAATGTGTATTTTAAGACATCAGTGACAGAAATTTTAAGATCTACTCTCTTTGAAATTACCCTTCACGTTGTAAAGCAAGTACATGAGAAATAACTGCAGTGAAGCTACAAAGACACCTGTTGTACAAACATCAGTGGTGAACGGTCACGTAGAAAAGGAGCGTATAATAGGTAACTGCCATGTATTCACACCTGTCAGTATAAAGTGCACACAATCTGCTCCCAAAGTGTGTAAAAGCTATACAAGCAATACAATAAGCCAGGCAAAGATCATGTGTAAGGCCATGGCCACCCCACATTCTGTGTTTTTGAGGTAGTTACGGAGAATATTCTAAATAGGTCCATTGTGCCCTATAGACCTGACTCATTCTTTGTTCGCTTTGTCATTTTAATTTTCCAACTTAATCGGTTTAGGATCAGATAAGGACATTCGGCAATAGTCTTGGGGTCGCTATCAGCTACAGGGCCTCAACCTCTCTTTCAAATGGTTCAAAGGAGTACACGTCTTTGATATTACTCAGGTGGTCTACAGTATGGACACTCAGCTTGGCCATGTGTTCTCCATTGGTATACCGTATATACTCGAGTATAAGCCGACCCGAATATAAGCCGAGGCCCCTAATTTTACCACAAAAAACTGGGAAAACTTATTGACTCGAGTATAAGCCTAGGGGGGAAATGCAGCAGCTACTGGAAAATTTCAAAAATTAAAATGGCCAGAGTTTTTGGGTGCAGTAGTTGCTGGGTGCTGGGGAAGGGGAGGGGGTGTTTTGGTTGTCTGTCTGCCCCTTCCCTGAGTTTGAGGACTGGGTTTTTTCTTCCCCCACTTGGAATTCAGCCTGGCTGAATATAGGGTATCTGCAGTGCTACTATTAACCCCTTCCCGACGGAACAGGAGCACTGTAGATACCCTATATTCAGTAGACGGGCACTGTCAGACACAGGTTACCTAATGTGTATGTGTTTCACAGTAATTTTCTACTTTTATATGTATTCTAGGGAAAGGAGGGATTTAGAACTTTTATTTTTTTTAAATCATCTTTTTTTTTTTTTTTTTTTTGCACTTTTTTTTATGGGAGATTCTATACATTGATATTGTGGCTGGTCATAGACCCTCCTCCTAAAAAAAAAAAAATATATATATTTTTTTTTTTGCTGACTCGAGTATAAGCCGAGGGGGGGCTTTTTCAGCACAAAAATTGGGCTTAAAAATTCGTTTTATACTCGAGTATATACGGTAAGCCAAATAAGCTGCTGCCAAACACCTCTGCCAATGCTTTATCTCTTTTATTTATCCAATAGACTCAAGTTTTTCCCCCAACATTGTCTGGACATCCCCATACACATTAGATTGTTGAATTGACATGTTTGGACAGCATTTATGTAATGTGTATGGATATTATGGGGACAATTCATTATTATTTTATGCCACGTTTGTGCATAAACTACAGGTTTTAATGTCACTTGCACTAAAATAGTTACCAGTGGATTTATCGGGCCGGCCTTACCACTTATCACATAGTGGGCCCCTCGGGACCCACAGGCCCCACCACATTCATCATTTATGCCACTTTTGTGTTGTAAAAGACGCCAGAGTCGCACGGGCTCATGGAGGATGCCCCTAAATCAGGAGGTGGCCTTCAAGAATTCCCCTAATAAATTCTAAAAACATACAAGGCTTTGTAGACATTGTGTTAGATAAACATGTATTGTATATTTTCTACTCTTCATCCAGATACCCATGACCATTTCCATAGGTAAGTTCTACATAAACCAAGAAATGTCATGATATTCTCTCCAAGTCGAGGGAATGGACATTAAAGAAATAGAATCTCACACTTTTCCAAAAACAATATCCCTATAATAAAGGAAAACTATAACTACTACTCAGTCATAGGACAATGAAGAGAGTGTTTTTAGGAGTAAAACCCATCTCCATGTAATAATCCTTCATCTTTAAGACACATGGCTTGGCTTAGACCTCAGCAATGTTATCTGGATATTGAAGAAGTGATTTCGTAACAAACAACAGGTAAAGCAAACTGTAGTATCCAGTATACCCCTCGCCTATATGACCTACTCTACATAATGAATTCTAGATATTTCTAGCCCTGAGATGATACATATACATCGGCATGGATATGTGTGACAAAGACTATTGTAAAGAACCAATGGAAAATAAACTGGGCTTACATTACTCATAGGCACAGCAGGCCAAGCCTATAATTGCCTGGAGAAGAGCAAATGTACATATAAGTGCACTAAATCGTGTGTAGCTATCTGTATATGATGTGTTTGGATATATCTATTAGGCATTTACAATGCCGTTGGAGTGAAAGGAGGACGACCAGGAAGACTCCAGGAGAAGCTATAGAAGTTTCTAGAAGAACACCGCAATGTCCAGATTTATGTTGTAAGAGCCGGCAAACATCTTAAAGCCATACATGACTTAAGTTGTGGCCTACGTGATGGACAGAACCCAAGGCACCAGACAGTCTGTCCTTACAGGCTCCTAAGATCTAAATCTGCTACTGGATATATAGTCCTCAAGTCTCTTTGCTGCTTCCAGTGGACCCTATAACAACCTGCATTACTGGACCAGAGAACTTCATTTTGCATTAAATCGATAGTGCAGGAAACAAAAACAATGTACATGGACAAAATGGATGGGTAGAATAGATCTGGGCTATGGTGGAGTCTATGACAGACGTACAGTATGACCACTATGTGATGTTGTTTCTCCATGAGTGCCTCTCACCTGTACATGATGTAAGAACACAGGGGTGCAGTGCATCAGACTTCATTACTGTATTAAGAAAAACAAAGACAGGTCATTGGCCTACAAAGTGTCAGGAAGAGAAGACGAGACATATCCAGAAGTGGATGACATTTACTTGTGCCTAGTAGGCCTCACGTGAGGTCCAGGCCATTCTACCCTAAGCAGTGTTTGGAAACTTGTTACTTGTTACTCAGTGATTGTTGGTACATACATGTCGCCATCATACTATACTTATAGTCTTCTTTCTTCTCTGTTTGGTATAATAATTCTCATGCATACCAATTATGTAAGCTTCCATTGCCTGCTCATTATGGGTATGGCCAGTCATTGCAACAACCGCATGTGGCCAAATTTCCAGCTGTTCAGGAAGCCGATCACATCACACATTGGCTGGTGGCAATTTAATATCAGCAATGTGCAATGGCACCTAGTTAACACTTGCAGCGGAGGGGTCATAATTTGGGGTTTTATATGTATGGTGCCTAAAGGAGACACTATACGGTAGCAATTATGAATGTCACATGGCACCGCATGGATTTTATATATATATGACTTTGTAATGACACCTATGAGTGTATATAGGAATATATTGGAATAACACATATGATCAAGGCAGGATATTTTGTTTTCAAGGCTAATGTTCACACTGTCATAATTCAAGTTACATCTTACACTAAAGAGGAGCTGCCACCTCTCCTGACATGTCTGTTTTAGTATATACTTTCTTATAAAATAGTAATTCAGTGTTGGTTCACATCTGCATTTGGTAATCTGTTTGGGGAGTCCGCATGGGGACCCTCCCAAACGGACCACTGAATGCATTGGCAAGCCGTGTACAGTAAAAGCGCACGGACCCCATAGACTATAATAGGGTCCGTGTGCTTGCCGCCAGATCTCCGCACAGAACATGCGGACAGAAAAGTAGATTGTGAACTACTTTCCTGTCCACATGTTCCCTGCAGAGATCTCGCAGCAAGCACATGGACGCCATTATAATCTATGGGGTCCTTGTGCTTTCACTGCACACCGCTTGCAAATGCGTTCAGTAGTCCGTTCAGGGAGTCCCCATGCAGACTCCCCCGTACGGATTACCCATGTAGATGAGAACGAGGCCTTAGCTATCATAGGATACCAGCCTGAAATGCAGACAGAATGATTGATGCAGATGGATCATACCCTGCACCTGCATCTGTCTCTATTCACTGTAATTTTAAAAAGTAGAAAGAAATTTCCTTCCATTTTGTTTACTTTCTAAGGAAAGAAAAAGTTCTGCAGGTAAGTCTCTGTTAGAAAACTAACAAGACAGAAGAAAGCTTTCATCTTGCTTTTAACATAACAGTGAATAGAAACAGAAAAAGATGGAGGATGTTCCGCCTGCATCAGTCATTCTGTTGGCTTTTCAGTCCATTATTCTTATCCTATAATGGATCAGAACAATGGACTTGAATGAGTGCACAGTGTGAACATAGGCTAAAATATAACGTATATTATTTCCTAGCACTTCTGTACTCTCAATAGACTTTTTACTTTGCTATATAAAGTATGAATCTTAAAGGTATAAAGAATAGTCAAGAGTGTGTACATGTATATTGTCATATAAAACGAATACATGAGCGTGACATTTCTTCCCATATGTACTTGATAAATATGATCTGAGCTGCAGTCTGGTATCACCTTAGTTGTATCAGCCATCATGGTGTCCTCATTATTGGTATACAAGCCAACAGAATAATATGAATTCTTTAAGACGGCACAGAGAGTACCTACAGATTCTTATACCGTACCCATCATAAGTACTTTGTGTGTCGCCTTGCAATTCACCATACCCTGCCTCTGAGATCAATACTTCCATGGAAGAATAGATCTATGTGTCTATATAAGAAAGGAGGGACATGGGGGTGCATTAGGGACCTATGGCAGGCTACAGGAGCTTTAATGTTATTCACAGGCATACACAAGATGATCAGAAGTACTGGATTGTCTTTTTATACAGGCATTCCTCGTCTTCAAAAACGCTGTTTCTCAGAATTCCTACGGAGACATTTTATATTCTTCTTCCTTTCTGTGACTATTCTGACTGTTCCTGCATTGTTTCCAGCCCTGCTGGTAGGTACATTATTCACGTACTGGAAGCCTCCATTATTAGATGTGTCTTCAGCGTTGTGCTTGTCTGTATTACTCTTGTTTTGTGCACGGCACATCATTAGGTTCATGACCCAAGAAGCAATAAAACCGTCTATCTATTTAGACGCGTCCTTAGTATCATTATACTATGCTGCATCATTTACACCTTACACTAAAGAGGAGCTGTCACCTCTCCTGACATGTCGCTTTACAATATACTTTCTTATAAAACAGCATTTCAGTCTGGAGTATCTTCTTACATCTCTGCAGATGGTTCTGTACATTGTGTGGTCTACAGTGTCAGGCAAATCTCACGACTTTTGTTTGGGGTCAAACTTATTCGCTCTGAACCATAATTGCTATTATTATTCTCTGGGATCCCTCCAGAGTATAAGCAGTGGTCCATGGGAAGTGAGGAAACATAACAAACAGTCATACTCACCTCTCCCGGTCTCTGATGGGGATCCATGTTGTTTTTAGGTCTCTTCCTGTATCCTGAATGATGACAGATTGTGACCAGGCTTCACCAGTCACATGGGACTCACTGACATCATGGTATCCAAGCATCCTGACCCGCCTGCGTCCCCTATGTGACTTGTTATTGACCTCAGGGTTCCCCCAAGGGTCCCTAATGTTGTTCAGGAGGCCTGAGGAGAATGGAGACCTATACCTAACATTATGAAGAAGCACAAGAGAGGTGAGTGTGGTTGTTTATAGAGATCCCAGAGAATAGTAGTGACTCGTGTTGTGAAACCCAATAATTGGATTCAACTGAAGCCGAAATTTTTGAAAATGAACCTTTTTTATTACTAACTGGCTCATCCTTAATTGTGACTGAGTCATGGTGTAACCCCCTCACAGGAGTTCCTAATGGTTATTTGGCCATATAAGTGCCTTACATGTTATGATAGTTTGTATATGTTGTTATGTTTATTCTGTATTCATTTGTGTAATGTTGTTAAGCTGTTGTTCTCTGGTTTCACTTGTCCTAGTGAGCTGTGGTCTCCATAGCAACACACAGTATAGTGAGTGGATCTGTAGCTGGAACAGGAAATAGTCATAGCAGAGAAAGGAAGTAGTATTCTGTAAGAGCCAGGGAAGGAGAAGCCAGGAGAAGTGTGGCAGTAGCCGCCATCTTGTGTTTCAGACACTGGGTGCTGTGAGGATTGCCACAGCAGCAGCAGGACAGAGAAGCTGTGTGACAGCGCCCCCATCACTATCAGTAAGAGGACAGGCTTATATCAGGCTAAGCAGAGCTATAACCCTGGCAGCCTGCACCGACCTCTACTAGGTAACTGAGCCCCTGCAGTAAACCAGAAGCTGGACCTGCAGACATCTTAGACTCTCTGCTAATACATGGGAAGGTGTCATCCAGCTACAAGCCACTGTGCCACAGCTCACTGCTACAGGACAAGTGACCAGCAGATGCCTGTTACAATAAAGCAGTGAGCACTTCTACTGATCCTGGCCTGGACATTGCCTTCCTTACAGCTAAGCCCTGGGCTAAAGCTCTTTGTTGGAGTAGAGCACTGGCACCCACATCACCATCTCAGCCCAGGGACCAGCGGGTGTCTCAATACTCCAACTGGCGTCACATCTAACTGACTCTGCCTATTACCCTGTGCACCTCTCCTGGGAGTTCTGGTGCCTATAAGGTCACCTGACAGTCCAGACTCCTGCACGGTTCTCCCGGGGTGGTCGCAATGGTATTACAGCTCAGCTCCCATTCACTTCAATGCACAGCGACATCCTTCAGTGGAGGGAGTCATCTGCATTGTACTGGGCCCAGCAGCAATCTGTTAACGCATATCCAGACTGCTAATATGGCGGTTACGCGCAGGCGTTCAGCTACCTTATTGCAAGTAGCAGAGAGAAAAGTCCTCGGGGGATCACTTTTCTCTCCGACAATTGTTGGCGGTTCCTGAGTCTTCAATGGAGGACCTGGCTAGATCAGCGCAGGGGCTCAGTTTTGCCTCCAGCACTAAAACATTGATGGCCTATCCTAACAATAAGCCATCAAAACTCTACCTTTAATGTGTTAACACTGGCTCACTAACTGGACTCTTCTGATGGCTTTTGTTGCTAGTTCATTGCTGTAACCTTCTCCCTTTTACATTACTTGATTCAGGGCAAGGACATCACATGTTTTGTTAAACTGTGGATCTCTTCATAGTTATCTATGTACGCCCTTGTATCATCTCATATACTATACAGTATTGTCAGAAAAATATAATTCTTATTATGATTACTATTGTTATTGTTGTTGTTGCTCTTGCCTTGAAGAAGAGCAGCTGCCATGTTTGTATGCTTTTTTCTGCTTGCACAGGTCATCCTTTTGCTCGCAATATGTATTTAGCACTGAGGCCGTACAATGTGGAAAATGTTGCAATTAGAGATGAGCGAGTAGTATTTGATCGAATATCGAATAACATTATAGTCTATGGGAAAAAACAGGAATGTTGTTCCGGTTTCCATGGAAACAAAAGTTCGACACATTGGATCCTCCAAGTTCCGGAAGTAGCAGGACGAGGAGCACGAAGAGGTTTTTGCATTGAATTCAATGGAATTTTCCCGTGTGGTATTCGACCGATACGAGTATTTTATCGAATAGTCGTATTCAATCAAATACTACTCGTTCATCTCTAGTTGCAATGCATGTTCTTTATAGATGTACATGGGGGAGGCAAAACATGGAAAAACAGTGAAAAACGCAAACTTTTTTGATTTGTTTTCCTGCGTTATGGCCTTAACCTAAAGGCGTTTCCTCAGATAAATGCAAAACTCACTGGGAAATATATAAGCAATACTTATTGCTCCTGGTCCTGGTTTGATTCCCCATTCCCTCCAGTGCGTGGACGGCTCGAGCCAAAAGTGCAAAGATTCAGGTGACTGCTGTAGCCAAACACTAGAGTTGACATATGGATAGGGGTTGAGCCAATCTTAAGATTTCAGGATTGTTTTTAAAATTTGATTTTCGATCATTTTCCAGCCAATCCCGATCGTTTTCGATCCCGAAATTTGCTCGATCGCCGATCAGGATCCGATCTTTCCCGATCGCTCAACCCTACATATGGAGATTGGTGACAGCAGTGACTCTACTGGTACCCAACATATGACCATTGAGATCTGCGATTGCAGAAGTCCCCTGGCCTGGGCACCGAAGAATCCCGGAGGTTCACATCCAAACCTGAGAAAATGGTATAGGTGAGTATCAATTCTATTTTTACTTAACCACCACCCCTGCCCTCCATTAAATTTTGCATTTACCCCAGAAAATCCCTTTAATTGACTTCCTAAGAAACTTCCTTATACTATGTATTTATTAGATAAGGGAATTAATGTGTAATAGAGATGAGTAAAATGTTCGAGGTTCGATATTCGTTTCGAGTAGCCCCTCAATGTTCGACTACTCGAATCGAATATCGAACCCTATTATAGTCTATGGGGGCAAAATGCTTGTTTCAGGGGTAGGCAACGTTCGATCAAATTATACTTACCAAGTCCACGAGTGAGGGTCGGGCTGGATCCTCCAAGAAGTCTTCTCCGTGCAGCTTCCCCGCGGCGTCTTCCGGCTCTGAATTCACTCTGCCAGGCATCGGGCCTGGGCAGAGCCGACTGTGCATGTCTGCACTACAAGTGGGCATGTGCAGTCGGCTCTGCCCAGGCCCGATGCCTGGCAGAGTGAATGAAGAGCCGGAAGACGCCGCGGGGAAGCTGCACGGAGAAGACTTCTAAAGGTAGGAGAAGAACCAGTGTTGATTGGCCAACTGTATAGCATTCGGCCAATCAATGCTGGTTCTGCATTGAACTTTTCCATTCGAATTGCGAGTGGTACTCGATCGAGTATGAGTATTTCGAATACCGTAGTATTCGATCGAATACCTACTCGATCGAGTACTACTCACTCATCTCTAATGTGTAACCTATTGGGGTTGGGAGTAATGTGAAGAATACACAATACATAAAAAAATATATATTTATATAATTTCTCATAATTATAGAATATTATTTTTATATTATTTTGCATCAATGTAGAATTTTTGAATTTTATTTTGAATAATTTTATGCAATGTTTTATATATGTACATTATATAATCATATCTAATGTTCAATCATTAGATACTTGTCTCTCGTTCCCCAAGGACTGACCGGGATCTTGTTGTTTAAGCGCAGGTTGTACCTAGATATTGTTATCCGTCCTCCATGTGTGTATTTAATTTGCAGTTTGGCTCTTTGCTGCCTTGTATCCCGCATATGCCTGGAGCCTCGCCACACTAAAGGATACAAGTAATAGCAGACTGCTGTCCGTCACAGCTTGTGTTTGCTTAAATAACAGACTACTATTGACTCTTCCACTTCATACATGTACATTTTCCGCATGCAGCAATAGCATTTCTTCCTCGCCAGCGATGGTAATTTACACTTTCTCCTTGACCTTAAGCCTGAGATCCCCGGAGATCTCTGGGTTTAATAAGCTCCCCAGCTAGAGGCTAATTGCGGAACAAATCGTTTGTTCAACAAAGTGTGAATCAAGGCAAACCTGGAACTCCAGTATATGAGACTAGCTCGGAATATACAAGCTCTGTTCCTCTGGTGGTTTCCCTTGAACAATGCTGGGAGCTGAGGAAAGGAAATCTCATTTAGTAGATGAGAATTCGGCTTCTTCATTTAGTCCCCGATCACACAACCTTACTTAGGCCGAATGAACCGGATTGTGCAATTAAAGCAGAAATAGTAGACGCGTGCCAATAATTTTAAGGGGCGCCGTGCTGCTGTGCTGAGGCCCTGAAGACCTTAAAGGCAACCTGTCACATTGAACATAGTGTCTAATCTGCAGGCAGCGTATTATAGATCAGGAAAAGCAGAACAGATTGATATTAAAAAAATTTAACCCCTTTAGTACCGAGCCATTTTGAGTTTTTGCATTTCTGTTGTTCCCTCCCCACGCGATTGAAAAACATAGCAGCACCCATAGTGCCTGCACATTTTAGCTGCTATGGTCGAATTTAATCGTGGCATCTAAAGTGTTAATGGCTGCTATCGGTGTCGGCACCTATTGTGGCGGAATTATACAGCTGGCATTCACCATATATAGAGAGGGCGCAGCTCCTGAGTCCTCTCTATACAGCCCAACATTGGTCTACATACGGTTGCAAATGACGTGATTCTCTTCTAGATTTGGCGCCCAATGTTTCCCATAGAATTTTCAGCATTTGTTCGCATCATGGTTGTCTGGAACAAATCTGGTAAATCTGTCCCCGCCCCCATTGCACTTGAAGGCTGATTTACATATTCATAAAAAGACGATTGTCTCTATATTGCTTCATTGGTATGTGGCAGTATTATTGGTTTCAGAGGCATTTTGGACCTGACAAACTCCTTTTAGTTCCAAAACCACTTTTCATAAATGACTATTACATGTAAATATAAAAACCTTTGTCATATAACTTAAAAAATATATATTTTCTTTTCCATTTATTAAGCTGATCGCCTCTTTATCTTCACTCATACTCTATATATAGTATATCCATCTTTAGCCACACACACAGAAGTCTATGGAGAGGGGAGAATAGAATCTTAACTTAGAAGATATAGCAGTGCCAGGTGAGCTATGTGACTTACAGTATAGCACTGTTTAACAGCTACAGGCATGTTCCAGCACCTTCATTCTCCTCCTCCCTTCTCCATAGACTTCTATATATTCTGATAAGTGGAGAAGGAAACATATTTCTTTAATAAGATATATTCATATGTTTCTTATATTTATCCATACTAGTCATTTAGTTGTTTTACAGTATAATTAGAGGGACGCTTTAATTATAACAGGGGGTCTGCAGTATACCTAAAGCCTCGGAGGCTAAATGCTAAATTTGCAACAGTTCTCCTCCCTTCCTACATCACAAAATGTTGTCATTCTGGGTTTAGGAGCTCCGTGATCAGTGATGTACATCCTTTCCTATATGAATGTACATATACAGATAAATGTCAATCACTCAGTAGCACCGCCCACTGGACTCCTAACCACAGAATAAGCAGAGAGTAAATGAAGCAATGACTAGTTGTATAGAAAAGTTTCCCACAAATGTGTAGACCTTGTAATATATAATCATGGTGATTTACCCCTGGAAATGACATTATCTTGAGAACACGACATCACTGTAGGTTATTTTTCTTAAAGCTACGACCTTGGAGGACAATATAACGTATGAGAGGGAATTGTCTTACTTCCTCTGGGAACGATATTGGAAACTGAATGCACTTGATATTTCTTAATAGTATAATATTCTCTTTTGGTGTCACCATGACAAATGACACAGAGTTGCTTGTTGTTTCTGTAGACAGGATGATATATTTGTTTTTTGATCTTCCCACGGGGAAACCGTGAGTATATTGAGATAAAAAACAAAAGCCCATTGCTAACCATACGGCAAAAATACAACATTTAGCTTTACCATATTAGACAGAGCAGTAATCTGCGGCACAATGATGGGATGGCGGATGAGACTATACCTAACCTTATGTAGGTCATCCATCCAATTTCTAATCAGCATTATATATTTTACCACCATATTACAGTGGGGTGTCCCATTCTGACCTTGGATTTAAAGAGGTTTCCAGGAATTTTTTTCTACAACCTAAATATCTGATCACTGGGGGAGTCAGGCCGCCGGGCCCCCACATGAATCAAATGTTTTGCATTGCTTCTGATCACACTACTATACTGTGCATGGCAACTGAAGCAGAAATCTCCATACCCTGTATACTTGACATCAATGGCTGCATTGTTTTAATGGCATCCACTATGCGGCTACTATACAGTGTGGCAGGTGAGCAGCGCCGCAAAGTAAGCGGCTACAATCTCTCTTTCTACGTCCCCAGCTTTAAAGGGGTTATGTCATAAACAATATTAAATTGGCTATTGGTGGAGGTATGACTGCAGAGACCCCCACCAATCCTCAGAATGGAGACTGTTTTATCGCTGCCGTGAACGTAGCTGCTATGAAGGTGGTCAAGCCTATGGTGGATGCCAACGCTCTCCTGCTTCCACTCACTTCACTGGGAGCCTGGATAGCCGAAGCACTTAACCATCTCCAGTGCTCCCATTGAAGTGAAGGAAGTGATGTAGGGATGTGTTGGTGTCCATCATAGTTTCACCCATCTTCACAACAGCTCCTGTTCTCAGTATAGTTGGGGTTCTAGGGGTCAAACCCCACAGATCATAGATTTATCTACTCCCCTATGGATAACTATTTTTCATGGCCGATTACAGCCAAATGTTGGGGGTAAAATCAGCTCATGGTGCCCACCACTCGTATATGGTGCTATGGCTTACCGTGTAATACTGTACTGTATATGGACAAAACAGAATAAGAGATTCACTTTGTTAACAAGTATACCGTATAAATAGTTAAATGGAGGTGCGGGCAAGTATATTTGTATTCTCCATTTCTATTCATAGTGAACAACATTAGTTAGCAAAAGGTGGCAAATTAGGGAAACACAATAGAGTTGTAGACAGATAATTGCCATAGATGTAATGACGCTATTAACAATCTGACTGAGAGACATCCTTTTATAGCTATTGTTAAATCCACAATATGTAACTACCATCAGTTCCCACCAATGTAAATTTCTACAACTGCTCATATAATATACTTTGTAGGTTATATATTGTCAATATTAATTATACGCTACTGACTAATGATTAGATATTATGTCATAAAGATCTAATGTCAGCTATTATACTGTATGAGGAAACAAAAGTAGAAAATAATTCATATTGTTCTAGATATCTGTAAAAGGGATCTTTCATTTCACAATAAAAATCTCACAAGAATTTCATAACATATACTTCACATTGTCCTTTCTAATCTTTCTGGAAGAGTTTCTCTGATTCCCAGTTCCTTCTTAGTCTTAGATTACACTGTGCTTTGGTAGTCTAAGACACTCCCCCTACTCTTAGATGGAACACAGGAGACAGTCTTGGATTGAGGTCTATCAGGCCCACCAGATAACACAATTATGAGGGTCGACCATCCAACAACCCCCAAGAGATAGACTATAGTATTCTTATGCCAGGACTAGGGTTGAGTGATCGTGTTCAGGAAAGATCGAATTCCGATCGGCGATCAAGAAAATTTCACGATCACGATCGGAATTCCGAACACGATCTTTTTCGGTGTGATCGATATCAGTGATTATTTCCCACAATGCTTTGCTACTGGCCAAGCATTGTGGGAAAAGCTAACAATGTTAGCCTTCACACTGAGTATACGCTCCGCTCACTCAGAGCGGAGTGTATACTCAGTGTGAAGGCTCTCCGCTGCAGTTCCATATGAATGAATGGAAGCAGCCGGCACACAGCCTTAACCCCCTGTGCGCCGGCTGCGTCCATTTATTCTAATGGGAGACCAGCTAATATCTCTAGTAGCTACTTACCTGCAGAGATGGCTGGTCCGGTGCCCGGTGTTCTCGTTCTTCTTCGCCTCACTGCCCCCGCCTCCCAGGTTAGTGTTTAAAGAGCTAGGAAGAAGGCGGGGCTTGTGGCTTAGGAGAGTGTGGGCGGGTACAGGACGGGGAAATGTGACGTCTCCCCGCCCAGTACTTGCCCACACTCTCCTAACCCACCCACACTCTCCTAACCTGGGAGGCAGGGGGCAGCGAGGCGAAGAAGAACGAGAACACCGAGCATCGGACCAGCCATCTCTGCAGGTAAGTGGACACCAGGGGGGACTAAGTAGCCAAAGGATTTTTAAAAAATCCTCTGGCTACTTAGTGTTTAAAAAAAATCACTACACAGCGTGGATTCTAACAATTAAAGCGCTCGATTGTTAGATTCCAGGCTGTATAGTGAATAGAATTGTTTTTAAAATCCGATCTCCGATTAGTAAAAAAATCCCATTGACTTGCATTGGGATCGGAATTGGGATCGAGATCGGGTTCGAATGAAAAATGATCCGAAATCGGATTTCAAAATCGATCCTGAAAAGTCAAGATCGGCTCAACGATAGCCAGGACCATTATTGTGTTAGGGTCTGGGCCCACCAAGACATCCTCTGGTACTGTTATGGTTCAGCCTGACACTGCCAGAAGGGAGTGGTTCAGAGTACTATAGCTAAGAATACAGGTAGTCTGAGAAGCTGGTGGCCATCTTCCATAAATAAGGGACTTGGAATCAGAGAAGTAGAGTTGAGCGATCGGGATCGGCTGGAAAATGATCGGAAATCGGATTTTAAAATGAATCCTGAAATCTCAAAATCGGCTCAACCCTACAGAGAAGCCATGCCACAAAGATTATAAAGTTTTCACGAAGTATAATAACCATGCATTATGCATTTTTGTCGTGAAATTTTTGTAGTATTCTAAAAACTATAAGGTAGTCCTTTCTATGTCCAGCATTTGGGATTCTATAGATAAGAAGATATTTCACCAACAATGAAACCTACTAAGCAATAAAGATGATGGAAACTCCTGTGCAATGTCAAGTGCCTCCTATTCCCCAAAGTTGTTCCATCCCCCGCCCCCCTCTACAATTATCTAACCGATTATGTAATATCATAAAAATGACAAGTGTATGTCCAGCGGTGGTGAATATTCTACCCTCTTGTTACACACATGCCCACATCATAGCGAATATTCTCGGCTTTCTCGTGGCCTTGCCTACACTTCCTGTATGTATTACTTTTATATGAACTCTCCGCACTGTAATGCAGGGGAACGTCTTGACAATGTCTTTTTTGTGTGTGCTTTGGGAATAATCAAACCTAATGCACATGGTGCCTGGGCTGGAGACTGACATGTTTTATCTACTCGTCGTACTCTACTTCCTTCTAGAATTACGATCGCTATGGAAAGCTTTCCGAATGTTTATCAAGACTTATAATACAAAAGATTTTTTATAGGGGCAAATTCACTATTGTCAGTAGTATTTCTACTAATACTACAAATACTACTACTACCCTTCATACTAACAGTGGCCCTAATTATTAGGGTAGGGGCCCATATTTTCTGCGTGTCGGTCACATCATGAAAAGGGGTGAGTCTGACATATTCTTGCGCTTGTGTGACAAAAAGCAGGTGTGGAACGGCCCCTAAATAGGAGTCCTCTTGGGGGAAGGCGCGCAAACACCCGGCGTAATGTTCAACTGGATGACCGCCGCAGATATTGGTAAGTCTGGTTTTGGCCTTTATGTTATAGATTGTACACTGTCTACCAATAAGTAATTGGACACCCAGTAAAGTTCGGCGAATCTGGAGTTATGGTCTGGGGTTTTTTCTCCTGGTATGGACTGGGACCCTTGGTCCCAGTGCATGGTAAACTCAACGCCGACGCCTATTGCACTATTTTAGATAACAGTGTGCTTCCTACATCATGGTGGTTCTATGGGTCGGACCAATGTCACTTCCAGGATGGTTTGGTACAGTGACAATCAGATTAACCGACTGGTCTGGCCGACCCAGAGCCCAGACTTGAACCCTATCGAGGACCCCTGGGACGAGTTGGATCACCGAACTAAGGGTTGCAGCAGCCGTCCAAATGGAATAAAATACCAGTAATTGTTATACAAGGATTTGTGGAAGCCATGCCCCATAGGGTTGAGGCTGTAATTGCCGCTTGTGCCGCTCAGATCACAGGTGTCCAAATACTTATTGGTATACAATGTATATATACATTAAAAAGATCTGCCCATCCTTATGTTTTTTCTTGCTCAACATTTCATGAGAAGCTTAGAATGAGATAACCAACTTAAAAAAAAATGATCTTGTGATACTGTCATGAGATGTCTATCCTATACCCACCTAGTGGTCATAATGTAAATTGCGGCCTGTTGCAATATTATATTTGACTGGTTTCATGAAAAATTGAAGCTTTAAACAAATTCCAACCAAGTTCTTTATGTAAGGATGGGATCACAAAGGCAAATATTATATATCTATATCAATAAGGCAGCATAATAAAGTGACAGGTTATGTTCAACTGGCATACAGTGAAGAAAGGGGCTACATTAAGAAGATCAAACAGACCCCCATTACGTGACCAGGTCTTGTCACCTATGATCGAAGCCTCATAGCAGTTGCGATTCACATATATAAACCTTTGTTCTTTTGGCTAAGCTTGTTTTGAAGCAGCTCAGACTACAACATAGCCCTAGAGATCTAAGGTCAGCATCAGCAGTAGCATTACATAACTGCACCTTATTTACTTGTAATATTTTCCAGATGATTTATGAGCCTGTTCAACTGCTGATACAATGGTCAGATGGGAACTGGATAAATAAAAATTGCTCCTAATATGAAAACAAATCCAGTTATCTATTTCACTATCCATTATTATGGGGAGATATGTACAGAGGTAGTAGTCGCTACCGACCCCAGGAGGGGGCCCCAGTGGTCCACTATTCCACATGGCACATCTTAGGTAGGGGCCCCATTGCAAATATTATACTGGGTCCCAGGAGCTTTGTACTATGTGCACTATGTGTTACTGTAATAACAGTCCAAAAACTGTCCGTACGCTTGCCTGGTGCATTCATTCAGTTGACAACTAGCTCCATATACATGCATTCTCAGCTGAGTTGAGCTTACATGTATTCTCAATTGGGAAAGTCGAGTAAGTTGCTGCCAGACTCCTCTGGTAATGGCTTATCTTGCCTGAGAGCAAAAGAATCAAGCAATAAACTGATCCTTTTTCCAACATTTGCCTTTGATCCCATATACATTGGATGGTTGGCTTGTTTATTCATTGTTTACTTCCAGTGGATAAAAATCAGTCCATGGTCACGTGATCTACAGTCCATGGTCATGTGATAGATATACAGGTGAATGGCTCGTTACAGCACAGCTCTGAATTACTGTGCTGTGATTATAATGAGCTGTACACCTGTGTGTCCATCATATGACCATGGACTGTAGATCACATGACCATGGACTGTAGCTCACATGACCATGGACTGTACATCATATGACCATGGACTGTATATCACATGACCATGGACTGTAGATCACATGACCATGGACTGTAGATCACATGACCATGGATTGTACATCACATGACCATGGACTGTAAATCATATGACCATGGACTGTAGATCACATGACCATGGACTGTATATGACATGACCATGGACTGATTTATATCCACTGGAAGTAAACAATGAATGACAGGAAGCAGAGATGTAAAAAACCATGAGGAATTAACACAGAGGGTATATTGAAAAATTGTACAATTTATTTGATGAAACTGAACCACCCCTTTAAGTTGGTTTGGCATAGAGTAGTCATAATGCATGTCCAGGACTAGCTAACCATTCTCTCCAAAACAGCCATGCTCCATACTAGCTTGGATTCACTCTATAGTCACACACAACAGGATGATTATTTTCCCCAAACAAGAAACCAGGATAGCAATGGGGTTGTTCCATGTATTATGCAAACGATTAAGGAGCTTATCTGTATTAGGGACATCACTATTCATGGGGAAAGCTGAGAAAGCCCCATGGTCTGGTGAATTCATTGTCATGGGTGGTCCCAGTATTAATACTTGACTTATATTGGGAAACTAGTGACAGAATGCCAGGAGGAAGTGTTCCAAATAATTGGCCATCTAGATACATGTAGGAAGGAATAACGCTTTTCAGTATCTACAGAAACAGGTTGTGGGGCTTCAGAAATGTCTGATTAGATCCATGATAAAGAGTCTGGAAAGAGCAGGAGTCAATGCTACTGTATGACAGAGAGGGTTAAGTAAGCTGAGCTGAACAGGTCCCTCAGAGACACTTTGGAATTATCCGCCTGCAGCCAACTCATCTGTACGTCAGCAGCAGCACTACCTCAATCCCCAGCGCTCAGAACATTCCCAGAGAGGAGGTCATGTGCATGTGATAGAAGAGAGAAGGATGGAGAGGGCTATGCAGTGACTGTGACAGATTAGCTGTATATACAGTACATGTCCTAAGTCGTAGCGCCCATTATTGTAAAGCAAAATCATAACTGAGTCATGGCCACATATGTGCAATGGTTAAATGTGTCCAATAGTGCCGAAAAATAGCCCCATCTGACAAAAAAAGCCAGAAAAAGGGAAATAAACAAACTCAATAAAATTGGGCATTTCACCAGAAATATCTAAAATCTGCAAACGTTGGGCCACATATGAATTGCTTCCTTATTTTTACCTCGCTGCAGGTGGGAAGAGAATAAATAAGTAATAAGGAGTAAGTAAGTATATACAATGTCGAGAACGGTGACTTCCATGCCTGTTACAGAATTGCCAACTCCAGCTGATATCTCCGGCCGTACGATAATGAGAACTCGGGAGAAGTATTTCTAATCCAATTTTAAGAGCAGTTTCGGAGAGAATAATAATTTTCTCCAAATATACTATAGAATCCAGGACAGCATATACTGCACTTAGTGGTTTATCGGGTTCTTATAGTTAAGTTATAACCAATGGTTATCCTCAAGTCGCATATAGATGGATAGAAATCAGTTAGCAAGTTGTCCATCACTTATAACGTATAACTGTGTTCTAAATATACCAGCATATAAACAAAGGAGGGGGGGGGAGTCACATTATACAAAAACATTGACAACCTAATACACACAGGGTAGGATTTATAGGAGACTTGAGTTTTTCAGTAAGATTCCATACTGATCATGTCATGGTCCATCAGATCCCTTATTGTAGAGATATTCTAGAGAAAAATTGCCTCTAGAGGAGAATATCTCCAATGTACAGTGTACAATACAGCAGCAAATAAATGTAATATTTAGAGATGAGCGAGTAGCACTCGATCGAATAGGAGTTCGATCGAATACTACGGTATTCGAAATACTCGTACTCGATCGAATAGTACTAGCTGTTCGAAGTTAAGATTCAATGCAGAACCAGCGTTGATTGGCAGAATGCTATACATTGCCAATTAACGCTGCTTCTTTTACCTTTAGAAGTCTTCTCCCTGTGCAGCGTCCCCACGTCCTCTTCCGGCTCTGCATTCACTCTGCTTAGGCATCGGGCCTGGGCAGAGCCGACTGCGCATGTCCGCGCCCGATGCCTAGCAGAGTGAATTCAAGGCCGGAAGAGGAAGCGGGGACACTGCGCAGGGAGAAGAATCCAGCCTGACCCTCACTCATGGACTTGGTAAGTAGAATTTGATTGAATGTTGCGTACCCCTGAAACGAGCATTTCCCCCCATAGACTATAATGGGGTTCGAAACCCGTTCAAACAGTCGAACAGTGAGCGGCTGTTCAAATCGGATTTCGAACCTCGAATATTTTAGTGTTCGCTCATCTCTAGTAATATTCCTCCATACAATTCTGCATCATTTAAGGGATCACACTCTATATATAGAGAGTAGGGCTGAGCGATCGGGATCGGCGATCGAGCAAATTTCACGATTGGGATTGGCTGGAAAATGATCAGAAATAGGATTTTCAAATCGATCCTGAAATCTCAAGATCAGCTCAACCCTAATAGAGAGATAATGTCATGTTCTTTAATGTCATATACATGACATATTCATACCATAAAGTCTAATGGGGTATTTGTATTTAAACAAGTCCAAATGGCTTAGCCATCTGCCAGAATTTTGGGGCCCATATATATGTCAACACATGGGCCCGCCAAAGCATCCATCCTCTAGCACCCAGGTGGATCAGCCAAATCGTGCAGATATACCTTCTAGGCTTTCTAATGGGATAAGATAAATGAAATGCATTATTTTTCCATGATTTAATGTCCTTGAAATTAACATAAAATAATGACAAGCTCCATCGGACGCGGAATTGCGCACATATTTTTTTTGCCAGAAGCATTACTTCCATAGGAGACTCCGAAATACAGTGCCATATAGATGCACGATATGTACTGCCAACAGCTGTGCACTACAGAGACATAGCATTACCTATCGCCATAAGGCTCAGTTGTGTCCATCTGGTCTTGCAAATTTTTATAAAATCTGCCAAATTTTGGCTACAGTCAAAGATTATCTTCATCCTGTCCCAAATAAAAGCTCATGTGCTAAGGTGTACTATTATAGGTATATACGTTATACGTGTCGTATTATACCGCCACTATCTTCATGAATGTTAAGCACCATGTGATTCTACCATATTGTTAATGCTGGAATTGTTCCGATGCCACCAGCACATCCATCACGGCGAAATGAGCGGATTAGATGAGTAAATGAAATCCATCTGTCATTAATATAGTTAATTCTATTTCCATCGCTACAGACATAACCACAGATGTTGTATATTTGCCAACATTGAAATATCATTTCCAGGGACACTTTGCTGCTATGTGTGACTGTCACAATCTGTGAGCTTCAGTAAGGAACCAGAATACTGACCGCAAAGTGTATTGTTCATAAGCAGAGGGCGATTAAAGCTGGTCATACATATAGGGTTAATGGGGTATTCTAGGATTATGACATTGTTAACCTAACCTTTGTAGAGGTCATCAATATCAGATTGGCGGGGGTCCAACAATCTGCACACACATATCAGTGATTTGCAGAGGCTTCAGCATTTGGACAGGTGCTGTGACCTCTGCTGCAAATGTGCAAAAGTGGCATCATTGGTCTGTGAAGCAGATGTGGCATTCACCTACGTACCACTGTTGCTTTGAGCAGCTGATCAGTAAGGGTGCCGGGTGTCAGACCCCCACTGATCTGATATTGATGACCTATTGTAAGGATGGATCATTAATATTTAGGTTCCAGAGAACCCCCTTTAATGTTATCTGAATCTGATGATATTGAAGGGCATTTTGCGATATGCTTTACAGCATAGGCCATGGGCAGCAATAGTTTGGAGCTGACTCATTGAGGTCTATGGGAGAATTTTCTAGACATGCTCTGTCCAGGGAGGGGAAGTAGATAAGTAGTGACATCAACTATTGTCAGTAGTGGATGCAATAATGGGTCAGTGGTGCTATCTATAGAGGTGTTATCTTATATAGCAATACGGTCTGTGATGTAAATGAGATCACTGCTGCAAAGAAAACCCCTGCAGAATTGTCAAATGTCAGTCTGTTATTAGGCTTAGTGGTCAGAGTGAAAATTACAGGAAAATAGACATGGAAAATTTGTCAATAAATTATCTAAATTTAAAAAAAAAAAACGTTTAACTTGAAAAAATAGGTTGCTTTCTCTTGACACATTGGATTGTTTTTAGTGAGTTGATAACATCAGCCTTACGTAAGATGTAACTTTCATGAATGGAAAGAGTAAGAAAACTTTCTTGTCCCTGTTGTGCAGTTTACAACATATGTATTGACTCCTTCAGAGAATTCTTTTTCTCCTCAGATACTACTGGCAATGAAGAAGTTAATTGTTTCAAGCGACCAGGTACACCTTGCGGAGGATATTCCCTTCAGACTGGAAGTCCCGGGTCCCTGGATATGTTTCCATTTCACGTCATTGTGAGCTCAGCTGCTTAGGTCAATGTAGGATTCGGCATAACACTTTCACTGCTGTATATTTCCTTACACCTACACCTGTGTATAAACCTATGTGCTGTCACTTATGTAACCTGCTAAGTTATACTTGTAAGACACGGATAGAATGAATGTTGTGTTGTGTCTTGTATGTACAATACGGAAACTGCCTACAAGCCATAACATCAGAGCTAATTCTATGCAGGGCCCACATCTACTGTGTCCCATTTATAACATCTGTGTCTAACATATTTTTGTATAACATCTTTTTGCAAGTGAAACAGCTACAAATGTGTATTGTCTTACATTTAGTCTTAAGTGGTCATGTCCAGATGTGTGTCACAAGATTAACAGCATTTTTTTGGATAGACTTCCACAAAGTGATATGATAACACAGAAGGATATACTATCTATGTTATACTGTATGTGTTTATCTGTGGCTGCCCAGTGGTTGTTCTGTTAATTGCAGCCTTTCGAAGGATTTGCTACCATGTGGTGTTATTATGTTGGTTGGTTGAAATTCTAAACTTCTCGGGGCCACACGGTGGCTCAGTGGTTAGCCTTGCAGCGCTGGAGTCCTGGTGTTCAAATCCTGCAAAATACCATCTGCAAGGAGTTTGTATGTTCTCTCCGTGTTTGCATGGATTTCTATCCCAAAAGACATACTGATAGGGAAAAAATGTACATTGTCAGCTCTATGTGGGGCTCGCAATCTGCAAAAAAAAAAAAAAAATTCTAGTCTTCTTCCAATTTAGAACTAGGTTAAAGGGATTTTCCAGGAGTATAATATCAATGACCTGCCCTTACAATACTTCACCTATAACAGCACCCACACCAACCAGCTTTTTGAAGAGTCTGCATGGTTCAGACATTTGGTATTGCAGCTCAGCCCCATTCACTTTAAAGCAACCGTGCTTCAAACAAGTCTTGTGAGGTCACTGGTCTGTGAAGCGAAAGGGCATTATACACCTGATCCATTAAAAACCCCTTTTTAGAATGGACACATTCTGCACCCCATTTGGGTATGCCTTAGTAATAGTTGGATACAGAGTTATATCACTTTAAGAGCTTCAATAACATTCATTAGTAAAGTGCACTACCAAGGTAAATTCACGTCACTGAAGTTACAAGATCAACCATATGCAAATTTTCCGTATTGCGTACATGCTACCTATCTGGAAAATGCCATCCCATGACACCATCTACCTGTTGACTGTGAAGTCATGGCTGCTAAACAAGGAGTTATGTAAACTAGAATTGCCTAGTGATCCAAAGATGACAATGGGGCATTAGGTACGCTGGCTGCAATCATTATGCTTTTTATAACCTGTGTCTGTCCCGCAAGGACCGAGCGCCCTGCAATTACACGTGGCACGTGGGTACTAATTTGTCTCTGCAGATAATAATAGGGTGAGGCTGCTAGAGACCTGTAATGGAAAGATGAAATCCATCTGTCTCAGATCCAATTGTTATATTAAGCATTACAACAAAAACTTATACAAAAACAATACAAAGTTTTTCCTAACAAACAGATAAGAAGATCGATGAACTTAGCATGCCAGGCCATAGCTGTACACATCAACCTACCCAATGTATTCTACTGGCAAACGAATCAAGGGTCAATATGCTGATTTATAGGGTTTCTGCCATCCTATGTATTGGCACCAGTACTTTCACTATTGGTCCAATATTGTAGCCCCTCCCCTGCGGATCTGGACACTGTGAGGAAGCCAAGTCCAGCCCAGGAGGAAAAAAAATATGCATCAAGGGCACTAACAAATGAAAATTACATGGATTACGCCAAGTTACAACTTCTTTCCTATATACAGTAATTGGTGGGGTCCAACCGCTAGCGAGAATGGGGGTCCCTTGACTCCCCAGAGGAATGGGATACTTGTTACTATGTCAGTAGTACAAAGATGACAATGTATTTGAATACTGCCACCCCATCCTACAACGCCCTATATCTTTTAGCGCCCAGGCATGTCGTGAGCATAGCACAGTATGTATTCACACTTACAAAGCCTGGCTGGAATTGGAAGTGACATAAAGTAATGTGACTGCCTCAATGAAATAAAACCTACAATATTCTTGTGTCATGGAAACGATTCTGTTCACTGGTAAGTCTTTCTTATTCTATTAGCTAAGCAATTATTCCTACTGAGTATTCATTACCATAAAACTGTTCCTGTCCGTATAATAACTAGTATTTCATTTATAAGGAAACACAATC
The DNA here is from genome assembly GCF_031893055.1 of Leptodactylus fuscus. Taxonomy (NCBI): domain Eukaryota; kingdom Metazoa; phylum Chordata; class Amphibia; order Anura; family Leptodactylidae; genus Leptodactylus; species Leptodactylus fuscus. The sequence continues at coordinate 204,000,232 of NC_134267.1, read as the reverse complement.
AGGTTTTGGTTGTCTCCATCCTGAAAAGTCCACAAAACCTGGAAATGTTGTATTAAATGTGTCTGATGTAGCAGTGCTGGGTTTGTCATAAAGCGCAACTCACCAACTGAGCCTGCAAACGTCATGTAAATGACAGTGAATTTTCCTTGGTTTTGGATAGCATTATTAGTCTTCAAAGGTCAAGGGAGCAGCTTAAGTTTTTGGGTCATATGGAGAAGTTACAAATAGGTCCTGGACATCAGAAAACACCCGGACCTCTTCATCCAAAGTAATACTTACTAATAGTAAGAGTGGAAACCTATATAGTGTCAAAAAGCACCAGTGGCATTATCCTGGATTGTAAATATGGCACAGAGACCCCATCTCACAACTTTCAAAGGAGAGAAAGAGCGACAAAATCTTTGGCGCATGCAGAAATCTACATATGATAAACTATTCCGCGAAAACCTGCCCAGTCTCGCCCATGCCCCTTCAACTCTTCCCAAGCCCACCAAGCCATTTTGTGCCCCATACAGTAATAGGATCCTCCTTTATGTAACACAATGATGAAGCCCTGTTAGTGCCCAACGCAGTATAATGTCTCTAAGTTCCCCCATATACTATAATGTTCCTTCATCCCCGGCACAGTATAGTGTTCCTTGGTGCCCCACATAGTATATTGCTCCGTTATCTCCCCACACAGTATAGTGTTCCATGTTGCCCCACATAGTATACTTACACTCACACAGTATAATGTCCCTATTAATGCTTACACATAGTATAACACCTTTTGCAGCACCTAAACAATATAAGGCTCCAAAGGTGCTCCCAAACAGTATAATCCCCCATTGGTGTCCTCCACACAGTATAATGCTCCCAAAGTGCCCCCACACAGTACAATGCCCCCTCTTTGTGCCCCCTCTTCTACACCACATACAGTATAATACATCCAAAATGCCCCACACACAATTTGATGCCTCTTTTACGGCCCCCAAACAGTATAGTGACCCCCTTAGTGCCCCCACTCCGTATAATACCCAGCCCTTGATGCTCCACATAGTATAATTCTTCCTCCTTGAACTCCACCCAATATAATGGCCCCTCCTTGTGAACCACACACAATATAATGCCCTTCCTCGCAACCTGACAACCCCTTTAGATTCCTGTAAAAACTGACACAGAAACAAAGCATCCATCTATACACATATCAGACTGAATTTTGGATTCAGATCCTAGAACTATTCTTTATGCTCTCCTATATTTGCCTTACAAATTTCCATCATAGGAGAGCTGTATATATACGTAGCCCCAATGCAATAACTAACATATTCAGCTCTGCTACATTTGAACATCAGATTGAACCATTAAATAACCCATGAATTGACATTTCTGAAAGATTTGGGGAAGCCGTGATCATTAGATTCAGTCCGATACGGAAAACCTGGCGTAAAATTACATTTGTATCTCGCATTCATGTTATGGCATAAGATTGTTATTTAAGCCGTTCCCTGCTCTCCCAGTGAGGTCTTTTCATTCTACATTATTGTGCGGCTTGTAACCGGCAGAGATAAAATGTAGACCACCAGCAGTGTGAGTAACCCTTTGGGAAACCACAATGCATCTGCTCCCCCTCATATTCCCCCTCCTGCTCACACACTAAGGACATGTTTCTTAGAAGCAGCTGCTACCCGTGTTTCTACAGAGGACAAGATATGAGAAATATATTTCCCGGAGGGTATAATGCTGCCCATAAAACAAGTTCATCTTTCAGGTGTTAGCTGCTGTTTAAGATGACAAGACATATGGCAACCCGGGCAGTAGCGATCTGCATCTGAATGTAATCTGTGCACAACTTTGGGGCTGAACTCATCGGGCATATTAATGAGAAATTTACTTTGGCCTGATCTGAAATCTTATCACATTTATAAATGTCAGGGAAAAATAAAGCATCCACATCGCATAAAGTACTTTGTATCTGCGCTAAACTCTAATACAGACAATGCATAATAATGCAGCACTGAAAATAAGAGTGAATAGGTGAACACAATAGATGACATCTTATGGAGAAACTATAATGGGTCCTGGAAGTCGGAAAACACCCGGAGCTCTTCATCCAAAGTAATACTTAGAGGCCCGCTGATACTAATAGTAAGAGTCGAAACCTATATAGTGTGAAAATGCACCAGTGGTGCGATCCTGGATGGTACATATGGCACAAAGACTGCAATTCACAACTTTCAAAGGAGAGAAGGAGCGACAAAATCTTTGGCACGATCAGAAATCTACATATGATAAACTATTCTGCTAAAACCTGCCCAGTCTCGCCCATGCCCCTTCAACCCTCCCCAAGCCCACCAAGCCATTTTGTGCCCCATACAGTAATAGAATCCTCCTTTATGTAACACAATGATGAAACCCTGTTAGTGCCCAATGCAGTATAATGTCTCTAAGTGCCCCCACATACTATAATGCTCTTTTATCCCCCAACACAGTACAGTGTTCCTTGGTGCCCCACATACTATAATCCCCCTTACTTCCCGCCACACAGTATACTGCTCCTCTTAATGCTTCCACACACTGTAACACCTCTTTTGGCCCTACACAGTATAATGTTCCAAAGGTGCCCTCACAGAGTAGAATGCCCCCTCCCTGTGGCCCCCCCTCCTCCTGAACCACTCATACTATAGTGCTCCCACCCAGTATGATGCCCCTTGTACTGCCTCCAAACTGTATAGTGGCCCCTTAGTGCCTCCACCCATTATAATGCCCACATCTGGTTACTCCACACAGTATAATTCTTCCTCCTTCTGACTCCACCTAATATAATGCCCCCTCCTTGTGGCTCCCACACATTATGATGTTAGCATAGAAATTGGAACATGCTGCCTCTTGCTCGGGACAGTGGCCAAAATCTGGGACTGTTCCGGGATTCAGGATGATTGGGAGATATGGCATAGACTGTCTGTGTAACAATTGGTTTGTGTCAAACATTTACACCAAAATTTTGGCACAAAATGCTGCAATTCAATCCAAACTGACTAGTCCATGCCCCATTGTCATCTAAGTCACATACCTTTTGCTGCACTTTGTAGACAATGAAAAGGTAAAGCAATGGTTTCAATTGGTGTAGAAGGACTTCAATGCAGTATGTATATCTCATTAACTAACTGAATATATACTGAATATATATATATATATATATATATATATATATATATATATATATATATATATATATACAGTCCTATGAAAAAGTTTGGGCACCCCTATTAATCTTAATCATTTTTAGTTCTAAATATTTTGGTGTTTGCAGCAGCCATTTCAGTTTGATATATCTAATAACTGATGGACACAGTAATATTTCAGGATTGAAATGAGGTTTATTGTACTAACAGAAAATGTGCAATATGCATTAAACCAAAATTTGACCGGTGCAAAAGTATGGGCACCTCAACAGAAAAGTGACATTAATATTTAGTAGATCCTCCTTTTGCAAAGATAACAGCCTCTAGTCGCTTCCTGTAGCTTTTAATCAGTTCCTGGATCCTGGATAAAGGTATTTTGGACAAACAATTCAAGTTCAGTTAAGTTAGATGGTCGCCGAGCATGGACAGCCCGCTTCAAATCATCCCACAGATGTTCAATGATATTCAGGTCTGGGGACTGGGATGGCCATTCCAGAACATTGTAATTGTTCCTCTGCATGAATGCCTGAGGATTTGGAGCGGTGTTTTGGATCATTGTCTTGCTGAAATATCCATCCCCGGCGTAACTTCAACTTCGTCACTGATTCTTGAACATTATTCTCAAGAATCTGCTGATACTGAGTGGAATCCATGCGACCCTCAACTTTAACAAGATTCCCGATGCCGGCATTGGCCACACAGCCCCAAAGCATGATGGAACCTCCACCAAATTTTACAGTGGGTAGCATGTGTTTTTCTTGGAATGCTGTTTCTTTTTGGACGCCATGCATAACGCCTTTTTTTATAACCAAACAACTCAATTTTTGTTTCCAAAATGAAGCTGCCTTGTCCAAATGTGCTTTTTCATACCTCAGGCAACTCTATTTGTGGCGTACGTGCAGAAACGGCTTCTTTCTCATCACTCTCCCATACAGCTTCTATTTGTGCAAAGTGCGCTGTATAGTTGACCGATGCACAGTGACACCATCTGCAGCAAGATGATGCTGCAGCTCTTTGGAGGTGGTCTGTGGATTGTCCTTGACTGTTCTCACCATTCTTCTTCTCTGCCTTTCTGATATTTTTCTTGGCCTGCCACTTCTGGGCTTAACAAGAACTGTCCCTGTGGTCTTCCATTTCCTTACTATGTTCCTCACAGTGGAAACTGACAGGTTAAATCTCTGAGACAGCTTTTTGTATCCTTCCCCTGAACAACTATGTTGAACAATCTTTGTTTTCAGATCATTTGAGAGTTGTTTTGAGTAGCCCATGATGCCACTCTTCAGAGGAGATTCAAATAGTAGAACAACTTGCAATTGGCCACCTTAAATACCTTTTCTCATGATTGGATACACCTGGCTATGAAGTTCAAAGGTCACTGAGGTTACAAAACCAATTTTGTGCTTCAGTAAGTCAGTAAAAAGTAGTTAGGAGTATTCAAATCAATAAAATGATAAGGGTGCCCATACTTTTGCACTGGTCAAATTTTGGTTTAATGCATATTGCGCATTTTCTGTTAGTACAATAAACCTCATTTCAATCCTGAAATATTACTGTGTCCATCAGTTATTAGATATATCAAACTGAAATGGCTGTTGCAAACACCAAAATATTTAGAACTAAAAATGATTAAGATTAATAGGGGTGCCCAAACTTTTTCATAGGACTATATATATATATATAGTCGATAAACAAGGCCATGGTACCTGTATGTATAGTTATGCCAAGAGACGGCGGCGGATTACTGTCATGGATAATACATGATAGAACTTTTTCTGATGATGGATTCTTCAGATGAACATTGGGGGACCCATCCTGAAGGGGCTAATCTTATAGTAAAAGCCTGTTCCTTATCACTTCTTGTCTAATTTCCATTTCTGTAAAATTATAATTCAGGGCTCTGGTGTATTTCATGGAACTTCTAGCTAAGCTTTTGATAAAAGTTTTACTCCAGATCTACTCTTTGTACTATAATTGGGGAATACGTAGAAATATAGAACTGCATTTCTCTGAGTTGTCCTTTATATCATCACATATCTGTCATTGTTGTTTATGTCAGTCCCATAGCCATGTCCTTAGGCCTATGGTGGGCACTCCAATTCGGATACATGCACCCTGGGAGCTAATAATGTAAATTTTTCCTATTTCTCCGGCTATAGATCTAATTATACCCTGAAGAAGGAGAATTGCTAGTAATAAAAACCTACGAAAAGAATCAATTCTGCAAAAATGGAAAATGTTGACTAAAGGCAAAAGTAACTGTATTTCAATATAGAGCCCTATCTTACAGACCGCTGATATAATCTAGACTACAGAGGTCACAGTCCGTCAATACTGTAATCCGCCTTATTCAGCTGACCCTCCTCCGCACTATCACCCCTCACCCTTCCCCTATCTCTTCCAGTGTTTTACATCAATCCATCAATACTCTAGAAATACCGCACCGTATATAACACTTGACATATTAACATCCCAAACTGGGGGATGAAGGGAAGCTACAACAAGTCAATGATCTTCAATTCAATGAACTTTGCATGAGCGGGAGGGATACATGTCCTATTTATGTACTTCCTTCTTCATGTACATAGACAAAGTAGAACAAAGGTTTGGACACAATAAATAAAAAGTTGTGGGTAGACTTCCCATCAGATGTGACCCTGTCCTGGTCCATATTAAAGGGAGTCTGTTACCAGAGCCCAGCATTTCAACCCAGCCGTGCAGATAGATAGGTTAGGGTCATCTTAATTGGTATTCTATCTTCGAGAATCGGATCCTTGTTAGGCCTGGTTCACATCTGTGTTCAGTTTTCCATTCAGGGAGTCTGCTTGGGGACCCCTAACCTTCCCCGAACGGAATACCGAGTGCAATAAAAAGCGGTGAGCAATGAAAGCACATGGACACCATACACTAAAATGGGGTCCATGTGTTTTCCATGCAGTGTCCGCACGAATCATGCGGAGATGAAAGTACTTGTACCACTACTTTTCTCTCCGCATGATTCGTGCAGACACTACATGAAAAACACATGGACCCCATTATAGTCTATGGGGCCCATGTGGTTTCATTGCTCATCGCTTTTTAATGCCTTCGGTATTCCGTTTGGGGGATGCCCTAGCGGACTCTCCAAACGGAATACCAAATGCAGATGTGAACCAGGCCTCACAGAGACATCTCTGTCTTCATCACCATGCACATGAGGGTGTTGCCACTTACTTCTTTGGAGCAATGGGTTTGTCGTTATTCATCCATTTGCATGACAAAAAAGGCGATATCTCCGGAACAGAGACTTGTTTGCTTCAGGTGACCCTAACCTGTCTATCTGCAGGGCTGAGTTGCTACGCTTATTTCTAGTGACTCCCTTTAAGGCATGGATGGGGGTACCCATGCTTGGGACCCAACTATTTATGCCACAGCTTCTCATAGTCCTGGTACCTAAACATACACGTCAGAAAGCTTGTTCCTCTTGACCCTCTCAATGCACTTGCACTCGCGGCTCAACTATGTGTTCATGAGCTCTCAGCACAGTAACCTCCAAATACCTAAGATGCCCACTTATCTTCCCAAGGATAAACATGCTGAATCTATCTGCCATACTGTCGGGGGTCCAAATACGTATTACATGGTCAGACAGTTATGCTACAATGGGTGATTTCAGCCAACATAAATTTAATGTACGTGGCCGGCTTTAGGTTGACCCTGTAAAATATGGCTATGAATAATCTCAATGACTACCTGAGATATTACATATTCCTTGTGCAGCAACTACAGGGAAAATGATCCGGTGACAGTAACTTCTGCTTGTAGAAGCAGCTGTCAGCTGGGGTCTCTTCATATTAAAGGGGTTGTTTGTGTGATACATCCCTTTTAATTCGTATTAAAACTCATATACAGTCACATATAGTGAGCTATAGAAAAAAAAGATGAGTAACCTACACACATAACATTACCTTGGCCATAGTTTCTCATAGACCAGACTGTACGTAAACCAGAACCTATGTCGGCACTACACAAAAAAAAGAAGATCCCAGGGCCAAATAAGCTTGGAGGACGCTTACAATGAGCGTAAAGCTACATTCACATCTGCACCAAGGAGACTCCATCACAGTGTCTGCCTAATAATTGGTGGGGGGAAAAGTCCTGCACGAAAGACTTTTTCTTCCACCAGTTTCAGTTTTAAAAGGCAGACCCCATTATAATCAATGCGGTCCATTGATCTCCATGTATTTGCACTATTTTAGTGGTTCAGTACTCTCTTGGTCCTTTGAACGGCCAGAACAAATGGAGATACAATGTTAATGTCACCCTTACATAAACAGGGTCTGTACCTCTTAACTCCAAGAGTTTGGTATACAGGAACCCACTTGGACTTTGTTCTCCACCCACATAATCTGCTTACAAGGACTAATTTTCACACTTCTGTTTCATCCTCTATACGTTTCTATGTCTTTGGGTCCATGAAAAACAGGAGACGTGCAGATGTCATCCGTTTTTTTTCATGGATCCTTTTACTTTAGAGTGTTACTGATGCAATGTATCCATGATCCATGATCAGTAGGGTTGAGCGATTGGGATCGGGAAAGATCGGATACCGATCGGCGATTGAGCAAATTTCACGATCGGGATTGGCTGGAAAATTATTGAAAATCGGATTTTAAAAACGATCCTGAAATTTCAAGATCAGCTCAACCCTAATGATTAGTGAAAAATAAGATGGTGCTTATGTTGTCTAAGTAAACACATTAGAATGAATCGGTACAGATGACATCTGCAAAAAAGTGGACAGCACACATAGCTCACATGCAGATGTGTGAATAAGACCTGATCTGACGGATATCCAGGTATCTGAACCAAGTCTATCAGATGATATCTGCTGTCCTATCTGAGATCAGGATATGATAGAGGGAGACGCTATCATTATTATAACCATACACAATGAGACCAGATCCGACGGTCTCAGATCACAGAGACAGCTGCTTCTTTTAACAGTAGATGTAAAGTCAGACTCTGCCTGTATTCAGTCTGCATGGCCATGGTGCAAGTTTTACCTCCGCAGTTCACCGTCAATGAGATAGAAGGCTGTCTCTAGTGGCCAATCATCATGGAAAGTGGCTACTTATTCCTACAAAACCATAGAAACCAAGAGCTTCTCCGATATGACAGCCCCCTAGCTCTGTTCAGATAAAATAGTTGTTATATGGTAAAGGCTTACACACTGTATACATGGTAATATGTATTTCCATTTTAATGCATGTGAATGTGTCCTCTATATCCCTATATATGTATATATATATTTATATGTAGAGCCGCTGGAGACATTCATTTCATCAATAGCTTTCCTCGCTTGTATCTTACTCTATGAACACTCAGTTCTTGTATACAAGCTGCAGTTATTCTAACCTCCCGTCTCCCTATAGACGCCGCAGGAACGTCAGGGAGACAGAGGTATAAACAAGACGATAAATTTAGTCTTTTCCACGCAGCAATGACTCTCAAATTGTTTCACATATTCATTAGTAACAATCTACACCTACAGTAAACAGAATAATGAATGGTAATGGCATTCACTCCGCAAACAGCAAAACAGCAAATGCACTTACACATTGTAAAGGAGTGAAATACACATCAATAAGGCTGTTCCAATACTTTCCTCTTAGAAACTAGATGTATTTGAGCCCTGCCAGGTAGGATCAATAATGGCGACTTGTGCCAATATTAATGGCAACAAATCAAAGCTTTATAGACAATGGAAGAATGATGGAAAATGTATCCCATAAAGGGAGTCTGTCATCAGAACCTGGCATACCCACCCAGCCCCGCAGATAGATAGGTTAGGGGCACCTGAATCTAACAGAGTTTTCCAATTGTGAATTTAGAGTTTTTTCACTAAAAATTAACTCTTTTGAGTAACAAGGACACTGCCATTGCTCCAAAGAAGTAAGAAGCAACACCCTTATTGCTTCAAAGAGTTCCTTCGCATATAGATAAAAAGGCAATATCTTGGCAAAAGAGACCGATCCACAAGGAGAAAATACCTGAAGGTGACCTGAAGGCTACATTCACATCCGTAGGAGACTCCATCACAGATTCCACCAAAAATTGTGGAAGGAAAAAGTCCTGCATGTCCAGTTTTATAGCAACAGACACCCAACGGATTCCATTACAGTCAATGAGGTCCACCAGCCTCCGCATGTTACCTTTGTTTTAGCAGTCTGCCTCTCCATTGTACAAGTCACCCCATAGGACCCTAACAATGGAGAGGCGACGCTAGTGTGAACCTAGCATAACCTATCTATTTGTGGGGCTGAGTAGATATTCTGCCTTTAGAAGGGCTATCTGAGATTCAGGTTCTACCTGGTCTGACATGGATCTAGTAGCCGCTGCCTCGGTTCTAGTGTCCACACCATCTCCTGTGACTGTTATTATTACTGTATATTGGTATGCAGGACACCAGTCTCAATGGTAGGGGGATGCCCAATTCCCCACATAACTATAGCATAGAAAAGAAGTTGGCCACCACTCCCAATGATGAATTTTAGAGCTTACATTTAGAGTAACACATTAAATGCCTGTATCCAATTATATCAATGTAGAACACAAAATCTTACAGCCACAAGTCTATAGGGATGGACTCAACGTTTCGAGCATCACTGTCCTTTATCAAGCATATTATTCCGTATGACAGGGATCATGGGAGAAGGTTGCAAGTCCTGAGAACAGCCTGGAGAGGCCGGAACATGGAAGTGGTAGGTGGCATCACATTAGTATAAGGCATCACTTCTTGTGTCCATGTCAAACCAGCTGGGCAAAGGTTGCATTTAGGAGAGCCATATTTGGTTACTATTTATCATGCTGCAACAACAAATGCTGTGGAGGGTGTGGTAGCTTGATGGGCAGGTGGGCGGAGCCCCAAGGTAGCATAGCTAACACACCCAAATCAGAGGCAGCACCTTCTACTGGATCCATGCCATAACAAGGAAAACTAACTTTTAAGAAATCACCGTTATAACTTTATGTGCCCATCATTGAGAACTTATTGTAGCAGGTAAATATCAACAGGATAATCTTCTTTATTTATGGATAGTACAGGAGATACAGTATGAATAATCCCTTCAAGTGTCTATTCACTTACGTCTTGAAACGATGAAAAACAACGTGCAATAATGTTATATCTATATCCCAAGTTTACTGTAAATATGAAAAGTCACATTCCTGCATAAGGTCAATTGCACCCAATTATTTATACCCATCTACATAAGAGTCAATTCTCTATTACATAGTGTGTGAACATCAGCACGGGGATATGAATACCCTAGGACAGAACATAGCCTTTGTGCCCTCAATACAGACTTTTATAAGGCTTGTATAGATAATGTTACCATCCTGACTACTGAAGTGGCTACTGTTGCTGCTGCTTTCTTCCAAGAACAGCGCCTCTTTTTTCCATAGGCTGTGTCTAATATTGCAGCTCAATCCTTTCAATTGGATTGCAGCCTAGCCCTGTTACAGTGAATGTGGCTGAGTTGTAATACCAGTCATGGCTCATGGACAACGGGGGCGCTGATTGTAAAAGAAAGCAGTCATGTTTATGAATGTTGTGCAATAGTTAGATAGATATTGACTATACCAGACAATTTCTGCGGGCCGGGCCGGCTATCTAATGTGTATAAGGGTCTCCTAGCTATCTCCCAACAGTAGCAGGAAGAATTGGACCTTTTGAGAACACATGAATATTCAAGCAAGCTGAGAGTGCATGTCTATGGAAGGGTCAGGGGGAATAGCTATAGGCTGAATAAGAATTTGGAAGAATTTTTCTAAGATGTATGGTCACTGTTATTCTTTTCTTAATTCTGTCTCACAATTCTGTACAAGTACTGATGTAGCAGGGTTGAGTTTGTTATATTACTATTCGCAGGTATGCACTCTCCAAATTTGCTGTATCTTACCTGACACCCTACTTACACCCTATAGTGATATTACATTAACTTCTGCTACATGGCAAATCCAACTCTCCTCCATTGGTCCCGCACAGCTCTGCTACATGTAGCCATTACTATCATATTAGGTGTTAGGTTATATGCTTGTACACTTGTCATTCCTTGCCCCATGTAATAATGTAATAATACAACCTGATGTCTGATCAGTATATATTGCCAGGTACAGTATACTGTAGTAGTCTCCCTATTGAACTAACATATTGTGAATTTAGTGTTCATGGTGCTTATGTTCTATACGAGGGTCATTCCTACATTTTTCAGGCCTTCTGCCATTCTGATATATTGGGACCTTATATAGATAACACCATTATTTGAGTGAATGTATTATAATGTACACTGTCATCTATGTTCCTGTACTAGTAGTCTGCACACTGGTTTATATATATATATATATATATATATATATATATATATATATATATATATATATCAGTCCATGTGTGTACAGCTGGTTGGAGTAGCTTTATGTTCGTACCCAAGATCCCCTCACAACTGAAAGACACGAGTATGATTACTGATACCACGTATCCATCATGTCATACTTAAAGGCAACGCCATAGTTTGCTGTCCCAAATGTGTATCAAAATACCCCATCAGACCCCTTACTTTACCTATAAGATTCATGGATCCAAGTAACCGAGATATGGGGGACTACCTAAAGGATCTTTGATGATCATCAGCAGTTTCCTTTAATATCTGTATAGGCTCTATAAGGTGTAAAAGCTGTTTTTTAATACTGTAAATTAGATTTTAGTTGACATATGGAGTGACAAATACAAAAGGATTGTTTTACATATACCATAAGACAGAGGCGACCTCGGACCACCAGCTCCTCTATAGAGCCCTTATGAGGGTCTCGTATGGAGGAAAAGGGGGAATATTAGCATTATCTGCAGTCAGCCCTGGACCTGAATGGGGTTCAGCATTACCAGCCCTTTCACCTCTGTTCCTTGCACCCAGAATCTTGTCTTTATAAGTCCTTATTATAGAATTGTAGCTGTTTTATCTCTCCTATCTGGCTTTGTGCAGTGTTTCCAGCTGAGTATATCAGTATAGATCAGCATATTATTTATATCAGTGTTTGTATCACAGTATTACTGAATACGTCCTGGGGTTACGGTAAATCAGATGGTGACATTACAGATATAGTAGCTGCAATGCACAGAGGGAGCGTTAACCCTTACCCCGCCACTACCTTACAGGTCAGCAGCGGTTTCTGCTTAAAGATAGTTCTTGTTACTTTGTTATACAGGAGTAGTGTAAAGGTAACCGAGGGACTGTTATATAATAGGCACTAATAGGAAGACAGTCTCTAGCTAGGTGCAGGCGTCAGTCCTTCAGATACATGTACTGAAGGCCTATGGGGCTATATTGTGTGTGCAGGATGGAATATAAAGGAAGCAGGTGTTGGTACAATGCAAACTCAAATCTACTGACAAATTCAGCCCTGCTACATCTGTACATTGTAAACCCATTATATGGATAATATTGCAACATATTTCACATATTTACTGGTGATACAAAGCTTTCCAATACCCCTCAGTATATGTAATACCAGATTATCCTAACAGTATACCCGGAGTCAGAAAGGAGCAGTTCTGAGAATGATGACAACATTATAGATTTATGATTTAACCCCTTTCTATATATTATATAAATAGATTATGTGAAGCCGCCTTTTAAGTCTATGATACAGATTTATTCTAGGAAACTCTTGGTTGATGTGGAATAGAATAGAAATACAGTAATGGATCACATTGGACTGCAGATATAAGTGACCAATATGACCCATTAAACCATGGCTGTCAATATTCTATATAGATGTTTCCAGTCGCGTATTCCTATAAATATCCAACTCTTCTAAGGACTCTGTTTCCCGTAGACAGTTCAATGCAGTGTCAGATAAAGCCCACACACACGCCTGGCATTGCCTTCATACGTCTCCTCTGTCTGTCTCCAGCCAGTCACACTCCTAGGACTTATCAATAATACATGTCACAGGGGGGCACTAAAACTTCCCTCCCTGTCCCATCCAGATGAAATCATATGAAACCAGCCAAATGTCAACAGCGAACAAAGATTCAGGCTTCGTACATGTGTGCCCATAATATATTCATACAATTTGCAAATGTATAAAATAACTTTAATAACATCTACGATATTATTGTGTACCAGCTTTGACGTGAAATAAAATATTCATCAAAGTCTGTCCTATATTCTCTACTATGTGCAATTCAGCTGTAGTCCATAGGCAAGACTCTTATCACACCGCCACATGGACTACTGACAGCATGAAGCAAACAGCTGGAGAAAGACCGAGCTTCTAGAAGACCGTAATACAAATATTCATCTACACCTCGAAGCCTTGACGCCTGCTTCTGACCCTATAACGCAACATATTGTAGGTAGGGTCCCATCCCTGCCCATCCTTGCTCAGTACCACTCTCTTTAGCAGGTGTTTCCCAAATGTATGGACCACCAGCTGGGTTACCCATAGGAAATACGTGAATATAAAACCAGAATATACATCCCATTTCATGAGGAGGACTGTGGCCAAGAAACCATTTATAGCCTAATCTTGTTAAGTAAGGTACACATGGTGCCTTATTATAGTTATGAAGAAGCAACATGGGTCATGGTCAACACTCTAGAACCCTAAGACTATCTGGTATCTTCTAAAGTTATCAAGCACACATTGAGAAGGATAGATAGATAGATAGATAGATAGATAGATAGATAGATAGATAGATAGATAGATAGATAGATAGATTGATTCAGGATAGTCTCCATCTCCTGCATTCTATCCATCACTGCCAAGTTGGTACCCAATAAAGTCACCAAAGGTACAAAAGGTATCTTAGAGCCTCCTACCTTCATTGGATGGGTATGTCCTCAAAGCCTGGGAATAGAAAAGGGTGCAAAGAGTGACCAAGACAGGATAAATCCACCAGAAAGACATATCGAGGCTATGAGCAGAAGAAGCAAAGTTACAGAGCTATAGAGAGAGAGAGCAAGCTGGCGAGAGGGAGGAGGGATGAGATACAGAGCAGTAAGGAGGGCAGGCATCAAAGCACAGCTTGGATGGGAATTCTGCTCCCATAACCCCTCCCTATGTATTATCCTCCTATTGTATTAAGGCTGCTTGTATTTTATGGCTGAGCAGAGAGTCAGCGTGAAGAATCCTTCAATGAAGCTCATATAGTGTGCACGGTTACAAAGCAAAACTCTCCTAATTGTGATGAATAATGTGTGGTCCTTATCCAGATCCCACTGATTTACACATCTACTCCTGGGATGGCTACTGCATGGTCCCTGACATGCAATGATATGGCTATTGTGCACTGCTGTATTATATGGTAACATATATGGCATGTGTGGGGTGCAGGTTTCCATCTGAATCTCCTATATATTGTATATTATTACATAGGTGTGTATATGTGCAGACTCCCGACTCCTCAGCCGCACACCACATGACTGCCAGATACTATCAAGTGGCAGACAGCCCTACTCTTTAACCCTATGCTGGCACTTTCAATGTTGTAGTCGCACATGGCCATAGAAAAAGTATGAAATTGCATCTAGGTCAAATACATGTATATTTTATATTATAATTGGACTCTGTGCTACAATGTCTCGAGTGCTGGCCTTAAGGACAGAGAGTTGTAGCATGGAGTGTATCATTTTTATGTAATATTGCCCACATGCGGAACACAGCCAAAGACGCCAATGTACTGTATATATCCCATTGATATGGACCCATAGTAGAAATGCAGCGTAATATATGCCATATATATGTATGTAGTTCACCTATATTGCATGTATATAAGAGACAGCACCAGGAGAAAGTGATATGAGACATGTACTATGTTACACCTCAAGCCGGAGGCCTGACAATAGTCTCTGGAGAGAAGGATGGATGACAGGTGTAGGACGAGGATTTCTATTCATAGGAGTGACAGTGAAGTATGGAGTAATACAGAGAGATAGTTTTGTTATACAAGTGCTCCCTATTTCTGAGATCTATGCTAGGTTCACACTAGTGTACGAGTTTCCGTTCTTGGGGACCTGAAAAATGGAAACCCAGTCTGCTTAAAAAGATATTACACGTGCAAATGCACATACACCATAGACTATAATAGGGTCCACCAGTTTCCGCCCAAAAAAATACGGAGAGTATAGTCCATTTCGCTTTTTTCAAGCGAATTTGGGAACGGAATCCCTGAACAGAGTGCAAGCGCTCCAGTCTTATGCTAGCAGTGTTGAGTTTATTAAAGAAGCAAAGATGAGTTTGTTATTTGGCACAATAATTACCAGGGTAGCGGACACAGCAGCTGCTACAGGTCCCAATAACTAAGTGGTTCAACAACTAGGGCGTAAATAGTGATAACTATGGATGTGGAAGACTGAATGAGCCTCCTTTGCTTTACTGGGATCTTATAATGCCTGCATGTGACATCATAATAATTACTTTCTTAATATGCCATGATGTCATAGTGAGTGTGTATACATTATCCCTGTGCTATGATGTCATAGTGGGCATTATCCCTGTACAGTGACATCACTGTGTATATTATTCCTATAATGTGACATCACATTGTACATTATCTCTGTACTATGATATCACCACGGGTATTGTTCCTATATTTTGACATCACTGTGTGTATTATTCCTGTACTGTGACATCACTGTGTATACTATCCCTGTACTGTGATATCACTGTGTGTATTATCCCTGTACTATGACATCACTGTGTGTATTATCCCTGTACTGTGACATCACTGTGTATACTATCCCTGTACTGTGACATCACTGTGTCCATTACTCCTGTACTGTGACATTACAGTATCCATTATCCTTGAATTGTGATATCACAATGTATAATATCCTTATACTGTGACATCACTGTGTGTACTATTCTTGTACAGTGACATCATTGTGTGCATTGTCTGTACTGTAAAACAACAAAGTGTACTATCCGTTGTCTGAAGTAGACCAGAATAATTGTACACTTTTCAAGCTCTGAACTTTCTGCTTAAGATGGTGACCGTAAAATTGGGGCCCCATACCCTCTTCTTCCATGGAAGACAGACCCCAGTTTTAACACAAGTCCACTTATCTCTCTTTGCCAAGGAAAACAGATAGCTGTATATTACATGTGCACAACTGGTTTCAGTACAAAAGCATTGTAGCCCTAAAGAGTTAAATCTCCAACTCATCCAAATCTACTACTTCAGCCTGATGGACTACAGGAGTAAAAAGAAGCATCTAGAAGAAGCAGAAGCAAACAAGTGAGGGACATGCCAACATCACAGGGGTGGCACTGACATGGCATAGCTGGCAGCAAATCCAAGAAAGCAGGCTAAGGCTTCATGCAAATTGAGATATGGCAGGACCATGTGGAAGCGGCACACTTTCCACCAAAAATGGGATGATATCATTGACAAGACTTGAAGTCTAATAATCACCATGTGCGCCACATTTGGACTGGTGGATTTGCTGTGCTTTTACCATCTGTCATATCTGTGTTGGACACTGTAGAAAAAAGGTCAAAATTTCTCTTAAATACAATATACTGTATATATGGTGTACATTAAATGTAACTAGGTCCACATATTGTACCTATATACGCTGTGCTAGGATCAGCCAGGTCTTTGTTAATGACCATGGTGCCGGCTGATATCACCATGCTGCTATAATGACCAGTCTCCTGTTATAACAACCCCGTCTTTTAAGCTGAAAGCCTACGAGCCGGTTACTTAAATTTTTTAGTATTTTTTTCCTTTCAGTTAAATTGCTCTGCAGTAAACTGGAAATTTTCTTCCTCTCTATCCTCGTGCTCCATTCTTCTATGAGTTACCATCTTCTATCTAAAATTGGTCTTCACAATGATTATTTCAAGACTTGCTGCATGGAAACAAACTCTCTGGCTTCAGCTAAATAATACCATGAACGCCTACATTCAATCCAGAACTATGGCGCTGTTTTATGAGACCATTGCAGGAGTTAACCATATCAGTTTTGCAGCGAGCTTTTTTAACACCTCCAATCCCATCGCTTACCTTTTTAAAGAGAACAAAGGCGAACACAGGATCTGTTCAGCACCATCACAGTATAAAGATAGCGTACATCACAGTAGCCAGTACATCAGGTTTTACAGATAGATAAAGAACAATACAAGACGCTGTCTGTATGGAGAGTTTATATACCTAGAGCATTACTGTGGTGTTGCAATCGGCATTAAAACAAGGGTACAGTGGTTGGCAAAAATAAAACTACAACCCTAGGCAGGTCCCGAGGATCTGGAGCTGTTGGGGGATGTAGGTCTCAGAGGCTCATGGAAGAGTGAGGGTAAGTTCACATGTAGTTTTTTGGTCAGGATTTTGAGGCCGTATCCGCCTTAAAATCCTGACCAAAAAGACGGCTCCCATTGAAATCAAACGGCTCCGGAAAAAAGAAGCAAGGTGCTCATTCTTCAGACCGTCGCCTCGCAATTCAGCCTAAAGACTCTCCCTCCTTCGGACTAGGCCCATTCATTGGGCCTAATCGAGAGCAGAGTGCGCGGCTGGATGCCAGTGCAGTGCACTGGCTTTCAGTCGCGGGTACCCAGTTTTTGGACCGGAACCTGAGGCGGCAGGGTCGGACTGGCCCGCCGGAGCACCGGGGGATCCCCCGGTGGGCCCCCGGGCCCGGACTATACTACTAATCATTTTAGCATAGGCAGGGGCCCGATCGGTCCCCTGCCTATGCTAAAATGATTTCAATCGGGCCCCTGCCCATGTCAGAGGAGGATTAGGGGAGGCGCTTAGGGCGCCTCCCCTAATCCTAAGAACCAGCGCAAGGAGAGCTACTGATCTCCTTGCGCTTGTTCAGCCATCTACGTATCAGCGTAGGCGGCGTCATCACGCCGCCTACGCTGATACACAGATGTCTGACAGAAGAGGATGCGGCAGCAGCGGGAGCAGCAGCACGCGGTCGGACGGTAAGTATAATAACTTTTTTTTTTTGTTTTATAATAGGCCGCTGCCTGCTGGAGTATCTGCCAGCAGGCAGCGGCCTATTTACCAACCCGGACCTGCTCACTGCCGCCCCCGCTTCCCCTTGTACTTTAGGCCGCGGCGGGCGGTAGTGAATAGGCCCGGGCCAGGCCGCGATCCCACTGCCGCTAATATTATACTCAGGGGTCTTTTCAGACCCCCGAGTATAATAATCTTGGGCCCCAGGGGAGGTGAGGGAACATAATAAACAGTGTTACTCACCTCTCCGGGATCCGGTGTTACTCCTAGCAGGCTTCGGGGCTATATGTTAATGCCCAGACGTCACGTGGTCTGGAATATTACCATATAGGCCCGAAGCCTGTTCTAGCAGTAACATATAGGCCCGAAGCCTGTGGTAGTAGTAATAACCTGTTACTGCGAGCACAGGCTTTGGGCCTGTATGGTAACAGGCTGTTACTGCTACCACAGGCTTTGGGCCTATATGTTACTGCTAGCTCAGGCTTTGGGCCTATATGGTAATATCCCAGACCACGTGACGTCTGACACATTACCATATAGGCCCGAAGCCTGCTAGGAGTAACATCAGATCCCGGAGAGGTGAGTAACAGTATTTATTATGTTCCCTCACCTCCCCTGGGGCTCCGATTATTATACTCAGGGTCTGAAAAGACCCCCGAGTATAATAATAGTTCATGGGTGTGCAACTGTGGGGCATAATAGAGCTTGAAAGGTCCACTGTGGCCCCTGTAACCTCTATTATGCCCTACAGTGGCCCCCCTGCAACCTCTATTATGCCCCACAGTCTATTGTGCCACCGTGGGGCATAATATAGGCTGCAGGGGCTGCTGTGATATATATATATATATATATATATATATATATATATATATATATATATATATGGTCTGGATGTGTGGAGAAGTGAGGAGTCAAAGATGTCTGTGTTTCAAACTTTACAGAGTCAAGTCACAGCTGGAAGAAGTGGTCATGGCGGTCCAAAGGGAAGAGACGGGAAATGTGGGAAGACGTCTCCTGTGAGTATTACTGCACAAAATATTACTGCATTGTATTTATTGTAATGTTGTAATTTATTGTAATGGTACTGCTAGCACCCCCAATCCCCCCGCTGTCTGAGGTGGACAATCGAAAGATGACCCCAAATCTTTCAATTACTACAACTCCCAGCACCTCCAGATGCCCTGGAACTGTTGAGAGTTGTAGTCCACCCACCCCATAGATAATGTCCCTCTCTATTGTTATGCTGGTGCCCTTTTCTAGAGCTCCAGCATAACAATATCCAAGTTTCAGAAACGCTGAGGACTTAGGGTATGTTCACACATCAGTATGCCATCCGTCCGTTTGAATTCAGTTTGACACTTCAAAACGGACTGATACACATACTGATCTCTACTCTGGTTACAATTGCTACTTTTAATCCCCTTATCTGTCCTCTAGGGGACGGAGAGCGTTTGCTATCAGCATAAAAAGGTGTCCGTATACAATCAGTATGTGCCTCAGTCCGTTTTGAAGTGTCAAACTGAATTCAAACGGACGGATGGCATACTGATGTGTGAACATACCCTTATCTGCCTGAAAATGGCTGACACCTGGCGGACCTCATTATGTTAATGAGGTCTGCCACTGTCTGTGTGTAACCGCCATTTTAATAGTCCACCTCTCCGTCATTCTGGTCCCATTGTGGACCTGTATGACGGAGAGCTTGCCGCTGTTGCTACACTATAACTTCTGTCATACAACCAAAGATGTCGCCCTGTGATTCTTTCACTCATGTTAGTGAATGGAGTCACATTGCAACCTGAGGGACCCAATGCGACTCCATTCACTAATGTGAAAGAGTCCCAAAGGGACACTGCGATCTTTGGTTGCATGAAGGAAGTAGTAGTGTAGCCATAGCTGTTTTGCACACTGTATTGTGCGTGAAAATGCACTTTAAACGTGTATAATGGCAAAAACTGGACGGGCGATATTACATATGGCAGTAGGGTGGGCCCCTGGAAATAATCCCACTGGTGGGCCCTAGGCACCCCAGTCCGACCCTGTGAGGCGGCCTCCGCCTCAGGTTCCGGTCCAAAAATCTCTGTGTGAACTTACCCTAAGGGCCTGTTCAAATGAGGGAAAAAAGAAGAGGAATTGAGGCAGACTTGTGGCCCTCCAGTTCCCTATGGTGGAAAGCCAAAACAAAGCTGATAAGCCAAACAGTATAACGGACCCTTTCGTGACCTCAATATGGTATAACACCCCCCTTTTACCTCCCCCACAGAGTGTGTTCCCCGTACCCCTAACATACTATATTAAATGGGTTATCTTCCTTTCTAAAACTGATGGTCTATCCTTAGAATAGGCCATCTATATTACATCTGGAGGGATCTGACAGTCAGGATCCCTGCAGATCAGTTGTATCGCAATAGGTAATAACATGTTGGCAGCCATGCTGCTCACCTGCCATATAATGTGCACCACTGTGTACGGCAGGTGAGCAGTTTGGTCCCTGAAATTGTTAACATTACTGATGGCCGCACTGAAAACAAAAAGTATATTCCTATTGCCTGCCACCAGTGTCCATTCAGTCTCATGCCGGACACTTCCCTGCTGGGAGTCCTGAATCTCGTGCGATTACTGATATCAATTACTGGTCTCAGGGGTCACTGGTCAGTACTCCATTGAGACTTGTAGCAGCGCAAGCCCAAGGTGGTACAAATTGGAGCGTGGTATAGGGGCAGGACGGTGGCTCAGTGGTTAGCACTGCAGTCTTGCAGTACTAGAATCCTGGGTTTGAATCCCACCAGGATTAACATCTGCAAGGAGTTTGTATGTTCTCCCTGTATTTGCATGGATTTCCTCCATTCTATAAAGACATACTGATAGGAAAAGAAAAAGAAAAAAAGTACATTGTGATCCCTATATAGGGCTCACGATCTACATTAGAAAATAAAAATTGGAGAGTGGTATACATTAATGGTGGCCGTTACTGGCTGGAGAAATCCAGTTGATAATGGTCAAATCAGCAGTGGTCCCTGTGGTCCAGTCCTGAGCCACAGAGAGTGGATCAGGAAGCAGACAGTGCTGTTCCCTGTGGAGTGCCTGAACTGAGTCACTGCTGCTTAGTTTTCATACAAATTAATTAGAGCTAATCTGCAGTACCTGGTGTGGCCACTAAACAGAAAACAGCACTGTCTGCTTCCTGATGTCTCGGAGGTTTCAGATTTTGGACCCTCACAGATCGGAAATTGATGACCTATCCTTAGGATAGATAATTACAATTTTTAGGCTGGAAAGTCGCCTTTATCCTCAAAACTAGGAGGACCAGGGGTCATGGACACAAAAATAACAGAAAAGTGAAAAAAGTGACATCATAGCCATCAATGTAGACAACAAAAATAACCAGATGATGTATCTATGTCATCCTGACTCTTCTAACTTCCAAGGAAAATGGTGCGGTAACAACCACATAGAGTCAGGGCGGTCAGCTGGAGATAGCCCTCCTGGAAGACAAATTCCTGGACATCATGTGAGTGCCGCATCATGCCAACAGGTGAATTGGGCACAAAATGTATGATGCAATTGTGCCTTTTTAGTACATTAGGTATAGGGAAAGCTAAGTCATTAAAAGGCACTAAAAAAGGAGCAAAAATTTAAGCAAATGGTAAATGACCCCCTTTGTCATGGTTAATAGCGTAGAAAAATCCAGAAAGTCTACAATTATATGCAAAATTATTAAAAATTGTAGCTGCTCCATTGTTGGATTCAGCTGAGTTTATGGTCCCTGTTGTGCTAGTAAAATTGACCGAAGTAAAAGTAAGACCCTCTGGAGGATCACGGGCGGATTAGATTACTTGTTTCTGGAGTCTCAGGGGTCCTTTCCAAAAAATACAGTATACTATATAGTAATTTAAGATTCCTACGCCTTAATGCAAAATCTGTAACAGGGCCCTCAACTTTCCTTACTGTTGTAGTTCCAGTCTCCCATCATGGAGAATTCTTAGCCAACTTCACAAACCTGTTCCAAGACGCGATCACAATCTCTACCCATTAAGTAAAACCAAGGCTGACTGGAGGATCTCATTTTGATTTACTAAGACACACTTATGAGATCTACATCCATCTGCTTTCAATACACTGCCCAGGAAATTCAGTAACTGCTTTATGCACAGTATAAGATGGCATTCACGTCTTCTGCCTTAGGAGCCCTGCTTGTCCTTTACAGCAGAACCCCCTGTCTACTCCCCTTATTGATCCCACTCCTCTATTCAATTACTGTAGCTGCTCTTTTCATTAATTCTACAAATCTGGCCTAATGAGCCAATGGAAACTGTTGTATGGGAATATTTATATGGGATTATTTATATGGGAATATTTGTATGGGTATATGTATTCAATATTTTTGGGATCTGGTTTCAGTAAACATCTACTATATAATGAATTATTTCATAACATATATTTTTAAAGGGATTCAATCATTGGAATCCCATTTTTTCACCCTAACACGTAGGAATAGCCTTATGAAAGGCTGTTCTCCTACATTTAGATGTTTTCTCTGTGCCACCATTTGGTAGAAATCCCGGTTTCAAATGAGTTCTCTCACAGCACTGAGGGCGGTCCCCAGCGCTCCAACAGCACTGGGGGTGTCCCCGATGCTGTGAGAGAATTCTCCAGCACTGCCTCCATCTTCGTCTGGAACGGCTTCTCTGCGCGTCTTCTTCCATCCTGGGTTTAAAAATTCTAGGCATGTGCAGTCGACTCTTCCATCGGGCCTCGGGCAGGGCCGACTGCGCATGCCCCTGTGGCCATTTTCTTGTTGCTGCTTACACCAGCTTACTGTATTAATAGTTTATTTTTGACAATTAAGAAAATGAAAATTGAATACGCATAAGAGAAATCTTAATCTTATCAATATTTGATGAGACCTTTGCCTTCCATCAACTTTTCTAGGTACACTTGTAGACCGTTTTTGAAGTAACTCAGCAGGGAGGTTGTTCCAAACATTTTGGCGAACTAGGTACAAATCATCTGTAGATGTAGGCTTGCTCCAATCCTTCTGTCTTTTCATGTAATCCTAGACAGACTGGATGGTGTTGAAATTGGATGCTGCACCTCCATACATTTCCTCCCTCATCTCTGTCTACCACACAATCCGTGTTCTCTGTTCAATCAATGACCTAAGACTAACATCCTCTATTATCAGAACCTCCCACGCTCGTATACAAGACTTCTCCCGAGCTGCACCACTTCACTGAAATGCTCTACCCTGGACAATCAGATTAACTCCCAATTTCTACAGCTTCAAACGCAAACTAAAGACACATCTTTTCAGACAGGCCCATCACAATTTCTAACATAAACCCTTCCATACTATAATTAGAATCCCCAAGATTTAACCCTCCTCTGTCCCGACTCCCACATTTCCCCACATGATATGATGCCATT
Organism: Leptodactylus fuscus; assembly: GCF_031893055.1. Taxonomy (NCBI): domain Eukaryota; kingdom Metazoa; phylum Chordata; class Amphibia; order Anura; family Leptodactylidae; genus Leptodactylus; species Leptodactylus fuscus. The sequence continues at coordinate 203,976,637 of NC_134267.1, read as the reverse complement.
TCAAGCTAACTTTATATGTCCAGGCACCATCCACATGTTAAAGGACACGACTGGTGACGGCTCATAAAGTCTTATGTTTATGTAATGACAGTCACCTCTATTACAAAAGTGTCTGACCCCTGTATAAGCAATGCCGCCCCTGTTACCTCTTGTGTCACCCCCTCTACCTCATAGATTGTAAATTCTTGCGAGCAGGCCCCTCAAGCCCAGTGTGTGAAATGACTTTCTTTGTAATGTATCGTTCTGTCTGTACTTGAACCCTACAAATAGTACAGCGCTGCGGAATATGTTGGCGCTATATAAATAAAATTTATTATTATTATTAGATCAGGGCTCTGTGGGGGCTATATCATTGATTTCAGGATTCCTCTTCCAAACAGTGACCACACTAAATGCAGCCTCCCAGAGTGCTACTGCTTTAAGTGTTTGTCTAGTTTGCCTCTGGGTTATGTTGGTATGTCCTGTCCTTTATTTTATATGTTATATATACCTTGTTTGCAGATTTCCCTTGTTATTTTCCCCCTCATTGTCTAAACCTTAGCCTTGGTTCAGCCCTGGCCAACCACAGGCCAATGGGCGGCGTTGTAGGAGACCTTACTCTCCACGACGACTGTTGGTCCCCAGTGTTCAGAGTGTGAGTTCAGAGTGTGACAGTGTGCAGAGGCTTCTGGACTGAGGCTACCCATACAGCCTCCAGGAGGATTGTTATTTGCCCCAGGCTCAACTAGAGACAGCCCTGTGTAAGGGAGGATTGCTGTCTCGATTATTGGATATTATCTGTGCCGTGCCAGGAGGAGCAGGAAGGAGGACACTCCAAAACGTGTTAGTCGGGCGTTTTCCTACATGGGGGATTTTTTTCCTCATTTTTTTTCCCTGTTTCATGTAATTTTAATTTTTTCATGTATTATTTATTAAAAGTTATGTTTTATCAGATGATATGTTTGGGTGGATCTCTCTCTGCTTTTGGATTTGCACCCTCAATGGTGTCCAGCCCAGGAGCAGGACTGGAGCATTTGGTGGAGTGTACGCGGCCTAGCAGGTGGCGCATCATCCGCCACTACAACTCCCATCCTCCGGTCTCCTCCATCTGGGTTGTGGCAAAAATATTAATGTCATTTAGATTTCTCTCATATTCATTCACTTAGTTTTATTAATTGATAAAAAAAAAATAAAGTATTAGCAATTACAACATTCTTTCTTTGCAGCATTTTTTTCCACACCACCTGCCTAACACTTTTGCTCTATACTGTAATACTGTATATGGCTGAAAAAATGTGTATACTGTATATTATCCTGTACTTCTGATAACATCATTGCAATTGTCTCTACAGTAACAGTAGGATATTTTACATTAACCTATGATTCTTCCAATCATATGCAATGATAGTCACCTCTCTGTGGGGCACAACAGGTTAATCTGGCACAGTGCTATCGATCCTGACCCGGGGAAGGACAGTTCAGCTAATTACAGACTTTGTCACTGTCATCAGAATTGAAATCAATGGCTTATTCACAGTCAGCATCCTGTACTCCTATAGTTCTGTATTCCTATATTTCTGTAGCCCTGTATTCCTATATTCCTGTATTCCTATATCCCCATAGTCCTTTAGTCCCCAAAGTATAAGGGGGAGTTCATACGGAGTAACGTGCCACATGATGTGGCACGTATACGGCGTGTGGGACTATGTGGGCCGTATACGCTCCCATTGATTTCAATGGGAGCCGGGATCGTATACGCGGCGCTATTTTGCGGCCGTGATTTTGCGGCTGCAAAATAACGCCGCATATACGATCCTGGCTCCCATTGAAATCAATGGGAGCATGAACGGCGCTCAAACTCTCACACGGCGTATACGTTCCACATCATGCGGTATGTTACTCCGTGTGAACTCCCCCTAATAAGTAGAGACCCAGGGTAGGTGAAAGAAAATCATTCCTACTCACCTTCCCTCACCTTTTTAGGGCATGCGCTCGGGGTTACCGCTGAGGCCTGTGATTGTTCTACAGTAGTCACATGGACACGCCAAGTGCCTGACATCACCAAGGGCACTGAGAGACTGTGCCAGACTAAAAAAGGCCTTAGAGAGGTGAGTATGAACGTTTTTATATATTTTTTTAATATAATAGTATAATAATTTCACTTCCATTTTTCGACACAAAATGAATCAGAACCCGAGTCACCCAAACCTGATATGAATATTCAGAGGTTCAACCATCTCTATTTATGCCCCTGTCCCATGTCATATAACTGGCATTGTGGTTCAGTAAGTGATGCCAGCACGTTATATGACTGCTGCAGCCACTGAATCACCCTGCCGCGGTCACATGCTGTCTTCATGTAAACATAAATGGAGATGACAGTCATAGAGGCAGCACAGGATCACCTGAGGAATGGAGAAATGACTCCTCTTTTTTTTGTTTTCTATAGTTGTTTATCTCGGGGTCCATGGAACACAAATGATACACAAATGTCACGGATCCATTGGTGTGATGCATCTGCATCAGTGAAATAAAAGGACATACTTACTTTTTTTGTGTGGACCTACAGTATGATCCGCAAAAAAACCTGATATCTCAATGTGCAGACTGAAAGGAATGTGTACAGATGTCATCTGCAAAAATTGCTGACAGCACACGTACGTGAAATACGGATGTGTGAATAAGACCTAAGGCCTTAGGTCTGTGCCAAGTGTATTTAAAATATTAATTGTCAAACTAACCTTGCTACATCTGCTGTTTAACATGAAGCTTCTGGAGTGCAGTCTGTAATGAGGCCCCCACCTATCTTTCAGAATAGTGGTATATTTTATGTGAACCTTTTTGGCCCCCCTCTAGGTCCCGGACTTGGTAGCGAGTGATGCCTATCTAAGTAATGGTGCCAGGACATGTTATAGATACAGCTTTGGATTCTTATCTGGACCTATAAAGAATCATGGTGCGGAACACAAAGGTCCTGGACACAAAAAGGTGCTGGACACAAAGAAGTGCTGGACACAAAGAAGTGCTGGACAGACAAAGGTGCTGTACACAAAGAGGTGCTGGACACATAGGTGCTGGACACAAAGAGGTACTGGACACATAGGTGCTGGACACAAAGAGGTGCTGGACACATAGGTGCTGGACACAAAGAGGTGCTGGACACAAAGAGGTGCTGGACACAAAAAGGTGCTGGACACAGAAGTGCTGGACAGACAAAGGCGCTGGACATCCTCTTCTTGATAATTGCTGAGTTTTAGCAAGTCTTGGCTGCAGCCCATGCAACTACCTATATCTGGTCGAGCTGACTATTGCATATGTTTTCCTCCCTCACCGGCACTCCTGAGCCATCCTTCCTCGGTGATCAAAAAGTAAATGATGCTCCCTGGCACCATCTTGACAGGTCCATAAATAACCATCAGTGAATCTCTACAGGTGGGCTATAAACAGCCAGAAGTCACAAAGCTTGCCATAAAATCAGGAGTACTTGATTAAATACAACATACCCTCGGCACTAATAAAATCCTGCAGTACAAATTACACCGATTTTGCAGATTTTTGTTCAGAAAAAGACTTGAAGTGAAAAACTTATTCTAAAGAATGTATTAGGAAAGTATGTAAGTAGTAATTTTTCTTGTACAATAGTATAGGAAACTATTGATTTTCAAATTTTACATTCTCCTGTGGCTGTACTGCAAATATATCAGCGTAAATGTGTAATATAATTATCCGTCATTACAATATCTTAACCAACCCTGAGATACTTACACAGTCTCCTACACAGTCTCCTACTGTTATACAGTGGCCAAGATTTATTATTGTGGTTATGGTTAGACACTGGCATAAATGTAGTGAACCTTTGGACATGCAGAACTTTGTGTCCGGCCAAAAAAAAAAAGAACGGTTTGCTCACGGAGAGGCTACATATGGACTCCGGCGGTTTGCTTTAAAAACCCATTCAAATGAATGGGTTTTAAAAATGACTGTCTGGAAGCCGTTCCCTATGGAGTTTCTAAGCACACATGGGCTATAGCAGCAGACGTGACATTTGGGGTCCATTGCTGTCTAAGGAAAAGACAAAGTAAGATGCCAGTGGGCTAAAGAGTCTAGAAATTGTCTGTGCAGTGAAAAAACATTGCCTGGTCAGATAAATCCAGATTTCACTTACACCATGATAAGGTCAGGGCCAAAATTTTGATGCAGTCAGCATGAATCAATGAATAGAGATGAGCGAACACTAAAATGTTCGAGGTTCGAAATTCGATTCGAACAGCCGCTCACTGTTCGAGTGTTTGAATGGGTTTCGAACCCCATTATAGTCTATGGGGAACATAAACTCGTTAAGGGGGAAACCCAAATTCGTGTCTGGAGGGTCACCAAGTCCACTATGACACCCCAGGAAATGATACCAACACCCTGGAATGACACTGGGACAGCAGGGGAAGCATGTCTGGGGGCATAAAAGTCACTTTATTTCATGGAAATCCCTGTCAGTTTGCGATTTTCGCAAGCTAACTTTTCCCCATAGAAATGCATTGGCCAGTGCTGATTGGCCAGAGTACGGAACTCGACCAATCAGCGCTGGCTCTGCTGGAGGAGGCGGAGTCTAAGATCGCTCCACACCAGTCTCCATTCAGGTCCGACCTTAGACTCCGCCTCCTCCGGCAGAGCCAGCGCTGATTGGCCGAAGGCTGGCCAATGCATTCCTATGCGAATGCAGAGACTTAGCAGTGCTGAGTCAGTTTTGCTCAACTACACATTTGATGCACACTCGGCACTGCTACATCAGATGTAGCAATCTGATGTAGCAGAGCCGAGGGTGCACTAGAACCCCTGTGCAAACTCAGTTCACGCTAATAGAATGCATTGGCCAGCGCTGATTGGCCAATGCATTCTATTAGCCCGATGAAGTAGAGCTGAATGTGTGTGCTAAGCACACACATTCAGCACTGCTTCATCACGCCAATACAATGCATTAGCCAGTGCTGATTGGCCAGAGTACGGAATTCGGCCAATCAGCGCTGGCTCTGCTGGAGGAGGCGGAGTCTAAGGTCGGACCTGAATGGAGACTGGTGTGGAGAGATCTTAGACTCCGCCTCCTCCAGCAGAGCCAGCGCTGATTGGCCGAATTCCGTACTCTGGCCAATCAGCGCTGGCCAATGCATTCTATTAGCCCGATGAAGTAGAGCTGAATGTGTGTGCTAAGCACACATATTCAGCACTGCTTCATCACGCCAATACACATTCAGCTGTACTTCATCGGGCTAATAGAATGCATTGGCCAATCAGCGCTGGCCAATGCATTCTATTAGCTTGATGAAGCAGAGTGTGCACAAGGGTTCAAGCGCACCCTCGGCTCTGATGTAGCAGAGCCGAGGCTGCACAAGGGTTCAAGCGCACCCTCGGCTCTGATGTAGCAGAGCCGAGGGTGCACAAGGGTTCAAGTGCACCCTCGGCTCTCCTACATCAGAGCCGAGGGTGCGCTTGAACCCTTGTGCAGCCTCGGCTCTGCTACATCAGAGCCGAGGGTGCGCTTGAACCCTTGTGCACACTCTGCTTCATCAAGCTAATAGAATGCATTGGCCAGCACTGATTGGCCAGAGTACGGAATTCGGCCAATCAGCGCTGGCCAATGCATCCCTATGGGAAAAAGTTTATCTCACAAAAATCACAATTACACACCCGATAGAGCCCCAAAAAGTTATTTTTAATAACATTCCCCCCTAAATAAAGGTTTTCCCTAGCTATCCCTGCCTGTACAGCTATCCCTGTCTCATAGTCACAAAGTTCACATTCTCATATGACCCGGATTTGAAATCCACTATTCGTCTAAAATGGAGGTCACCTGATTTCGGCAGCCAATGACTTTTTCCAATTTTTTTCAATGCCCCCGGTGTCGTAGTTCCTGTCCCACCTCCCCTGCGCTGTTATTGGTGCAAAAAAGGCGCCAGGGAAGGTGGGAGGGGAATCGAATTTTGGCGCACTTTACCACACGGTGTTCGATTCGATTCGAACATGGCGAACACCCTGATATCCGATCGAACATGTGTTCGATAGAACACTGTTCGCTCATCTCTATCAATGAAGCCTTCCTGACAGGTGACAACAGTACAGGCAGGTGGAGTTGGAGTCAGTGGCATAGCTAGGAATGGCAAGGCCCCAAGGAGAACATTTGACATGGCCCCCCTGCATTCCTGCACACAGTAGTATGCCCCATAGTAGCCCCTGCACACAGTATTATGCCCCATAGTAGCCCCTGCACACAGTATTATGCCCCATAGTAGCCCCTGCACACAGTATTATGCCCCATAGTAGCCCCTGCACACAGTATTATGTCCCTTAGTGGCCCCTGCACACAGTATTATGCCCCATAGTAGCCCCTGCACACAGTATTATGTCCCATAGTAGCCCCTGCACACAGTATTATGTCCCATAGTGGCCCCTGCACACAGTATTATCCCCCATAGTGGCCCCTGAACACAGTATTATGCCCCATAGTGTCCCCTGCACACAGTATTATGCCCCATAGTGTCCCCTGCACACAGTATTATTCCCCATAGTGGCCCCTGCACACAGAATTATGCCCCATTGTGAACACCCATGAACAATTGTTATACTTTGAAGTCTCTTCAAACCCCAGAGTATAATAATCAGAGACCCAGGGGTGGATACAAACATAAAAACTTATGTTACTTTTATGTTATGTCACTTACCACACCTGGGCTTTGGCGCTCTCCTCACTGATGTTAGCCATCTTCAATGATGGAAGGTATGTCACAAGAGCCGGGCTTGTGTCACGACACATAAGGACGCAAGCCCGGCCCACGTGACGCCACCAAGTAGGCCCAAGCGCAGGAGAGGTAAGTAACAGTAATTTTCATGTTCCCTCACTTCTCCTAGCCCTAATTATATTCTGGAGTCTAAAAAGATCCACGAGTATAATGATAGCGGTGTTTGCGGGCCCATGGCCTTCCTTACTGATCCCGGGTCCTGCTCACAGCTGCCTCCGCAGAAGGGGAAGCGCCGGTGGCCATGAGCAGGAGCGGGAATTGGTAAGTAAATAGGGACAGTTACCTTTTGGAGTTACTCCAGCAGGTAATGGTCTATTAAGAAAAAAAATCCACAGCAGTAGCGGCTGTCCCCAGACCCCCTAATGTTCCAGGCCCTGTAGCAGCCGCTACGTCCCTAGGTGGAGTAATGGTGTGGGGTGGAAGGTTTCTTGTCACTCCTGTGGATGGTATCAGTGTATGCTACAATGTATTACTATGGTTCTGAAGGCTAAGAGAGGTCCAACGTGCTAGCAGATGAGTGTCTTGAATAAAGTGGCCATACCGTGTATAATAGGAGAATCTTTTCCATTGTAGTTTCCATCCTTTTGCATGCTGCACTATTGTTGCTGTAAAATCTGATGGAATCGCCCAAAAAGTCTCTGGTATGATATGGCATGGCTTCGACATAGAATTGACCTATTGTATGTAGAGATGAAAAGCATATGAGAAATGTATTACCTCATCTGTTATTATTGTCATTAACCTGTTACCACACATGGACGTAGCCATGTCCTCTGCTGATGCAATGGCAGTGCTTATGTCTGTAACACAAGGTTGTCATGAACATCCGAACTTCCTTTCTAATGGAAGAGATCAGAAAAAGGAAACATTGTGGCCATTACTAAACATCAAAGAGATCTCATGTATGGGAATATGATGAAACAGTGCAGGGTCCTAGAGAGCGCCCGGCGGCTGTCTGGCCATATTGTCTGATATTAGGGCTTACAATAACCTATGAAATAAATGTACCACTTATTAACAATATTGCACGAGTGTACGGTCAAAAAAATCTATTTTTTACAAGCTTTTTCTAGATTGGTCTTAGAAGCAATGCTTTTTAAAATACATTTTTTGTCACTTTTTTCACGGTTACTATTTTGTAGTCTATTTTCAGACTTTTACGTTCACCACATTTTGCTCTTTCTAGTAACTGAAGTAGATGTCTGGCACATCAAAGGTTAATGCCAGTTCACTTACGTCCATACCAGCAGCACAACCATAGGGTATTTATGCCCCTGTGTGCTGGTAGGACTGGTGGAATATTTTAATTAACATAATTTGCATATGCATGACTAGCCCTATAAGAGGGCAAAGAGACAATTCCAGGTTCTGAAGAGTTTCAGCCTGGCAGCCTGGAGGTTGACCAGTCCCAATTAAGGAATAGAGGACTGAAGATCCTCGCCTATGCAAGGGCAGACACAACCAACAAAACCTACAGGAGAATTGCGGACATCTTTAAGTCCTGTTGTCGGGATCAAGGTACTGACTCCTCCGATCCCCCGGTGTTGGTGATCCTTGAGTTCCTTCAGACAGCTTAAATAAGGGGCTATCGCCTGAAACACTGAGAGTACATGTGGCCGCCCTTTCCACCGATCTGGGGATGCAGTTATCTCAGCACACTTTGGTAAGTGCTTTTCTCAAATGAGCTACAAGGATGAGTCCCACAGTCACTGCCCCGATCCAGCAGTGGGACTTAGGCACGGTCCTGTCAGCACTCTTGAATCTATTGAGCAGGTTGACTTGGAATTTTTTGACCTTTAAGACCACCTTCCTTCTGGCAATAACATCAGCCAAAAGGGTAGGAGAGCTGCAAGCACTCTCATCAGAGGAGCCCTATATCTCCTTTTTTGAGGACAGAGTACTATTGAGGTACCTGCCGGATTACAGGCCAAAAGTACCATCCTTGACCAATATAAATCAACTGATTTCTCCACCATCTTTCTTTCCTGATCCAGTCTCCCCTGAGGAGTGTAGGCTTCACAAGCTGGACCTCGTCAGATGCCTTCGCATCTACTTAGACCGTACCCGCTCTTTTAGAAAATCTGAGAACCTCCTGATCTCTATAGCTGGGAGGTTTAAGGGGTTCAAAGTTTCAAAACCCTCTATATCTAGGTGGATTACGGAGGCAATCAGACTTGCCTATGAAAGTCAAGGTTTTTCTCCTCTTAGGTTGCTGAGAGCACATTCAACCAGGGTGGTCGCCACTTCATACAGGGAAGGCAGAGCCTTGCCTTTGGACCAGGACTGTGCTGCGGGCCTCCTAGTCCTCACAGTTGACTTTCGTCAAACACTATCGAAATAAGGCCCTGTCCACAGAAGCCACCGCTCTTGGCCAGCCATTCCTGGACTCAGTAAGGTGAGAAAACCCCTCCTAGGCAATTACTTTTCTAGATCCCCATGGTTGTGCTGCTGGTATGGACATGAGGGAATCGTTCATTATGTAGATAATCTGTTTTCCCTTAGTCCTAACAGCAGCACAAGCTTCCCCTCCCTAATTTTGTATTTTTTTGTACGTTAGTACTATCACAGGGAAGGGGGGGGGGAGGTCTCTTTGCCTTCTTATAGGGCTAGTCATGCCTATGCAAATTATGTTAATTAAAATATTCCGCCAGTACTAACAGCACACAGGGGCAGAAATAAGATAAAATAATCCTTTAATAGTCCCAAAATGGGGAAATTTCAGTGATACAGTTTCATAGGTGGTACAGTAGTATATAACAAGAGAGAAACACATACAAGCTCATGGCAGATAGAGAATTCCTAGGAATCATAGCAACTAAAAAGAAGGAAACACAGACACACTGCAGGATCATTTAGTTCTCTGTGTGAAGTGACGTTAATAATACAGCCGAATGTGGTTGGAGGACATGAGGGGGGGGGGGGGATCACAGCATATAGATATAACAGGTAGAAACGTTTTTTGCAGAGGTGAGGGACAAAGGCAGCTATCACGATAGCATGTGGTAGTTCTTTGGTAGGTGGTGAGATCTCCTGCTCACAGCTGATAGTTTGGTATCTTGTATCAGCACTATTGTCCATTACCACAAAAAATGCCCCAAATGTCCTTCATCACAGCCCTCCTCCTCCTCCTTTCTTCTTACCACTGTGTTCTACTCCCCAAAGAAGTCTGAAGCCATCCCGATAAACAGGGTGCTGCTCTCTTGCCAAGCTTCCATAAACTCATGGGGTAGGTGGGTGATTGTAGGTTCCCAGGCAGTAACAGAGTCCCACGTGTCCACAGTAATAGAAAGAAATACCAGTCAGCTGTAGGCATCTTCACACATCAGCAATAGACTCCAGAAATCATCTCCTAGAAAGAAGAAGTCCACACTTCTGTGTAGGTTTCTCCTCCATGCCGCATGGTGAAACATGCTGTCCTTAGCTCCTGGGGGGATGGTAACAGGCACATGTGCTAACAGGAAAACTCCAGCTGAATCAGGTCTTGAGTCTTGTCCATGCTTAACAATAGAAACAAAAGAAAAAATATACTCCACAGGGTCTTCCATTCGATAAATAGTTGCTAATTCATAGTGCTAGTTTGCTTGGTTAGAGGATTCTTGAAGATACAGAGAAAACGAGTGAAAAAGGAAGATAAAGGTTGCTCCCAGCTTGGAGCTCTGTATCGAGGCAGCCACTCAAGGCAGCCACTAAAGGTGGTGCCATGGTTTTGCTGCTGTTAGGACTAAGGGAAAACATTATCTACATAATCAACGATTCTTTAACATCAGCCGTCCAGCATGATAGGAAAAGAACACATCTTGTAGTGTGAGAACGACAGTCCTGTGATGCACACAGATATTGGCCACTTCTCATAGGAGCTTGTGCTCAATAGTCAATAACCGTTTCGCAGACACATAATGGGTTCGCAACACTAATGTTCGGAAACAACAAGTTCAGCTCTTGAACTGCTCACACAGATAGAAAGCCAGGCTGGTAGCAACAGAGGTCCGGATGGAAGACCTGACGGTGGAAAACCCTCTCTTTTATATGAAAGTCTTCCTTGCTTGATGTGACTACAACGCATAAGGTCGTAATGGGCAAAGATTGATTGTCAAGTGGCCCCAAAGAAACACCATCTGCTGCACAGATAATAGGCACAGGCATGTTTGAAGAGCCATCACACCGCCCTCTTTCCAGAAAACACTATTATACATTATATTTTAGTGCACATTTGTCCCAAGGCCCTTTATTGTCATGTACCACAACACCCCCATTGTAATGCCTTGCTCGCCATATTGTGTAAATGTGGATAGAGCAGGGCTGGCTAGGACGGGGACTCCTCTGACATATTCATTATATTGTAGATTTCCATTCTGGTGCTGGGACGTCCAGTCTGAACCTCTTCATGAATTAGTTCCCTGCAATAGTCAGGGGCCTTTATTAAGATTGGTGTACGATACACCAGTCTTAATAAATTTGCCCCAATGGCTGAAACAGACAATTAAAGTGACCATGTAACATCCTAAAATGCAATAAGTATTCGGCATATTCAGCAACAGACACAAGACATGCACAGTAAGACACACAAAGTACAAATAACTAAACAAGAGTTATAAAGGCCAATCTTGGGCAAACACCTAAACTAGTTGTCCACCTAAGGTCATTTTATGGAAGGTGATGGTTACTGCTACATTACAGGCATACAGATAACCCACCCTCATGTCTAGTACCTCTAGTATAAGATACTGGAAGTCTAAGGGTAAGTGTTCTCTATGCAGATGATAGATGACACAGTTGGAGAATTCTTTGCCTGCAATGTTACTAAATTCACCTTTGACTAAAGTAATGTCCAGAGCCTTCTGTGAAAGGACGTGTCAAATTTTGCTGTTGATACCATAAATATGTTACTGGAAGTATTATTGGAGTGCACAGTATGTGACCAGATACTGTTCTTGGTGGTATGTATGGCTCTACCACTGGCATAGCTGTCACCTTTACTGGGACATATGGATCTGATGTTGTTACTAGACTGGTGACATGTTTAACTGGTAATGTTACTAGACTGGTGACATGTATAGCTGGTACTGTTACTAGACTGGTGACATGTATAGCTGGTACTGTTACTAGACTGGTGACATGTATAGCTGGTACTGCTACTAGACTGGTGGCATGTATAGCTGGTACTGTTACTAGACTGGTGACATGTATAGCTGGTACTGTTACTAGACTGGTGACATGTATAGCTGGTCCTGTTACTAGACTGTTGACATGTATAGCTTGTACTGTTACTAGACTGTTGACATGTATAGCTTGTACTGTTACTAGACTGGTGGCATGTATAGCTGGTACTGTTACTAGACTGGTGACATGTATAGCTGGTACTGTTACTAGTCTGGTGGCATGTATAGCTGGTACTGTTACTAGACTGGTGACATGTATAGCTGGTACTGTTACTAGACTGGTGACATGTATAGCTGGTACTGTTACTAGTCTGGTGGCATGTATAGCTGGTACTGTTACTAGACTGGTGACATGTATAGCTGGTACTGTTACTAGACTGGTGACATGTATAGCTGGTTCTGTTACTAGTCTGGTGGCATGTATAGCTGGTACTGTTACTAGACTGGTGACATGTATAGCTGGTACTGTTACTAGACTGGTGACATGTATAGCTGGTACTGTTACTAGACTGGTGACATGTATAGCTGGTACTGTTACTAGACTGGTGACATGTATAGTTGGTACTGTTACTAGACTGGTGACATGTATAGCTGGTACTGTTACTAGACTGGTGACATGTATAGCTGGTACTGTTACTAGACTGGTGACATGCATAGTTGGTACTGTTACTAGACTGGTGACATGTATAGCTGGTACTGTTACTAGACTGGTGACATGTATAGTTGGTACTGTTACTAGACTGGTGACATGTATAGCTGGTACTGTTACTAGACTGGTGACATGTATAGATGGTACTGTTACTAGGCTGGTGACATGTATAGCTGGTACTGTTACTAGACTGGTGACATGTATAGCTGGTACTGTTACTAGACTGGTGACATGTATAGCTGGTACTGTTACTAGACTGGTGACATGTATAGTTGGTACTGTTACTAGACTGGTGACATGTATAGCTGGTACTGTTACTAGACTGGTGACATGTATAGCTGGTACTGTTACTAGACTGGTGGCATGTATAGCTGGTACTGTTACTAGACTGGTGGCATGTATAGCTGGTGCTGTTACTAGACTGGTGACATGTATAGCTGGTCATGTTACTAGACTGGTGGCATGTATAGCTGGTGCTGTTACTAGATTGGTGACATGTATAGCTGGTCCTGTTACTAGACTGGTGACATGTATAGCTGGTACTGTTACTAGACTGGTGACATGTATAGCTGGTCCTGTTACTAGACTGGTGACATTTATAGCTGGTACTGTTACTAGACTGGTGGCATGTATAGCTGGTCATGTTACTAGACTGGTGGCATGTATAGCTGGTCATGTTACTAGACTGGTGGCATGTATAACTGGTGCTGTTACTAGACTGGTGACATGTATAGCTGGTCCTGTTACAAGACTGGTGGCATGTATAGCTGGTCATGTTACTAGACTGGTGACATGTATAGTTGGTACTGTTACTAGACTGGTGATATGTATAGCTGGTCATGTTACTAGACTGGTGGCATGTATAGCTGGTCATGTTACTAGACTGGTGGCATGTATAGCTGGTGCTGTTACTAGACTGGTGACATGTATAGCTGGTCCTGTTACAAGACTGGTGGCATGTATAGCTGGTCATGTTACTAGACTGGTGACATGTATAGCTGGTACTGTTACAAGACTGTTGGCATGTATAGCTGGTCCTGTTACTAGACTGGTGACATGTATAGCTGGTACTGTTACTAGACTGGTGGCATGTATAGCTGGTCATGTTACTAGACTGGTGGCATGTATAGCTGGTCCTGTTACTAGACTGGTGACATGTATAGCTGGTACTGTTACTAGACTGGTGGCATGTATAGCTGGTCATGTTACTAGACTGGTGGCATGTATAGCTGGTGCTGTTACTAGACTGGTGACATGTATAGCTGGTCATGTTACTAGACTGGTGGCATGTATAGCTGGTGCTGTTACTAGACTGGTGACATGTATAGCTGGTACTGTTACTAGACTGGTGGCATGTATAGCTGGTCATGTTACTAGACTGGTGGCATGTATAGCTGGTCATGTTACTAGACTGGTGGCATGTATAGCTGGTGCTGTTACTAGACTGGTGACATGTATAGCTGGTCCTGTTACAAGACTGGTGGCATGTATAGCTGGTCATGTTACTAGACTGGTGACATGTATAGTTGGTACTGTTACTAGACTGGTGATATGTATAGTTGGTACTGTTACTAGATTGGTGACATGTATAGCTGGTACTGTTACTAGACTGGTGACATGTATAGCTGATACTGTTACTAGGCTGGTGGCATGTATAGCTGGTACTATTTCTAGACTGGTGACATGTATAGCTGATACTGTTACTAGACTGGTGACATGTATAGCTGGTACTGTTACAAGACTGTTGGCATGTATAGCTGGTCCTGTTACTAGACTGGTGACATGTATAGCTGGTACTGTTACTAGACTGGTGGCATGTATAGCTGGTCATGTTACTAGACTGGTGGCATGTATAGCTGGTCCTGTTACTAGACTGGTGACATGTATAGCTGGTACTGTTACTAGACTGGTGGCATGTATAGCTGGTACTGTTACTAGACTGGTGACATGTATAGCTGGTACTGTTACTAGATTGGTGACATGTATAGCTGGTACTGTTACTAGACTGGTGGCATGTATAGCTGGTCATGTTACTAGACTGGTGGCATGTATAGCTGGTGCTGTTACTAGACTGGTGACATGTATAGCTGGTCCTGTTACAAGACTGGTGGCATGTATAGCTGGTCATGTTACTAGACTGTTGGCATGTATAGCTGTTACTGTTAGTAGACTGGTGGCATGTATAGCTGTTACAGTTAGTAGACTGGTGGCATGTATAGCTGGTACTGTTATCGGTAATGTTAACCTACTATACACTGTTTTGGTGGGTAATCCTCACAAATCCCTCATAACAATGTACTGTTGCAGTTTTTTGTCATTGTGTTTTTGCTTAAAAAACCTATAAATGCATTATGGACACTTATGGGGTATGAACATAAACATAATGCTCCAATTATTAGTCCTCATGACATCCCTCTGTTGTAACTTTTCCTGTCTCTTTCTATTCCACCCCCCATTTCTTTCCCATAGAAAATCCTCACAGTGAAGGAGAAGTCAGACCCTTTTTATTCCGTATAACATATTACTTCTACTTCGGCATAGACTTTACATCATGAAGTTCTCCGATGGATGAAAATGCCTCAAGTTGATTATTTAGTGTGAAAAGAGAAAAATGTAATTCCTATTTCAGGGATTGTCGTGTGACATCTGAATCTCTGTTAACATGGCTCCTCTGTCATATATAGTACAAGATCTCCATTATCGAAAGCAAGTCTGGAACAAATTCACTATTAGGGCCCTGGGATGTAAGATAATATGGCTGGTGTGTCTTGAGAAAGATCTCTGTCCCTGCCTTAGCTGGATTTGACAAGAACATGGCCCAGTCAGTCCCCTGTAGGCAGCGGCGTAACTAGGAATGGCGGAGCCCCATGGCAAACTTTTGACATAGCCCCCCCCCCGTCCGACACCGACGCCGAAGACCTTGACCGACCCCCTCCTACACATTCCTGTTTGCTCTATTATACCCCATAGTGGTCCCTGCACACACTATTATGTCCCTCAGTGGCCCCTTCACACACACAGTATTATCCCCCATAGTGGCCCCTGCACACAGTATTATCCCCCATAGTGGCCCCTGCACACAGTATTATCCCCCATAGTGGCCCCTCCAAACAATTATTATACTCTGGAGTCTTTTCAGATCACAGAGTATAATAATCAGAGACCCAGGGGGAGAAAACCATAAAAAAAACACTGTTACTCACCTATCTCCCGGCTCCTACGCTGTTGGCCTCTGAAGTAGTCCATCTTCAATGAAGTCAGGCGTCACATGACCCAGGATGCAGGCCGGGGTCATGAGACGTCAGACAACTAGGCCGAAGCCTGCCCAGATCGTGCAGAGGTAAGTAACAGTGTTTTTTATGTTTCTTACCTCTCCCGGGCCGCCAATCATTATACTTGGGGATCCAAAAAGACCCTCGAGTATAATGATAGCAGCGGCTGTCGCCGGGCCCCTAATGTCCCGGGCCCTCTGGCAGCCGCCTATGCTGCTACGGCGGTAGTTACGCCACTGCCTGTAGGGTACCAGCCCATCGGCGAGACTAATTTCCACCATGTTACTTGTATCATGCATCCCAACTTTCAAAGAACATAAAGAGGGACAAAATGTATGGCGTACTATGGACGCTGTGGCAAATTTAGCTCCATCCACTTATACGTTGACTCCATCTATTTTCACCCGTTTTTCTTTCTGCCCCCACACAGTATAATGCTCCTACAGTCACCCGTACATTATATGCCCCCACATCATAATGTTCCACTCCAATTACAGTAGGAAGTCCTTCTCCTCATGCCCTAGTTTAAACTGGGGCAAATAGATGGGCATATTAAACTGGGGGCAACTCGAGGCAGACATGTCCCCTTCCAGCTACCCCCACAGTTTAATGTCCCCCCTCCAGTTGCACTCAGGGGATTACATTAGTGTTATGCCTTTATTTTTGTGGGTCCTTCTCGATTTTTTTCCCCATGTGGCTATATGTCACAATGAAGTAGCTGATTTCACAAAAGTCACTTCAGCGTAGAGGGTTCACATTGCTTCATCACTTGTTACATGTATTGTGGGACACTAGGTGGCACTATTAGCTCCATTTAGCATATACAAAGATACAGATTGTTATACAATGTATTCTTATACACAGAATTTTTTAAACAATTTTTAGTTTCCTCCTATGTTGGAAAAAAAGGTTGTCCAGTATTGTGTTTATGGCCTATCCTTAGGATAGATAATACATGTTTGATTAGTGGGAACCCAAGCCTTGTTTGTGGGTACACCTAGATCCCATACTATACAGTGCATGGTCCCGGAAGCAGATGACTCTGTGCCCTGTATAGTGGACACTGTTTCTGCAGCTCAGTTCTGATTGACTTCCAATCAGATATTTATAGGGACAGTCCACAAATAGAAAGTCAGTAGAGGTTTTGTTTCCTTTATCGTTTCAATCAAAACTATAGGGAAACCGCCGGCGTTTCCATAGATATAATTGACCTGCTGCCACAACGGTTTTGGAAATTGCACTGCGCATATTTCTCTGCGATGTGTGGTTGGGATTAGTTTTTTCCCCTCCTTTGTATTTTGTATATACAATTGTGGACAAGAGAATTGTAGTATTTCCTATACACTGCTCAGCCATAACATTAAAACCACCTGCCTAATAATCAGTGTACGGTACACTCAGCTTTCCAATCCATTTATGCCCATTGTGTGCCCACAATAAATTGCTTTTACAACTGCAAGTGTAATCCTCAATAGCAAGCAAATATGAGCATAATCTTAAGAAAGGAATTATAATGGACAAGTCTGCTTCACAGGAATACAATACAGTAAATGTAGGGGGATTGGGTTTTCCTAAAACCTATTCATAGGTAGTAGAATAAAACCTGTTAGGGCACGGTGAATGAAGGAAAAGACTGTAGGATGCCATTTCTGTTGTGGATTTGTATAATACAAGCAATTCTGCATGAATGGAGGCACAAATACACATGGGTGTACACAGGATTTAGCATATGGGTGTTCTCATGCATGAATGTCTACAGACTAGGTTAAGGAGATATTGTCACTCCTTAGGGAGAGACCACCATATAGGTGTGTGGAGACTTAGTAAGCCATTTGCTCTCCACTGTGAGGGATCATGGGAAGAATATGCAAATCTATCTCCCATGAAGTTAATATAGGGAGACAGTGCCTCAGTCATGCAGCCCACTAGAGGGCGCTCCCTTTAACATCATGCCCAACCTTCCCAGAGGCCTTTGCTGCACTTGGTAAAATCCCACATCATTGCAGCAAAGGCCTCTGGGAAGGTCGGGCATGATATTAAAGGGAGCGCCCCCTAGTGGGCTGCATGACTGAGGCACTGTCTCCCTATATTAACATCATGGGAGACAGATTTGCATATTCTTCCTATGTCTACAGACTTACATTGTACATGCATACATGTACAGGAAGGAAAACTCATACTTTACATTCACATGCACACACATATATAGTATACTCTATGAGACATACACATACATATTTACATACAATCATGCATATACTCACTGGACAGACATACACAAACACATACACATACATGTACACACTAATATTGGTAGCTGCATTGTGGTTTTATAGCAAGCTATGGCTCTGTAAAACTAATATGCTTATATACTCTACATAAACTTTCCCATCAGACATTAGTTTACCTTCGACTTATCATTAATCTTCTACTTATAGAAATATTGCAATATAATTATCAAAAATAGATTGATCAAAGAGAAAAGCCAGAAGAGGTTCCAGTAAGTCCAGGACATGACGCAGGGAGCACCACTATGGGGTGCTGCAATTTTATGCTGATCTGTTCCTGCTCCAGGCTATGAATTTTTGCATCTTTTTAGGATTCCTGAACTCATTCAGTTTTTCATCAGGTTTTTATTTTAATGCAGCTTTGGAAATTCAAACCAACAAACCCCTTCAAGTCAACATTAGGGTGCATGCACACTACGTAACGCCGGGCGTGTATGAGAGCCGTACACGCCGGCGTTACAGCAGGGCTGCCGAACACTTCCCATTCACTTCAATGGGAGTGCTCGTAAACGCCGCTGTTACGAGCGCTCCCATTGAAGTGAATGGGAAGTGTTCGGCAGTCTGCTGTAATGCCGGCGTGTACGGCTCTCATACACGCCCGGCGTTACTCAGTGTGCATGCACCCTTACAGTGGATTTCAATAGCTTTGTTCTGTGATGTGACATATTATACAGCAGCAAGTTATCAGTGTCATGTTAAACCTTTGTTATATGTGTACTAGCCTCTGCCCGCAACTTCGTCTTTGTGTTGTTGGCACCGATGATCTGCCAATATGCAGCAAATTACTGGCATTGATGGTTTGCCTGCTCTGCCATTTCGGCAGCTATCAAGCTGGCCTGTTGCTGAATTCATTCCTCGCACAATGCCTGTGATTGTCCGGCATCTCAGCAGCTCGCTGGGATACCATATAATGAACGTGTTGTTAGCGTCAATGATCCCCCTCAGCTCCGCATGAGGAGAACTCTGTGACTTCTGGCTTCCTTCACAGCTCTTGTTGTTTGCGACAAATTAGATTTTCTTTTTCCCGGCATGTTTAAAATTGGCAAACTGCCAATTTGGATTAAAAGTGTTTTCCCTTCCAGTGTGTCAGCACTACCACCTGGAGCAGATCAGATAATATGGAAATGCATGTACACAATCCACTGAGGGTTAGCTGAGTGTTTACATAGAGAGATAACAGACCTGGCTTTATCAGAACCTGAGATAAGCTGCTGCAAGATCAATGTAATACAGTATGTGAACATAAATTCATAACAGTCGTGAAGCCATATGTCATTTACGGGATAGAAAGTAACCTATGTGTTAATCGAGGTTACACACTATGTGCCAAATTTCATTCAAATTTGTTCAGCTGTTTTTTGCGTGATTGAGGAACAAACGCCCCCTTCCCTCATAGATTGTAAGCCCTTGCAGGGGCCACACGGTGGCTCAGTGGTGTTCAAATCCCGCCAAGGGCAAAAAACCATCTGTATGGAGTTTGTATGTTCTCCCCGTGTTTGCATGGATTTCCATCCCATATTCCAAACACATACTGATAGGGAAAAATGTACATTGAGAGCGCTATGCGGGGCTCCCAATCTACATTAAAAAAAAATTAAATAAATAAATTGTAAGCCCCTCGCGGGCAGGGCCCTCTACCCCATTGTGCCAGTCAGTCACTGTTAGTTTTATACCTGCCTGTATATCTTGTGTACTGTATGTAACCCCCAAATGTAAAGTATCATGGAATTAATGGTGCTATATAAATAAACAATAATAATAACAAACATCCAAACACTCAAACGTTCACATTTATAATATTAGTAGGATAACACTTACCAATAACCTATTAAACCCTATTTATGATATGTCATAATGAAAGAGTTTAATGAGGCAATTAAAAGTTGACACATGTAGAGATGGAGGGAGAGCCCTGAGAATGTTAGCTCAATAGACTACTGTACAACAATAGAATGGTAGAATATGGCAACAAGTAGTCTGTATGATATCTTATGCACAGCTATATGATGGAGGAGGCAAAGGATTAGGATGACTAGAAAAGTGATAAACAAATGATACAGATACAATTCTACTGAATCTGTCTTTAGTTTGGATAAGAACAAAGGTCACAAAGTACTGCTGTAAAAAACACGATCACAAAACCCCCCACAAGTGCAGGGTGTCCATTAGGATTGGATAGATTTGCATTTTATGTATAGGGCAATAGAATAAAATTGTAGCAAAATCCCTACAGATGGTATAAATGTATGATGTGCTACTGTATCTCTACATATAAATATTTGTAAGCAGTTACATTGTATCGTGTTTGTTTAGCAGTGTGAAAGCTTTTCTATCAATATTTGTTACAATGTTTCATCATCATCATCATCATGCGATGGCTTTGTGCAGCATTCTGATCCCATCTACTGGCTCTCTTGTGAATTGCATTTTGTAAATCATTCACAAGACAAAGGTCTTGTAAATGTACAATTCTAAGGGAAATATAAAGATTTATTAACATTGGAGCGACCCAGTAATGGGAACAATAGTCCAGCGTCTCCCACTTCAATGAATGTGTAGCACACATGCACAAACAGGACACTCGGGATCCCCATTTTTTTAATTGGTGAGAATCCCAGCAGTGAGCCCGGTACATCCCCAGTCCTACAATTGGTAAGAATCCTAGCAGTGGGACCCAGTACATCCCCAGTCCTACAATTGGTAAGAATCCCAGCAGTGGGACCCAGTACATCCCCAGTCCTACAATTGGTAAGAATCCCAGCAGTGAGACCCAGTACATCCCCAGTCCTACAATTGGTAAGAATCCCAGCAGTGGGAACCAGTACATCCCCGGTCCTACAATTGGTGAGAATCCCAGGAGTGGGACCCAGTACATCCCCAGTCCTACAATTGGTGAGAATCCCAGCAGTGGGACCCACTACATCCCCGATCCTACAATTGATAAGAATCTCAGCAGTGGGACCCAGTAAATACCCAGTCCTGGTGTCCAAAGTCTCCCACTTGAACAGACCTGGAGCGCGCATGCTCGATCATTGCTCCATTCAATTAGTCCCAACTTTTAGAGATTGTAATCCCAGCAGTGGGTCCCTTATTGATCTTACTTATCTTGTGAATAGGTTGATTGTGGGATTTCTCCCAGAAATCCCACTGATCAGATATGGGGACATCCTGATAAATCTCAGAGGTCCCTAAACTTTTGTTTTTATTGAAAGTGACAAAGAAATAACTTATAAAACAGAAACTGAGAGTACAAATAAATCAATATAGAATGAAATACAAACCCAGGTTTTAACAACAATGCCTTATATGGGGAGAATATGATTTGATAATAGGAAATTGTAGGAGAAATGTTGAGAATGGTGGAATTTTCACGGTCTTAGAAAACTAAATAAAGGAATTGAAGTTGCTATACTTCCTTACGCAAGGTCGGACTGGCCCACCAGGGAATTGGTGAATTCCCCGATGGGCCCCGAGCCTTGACTGTCAGTCCTCATTTTCCCAACGCAGATGCATTGTTCAGGGGCCGGGTCGGGCCCCTGAGCAATGAACTGTGGAGTTTCTGTAAAAAGCGCTGCAGGAAAAACTGATGTGTTGCCGCCTGGGGTTTTCCTGCAGCCCTTTTTTGCAGCGGGACGCTGTGTTAGGCCTTATTCTTAGAGTGCGTTCACACGATGTAAAATGGAGCGTGATCTGGCACGTATACGTGTGTCAGCATTTTGCGCGCTCAAAAAGATCCCATTGATTTCAATGGGAGTTACGAACATATACGCCGCGTTATTTTGCGCCTGTAATTTTGCAGCTGCAAAATTACAGGGGAGGCCCTGTGGACGCAGTCCTGCTCCACCGGCCTTCCCTTCACTCCGCCCTGCTCCTCTTCGCTCCACCCCGTCGGCCCCACGCCTTCCGCTCCGCCCCCTCCTCCCGGGGAGAGGGAGGCTTTCTGTCGTCCGCCTCAGGCGGCATAAAAGCTAGGTTCACCCCTGGCAGTGATGCACATTGTGAGAAGCATAGCTCCGGACATGTTATTACCTTTAGCCGCCCTGTCTCGTTATCGCTGGTCTGCAGGGTCCTTATGTTGGGCCCCTAGAAACAATTCCACTGGTGGGCCCTAGACACCCCAGTCCAACACTGTCCTTACGTCCTACATGGCTGCCAAGGCTCAGGAATGCCTTAAAATCACTGGTGCCATTTGGGCAGCTGCCAACACTAAGAGCTTATAAAATCCAGACGTGCCTCCTGATACACTGCATAGAGAAAACAAGATATTGATAGAAATTATAGTCATAGAAGTATGACAATATGGAAAGAAGCATGAAACATATAAGTCCTTCTTGTCTCACTTTCATGAACTCTTAGCCATAGACCCCAGTCAGAAGTTTCGCATCTACACCCAAGTCTACAGGACACGTCTGAGTCAATTTGCTAACTTCAAAACTTAAAGTATGTAAATCAATAGGAGAATCTTTATCCAGGAGGAGAGATCTATACGCTTGGAAGAGCAAAGTTGAATCGATTCATCAACTTAGAGACTCATGTCACCAACTCTGAGCTCCAGAATTGGGAAATCAATTCATCCATCTGAAATGGCTAAAGATGCACAAATCGTTTTAAGAGCTCAGAGAGTCAGATCCTTCTTCTGTATTATTTGTATCAGGGCTGGCAACATTTGTATCCAGAGTCACACATAGGATACCTGTATTATACCCTGGTATACACTATCTATAAACACTATAAAGGAGTTTTCCAGGACTTTATAATTGATAACCTATTCCTATATTAAATATCTGAGAGGGTCTAATAACCCCTGTGGATCGCCTGAGGCTTCCACATTAGGGGCTTTGTGATGTCATATTCATCAGTCCCATGGTCTAATCACAGTTCAGTCCCATTCAAGCGAGTGAGCTGAGCTGTGATACCAAGCACAGACAATGAAGCAGTATACAGTAGTACTTAGAAAGTACTGAAGAGGTTGCAGAGCTCATGCAAACAACGCTAAGGCTCCATTCCCACGGAGTAACGCGCCACTCATTCTGACATGTAAACACGTGTCAGAGTGAGGCGCTTCAAAACAGATCCCATTGACTTCAATGGGTGCCGGCTTACGTACGCTATACATTGAAATCAATGGGTTACAAAGCCTGGGATCTGTTTTGAAGCGCCTCACTCTGACACGTGTTTATGTGTCAGAATGAGCAGCGCGTTACTCCATGGGAACGGAGTCTAACAGCTGACTGGCCAGGGACTCAGGCGTCGGAACCCTGCCAATTTTTAATTGATGATCTATCCTTAATTTAATGAAGATCCCTTTAAATGGACATTAGACTCTATCTGGTATTATCAGAAAAGGAAAAGTCTTATTTGTTATTCATTTATATAGCACAAACATATAGTACAGAGACTGGCATCACTTACATTAATCCCTGTCCCTTATTGGGACTCTTTCTAAATTGTAAGTTAATCTATCAGTAAGTTTTTGAGATGAAACCCACATACACACACAGAGGGGAGTGTGCAAGCTCCATGCAAATGTAGATTTTGGTCAATTTTAGGGTTGAGCGATCGGAATCGGAAAAGATTGGATCCCAATCGGTGAACAAGTAAATTTCACGATCGCAATCCGATCCCGCCTAAAAAAGATCGGGAACAGAATTCCGATCCCGATCGCTCAACCGACTTACCTGCACAGAACCGTTGCTGCTCCCCGGAGATCTGGGCCATTGTTCTCTCCTCTCTTCTCTCTCTTCACATGCCGGCAGAGCGCTGTGCGCGCCCTATTAAAGGATTATCTTATCTTATCTCACCTCCCTAGGCTAGTGTTACTGCTGGGAGTAGGCGGGGATTTTTGTGGCTTAGGAGAGTGTGGACGGGTACAGGGAGGGGAGACGTGAGTGATGCACTCACATCTCTCCACCCTGTACCCGCCCACACTCTCCTAAGCCACAACAAGCCCCGCCTTCTCCCAGCTCCAGGAAACGGCGTACACATCGGTTGAGGAGGCAGCAGCAGCAGTTCGGTGCAAGTAAGTGGAGGGGACTAAATAGCCGGCGGATTTTTTATTCACTACACAGCGTGGAGGCTTCAATTTCTGTGTAGTGGACAGGATCATTTTTAAAATCCAATCTTTGATCATTAAAGAAAATCCCATTAACTTACGTTAGGATCAGAATTGGGATCGGGTTCGAATGAAAAATTATAGGAAATCGGATTTTAACATCGATCCTGAAATTTCAAGATCGGCTCAAACCTAGTCAATTTCAATCCTAAGAAACTACAGTACAAGGGAAAACTACAGGTCAGTTCATGTAATGGTAAGATACATATGTGGTTATATGATATGATCTGAGGCCAATAAGCACTTCTTGGGCTTTTTCTACCTGCAAGATTAAATTTTCCTGGCCCTAAATACTAAATACATGACAATCTCCAAAATTTTCATGGTTATAAAAAGCAGATTTAGACAGTGGAGCTCTTTTTTATGCAGATTGTGAGCCCCATATGGGGATCACAATGTACATTTTTTCCACTATCAGAATGTCTTTGCAGTATGGGAGGAAATCCTTGCAAACAAAGGTAGAACATACAAATTCCTTGCAGATGTTGTTCCTGGCAGGATCGAACACAGGATTCCAGCAATGCAAGCCACCACTGAGCCACCATGTTGCCCCTAGTGGTGCTCTTTTTGTACCCATTGGCTGAAGGCTGTGTAGTTCCTTCTTCATCTTCTTCTTTTTCCTGAAAATCTTAAAGGAGTTGTCCTATGAAAAGCATCCTATCTATACTGCTAGTTTATGTGGATTTAAGACTTTTCCTAACTACATTGCTTTATCAAAACTGCTTTGTTTGGCCGCTATCTTAATTTATTTATTTAATTGTTGACACTGCGTTTCTATGGCCACTTGGCTTACCTGGTCGTTTCCCAAGTGACGTAGCTGCCTGCTATCGGGGGTTGGGGGAGGGGGGCTGACAAGCAACGGAGCTCCTCAGTTAGGGGAGGGGGGAGGTAAGAGCTCCAGGATTACTGTGCTGTCTATCTTCAGCATTTCCACTTATCAGGTTTATTTGAATTTGGTTGATAAGGGCTGAGATAAGGAGTCCTTTGTATGTAATGCAAGCTCACTCAAATCCAGCTCTGCTACATCAGTTTCCACATCAGCTCTATACTGTGGTAATGCATTTTCAACCAATCGCTCATTACTGACTGCAAACATAGCAGATAGCTGAGAAAGTGAAACCCCGCCCACCAATGTGCTGAGAAATCCAGGAAGTGAAGAGAGCACAGAGCCTACAGGCTGCAGAACAAGAGTTATGGGAATACCCCTTTAATTCTATTGCCTGTTCTGTGAAAAACTGTCATTAAATGTGTTAATCTTAATGCTTTAAGGCCTTTAATTGGGTCTCAGCGGTCAAATGGGACATGCTGAGTGTCATAACATCTAAAGAGATCCCAGAGTATAATAATTTCACATCAGATTCGCGGGTGACGAATCCCTAAAGTTTTATGTTTAGACGAACACAAAACTTTGGGAAAATTTAGGTCGATTCCGGGTAGATCCAAACTGTTCACCTCTATGGTTCTTTTTCTGATGCTTTGTAGTCCTCTATGTGTATAGAATTTGTTCTTACATATGTAGCATCTTAAAGAATATATTGATAATGAATGGATAATGTATTGTTTCACAGAGGTGATTGACATGGATGTTACACTATATAGACAAAAGTATTGGCACATTTATAGGAACATTAATAGATTTTTTTTATACCATCCCCTCAATAGTAGTAGTTGTCTCCTCAAAATATCTTTCCATATCCTGTTTCCACTTTCTTCACATGATTAGCTGTGACCCCTTTTTTCTAGCATGGAATGCTGTGCAAACAGAAGGTTTCTCTCTGCTGATTGCATGTAGTATTGACAGCTACAATGTGAACTTAGATTGATCAGATTCACACCCTGTGCTCTTCTGCCCTTCCTCTCCTAATAATAATAATGCCTCTTTCCTCCTCCTCTACCTCTCACATGATATGCTCCTTCTCTCTCACATAGCCCCTGTCTCACACACAGCCAGCAGGTCAACCCTATCTCCTAGTCGGCCCACCATGCCCTCATTACCTTCTTTAGTATTATTAGCAGTAGTTGGTGCAGCTTGCAGAACCTGTGGGGACATTATCCTCACAGTCTAAGGTCCTGGAAGGTCCATTTTAATATTAGCTCAACTGTTTTGCAGAAACAGGAAAGTGGTGCAGGTACTAGACATGGGTACAGGTACTAGACATGGGTACAGGTACTAGAAATAGGTTACAGCAACTGCAATAGTAGTGATGGCCATGTTCTTGTGATGGGTGGCGGTTCAAGCGGAAATCAGACATTTACAAAATATCCAATGATAGGTAATAAGTTGTTATCGTGAAATAACCCCTTTATCACAAGAAATCTGGTAATTTTATAGACTTCTGACAATATGATGCTGTACTGTGCATTCGTCTCCAGATCTAATAGGATGTAACACATTCACAAGTATACGGCCCACATTCTGTAATGATATTAACAAACTGGAACAATTCTCTAAAACTCATAAAGAGCAATGTGTGGAATTTCCCTTACAGAATATACTGTACATTACTGTACGCTGCAATAAACTTCATGAATACAGTTGTGGTTTTATTATTGTGTCAAGTTTCTATCCTAACTGCTTTTTACCATCGTCTCCAGGATATCCTGTTGGTTGGTTTTAATACTCAGAATGGCATGTTTATAAGTGTGGAGATATTGTCTTCAAGGTATTGTCTAACCTTTAATAAATTGGATCAAGAAAGTCCAAATGCAGTGTCTTGAACCTTCGTTTATTATCCCAGTTCATCGAAAATGATAAATGAATCCATTTTACAAATACTGCCAATAAAAGACCTCTGCAAGTTCTATGCAGATATATATATATACAGTATATATATATATATATATATATATATATATATGTACAGTATATACATATATATGTATATATAGTATATACAACCATGGTAGCAGACTTCGACCAAACCTTTACCTTTAGTATGATCCTACAGTCACCTCGCCTCATGGTATAACCTACTAAATGTATATTAATAACAGGTAAGAGAGAGAAGGAAGTATGACTGTGGGATTAGACTACACATGGGGTGTTTGTAGTCTGTTACCATGGAGTCACACATGTCTCTATAAGAGCTGTACGTTGCTTTTTAATTGTAACTATTTCAAAATTGCTTCCTAAATTTATACATTTTATTTTATCTCTCTCTTTTTAATGTAGATTGTCAGCCACATATAGGGATCACAATGTACTTTTTTTCTCCTATCAGTATGTCTCTGTAGAATGGGAGGAAATCCACGCAAACGCGGGGAGAACATACAAACTCCTTGCAGATGTTGTCCCTGGAGGGATTCGAACCCAGGACTCCAGTGCTACAAGGCTGCAGTGCTAACCACTGAGCCACCGATTTGCCCCCTAAATTTATAAAATTTAAAGTAACCACTATGGTACTCTATACCAATGGTTACATAGCTAGGATTCACTAAATTGATTACAGTTTTTGTGCTTTACTCTATTTGCATAGCTTGCATAGCCATTGTATTAGAATGGGCACTGTATACAAATAGCATAGTTTTCAGCTCTTCTTGAGCTGGTGGATGGAGATATAGCTGCCATATAGTGAACACAATACACTGAAATTTCCCCAATGTGGGACTATTAAAGGATTATCTTATCTTATTTTATCTTATAATTATAGAAGAATCTGCTACATTACAGTCTCTCCTTCACTTAGAAGCCCTATGACTGTACAGGACATACAGTATATACAGAAGTGCTGACTTGAAGGAATTTGGCTGTAATAGAAAGCTCCTTTTTAGCTCCAGCATCACACTAAATCCGTGTTTGTATTTTCTCCCTGTCATGATTCTTAATTCGGCTTTTTTACCTTTAAAGTTACCCTGTGAACCTGGGAAGCTTCTGCAGTTTCAGAAGTTTCCTGGGTTGGCCAATTAGTAGCTGATGAGACCTATATAAGACTCCTTCCTCCTGACACAGGCTCCGACTATTGTTTAGCTTCCTAGCTTAGCTTTCTGATATATGTATGCATGTACGTATGTATGTATGATGTATGTATAACTGATTGCTGTACTGACCCTTGACTTGTTCTTTGGATACTTTATTGCTGGTTTTGCTTTTGATATACCTGTTTGGATTTGACCCTTGGCACAACTGGATATCACTTTTGTCTCCTGATTCTGCCTCTGATGTCTTCTCTTGGTTTTGACCCGTACCTGTACGACTAACCTACTTTCCAGCTTTACCAAGTAAATCAATTGTTGGGTTCTGGTTTTGGTTTGCAGTGCCCCTTTATAGACTTGAATAGACATAATTATATAAATTATGTGACCTGCAGTCCAACTGAAGAAGATACAGCAGAGTTTTTAGAGTGAAAGTCAGTTTCATAGTCAGTAATGAGATATATTACAAAACTTCCCTTAATACTCGTCCCATAGTACTGAACTAAAGCAAAGTTGTTAGCCATTTAAAGGGTTATTGCATTTTTATTTTTCTCATCTTTTCCCGTTATTCATGAAAAATAATAGGGACATGTTTTTTTACATAAGTCAAATGTCTATTTTTTCACCCTCTTGCAACTAGAAACAGCTATTCAGATATCCATGGTTTGCTTCTGAAATTGCAGCTCATATCCATTGAAGTGAATGAGCTGTAATACCACATTCAACCTGTACACAGATGTGGCACTGTTTTGGGAATAAAGCCGCCATGTTTTCTTTACAACCCCTTTAACATCCATTGCTCTGTACATAAGTTCATGTGTATCTGGGCTTCATACATATGCATATTGTCAGATTATAAATGACCTTTATAAGCTTTTATTCCTGTTCATCCATCTCCATTAAGTCCTTATTGAGCGCGCCCATCAGACGCTCTTTGAAGATGCAGCCTGTGAGTTTTACATGTAATAACTAATGGAGCTTCATTTAGCGGAAACAACTTTAATCAAGTATTTCCCATATTTATTAATCGATGGTTTTCAGGTAGTTTAGGTTGTAATAAATCACTCGAATGTCATTAATAATTAGGTTTCTATCCAGGATTTCTCTACAGTCATCCTTAAAAGCAATTTTCTTCTGTTTATTCAGCCGAACATTATTACATAAGAATATAAGAGGTCGTCCAGCTTTACTGTAAGTCTTACTTTCTACAGGTTCAGCTCTCTGAAGATTATGTCTGGAGACCAAGGAGATTGAAGGAAGTTGAGAACCGACTTCCCCTGTGACCAATTGATTCTGTTTGCATTGACTCAATTTCTTCTGTTCATCGATCATCATCAATTTGCCTTCTCAGGCCCCACAATCTGCACTACATCACATGTAACATGTCAGGAGACCTCTGGACAATATTCTGAGCTTAGCATCTATATCCAAGGCTGCTGCTTTTCATCAGACTCCCACCAACTGCGTGACAGTGGAGCAAATAGCATCGGATTTGAGACATGTAAAATCTGCAATGTATTTTCCAGAATAATATAAAATAAATAATAATTTAGTGATTAATTTTCTGAACAAAGTTGCAGGAAGACATAACCAAAATAGTGCCCCATTATAGAAGTATCCCTAATGCTAGATTCACACCTGCGCTCAGGTTTTCATTCTACGGGTTCACTTGGGGGCACGAAAAACAGAAACCCAATCCGATTAAAAAGCGGTTACCAGAGTTTAACACTTGCGCCCAGTGTCCAGTTTGTGCATTCCGCCGGGTTTCCATCTTCAGTACTGTCCAGTTTCGCCGGTGCTGAAGACGGAAACCCGGCAGAATGCACAAACCGGAGAAAAAGCATAAGTGTTAAAGTCCCCGTACACTGCGTTTCCGCCCGAAAAATGCAGAGAGAAACGTCCTGCTTGCACATTTTTCAAGCAGATTTGGGGACAGTATCTCCAAATAGAGATTGGGTACAAGTGTGAACCTAGCCTTAGTTGTGTCTACTACCCTTACCCACTGCAGGTATTACCAAACTGGAGCGGTTTTGGAAATCGCAGCGGGTCAATTATACTTACAGAAATGTCTCAGTAGTCGAGTAGGCAGACGATACCCCACTTCACCCGGACAATACTCTGTCACTGTAATGTCAGTCTGTCGCCATACTTTTCTTTTTTTTTAATAGCCAACAATGACTGATCACATCAAGATTGCATCAAATAGACAGAATTATAGTGGGAAGAGAGATGCAAAATAATAGGTTGCTGTGCTACAATATGAACAGAGGGAAGAACAGACGGGAGAACAGACTGTGCCAGCACTGTGACCAGGGGGCCCTAGAAGACGAGACCCACTTCCTGCTACACTGCACCAAATACTCAGCTGTGAGGGCCGTCTACTACCAAAGACTCTCTGCCCACATCCCAGACTTCATATCTGCAGACGAGAAGAGGAAACTCTACATCCTACTGGGAGAAGAAGAGGCCACTGTGGAGATCGCTGCCCAATACGTGTCCAGCTGTCACCAACTAAGAGGAAGATGAGACTCCACGGACTGTTATACCCCAAATCAATTATTTTGGCTCCAGCTCACTACGTGGGGTCTTAGCCTCAAGGACATCCTAGATGGACTTCTTGTTCTTTTTCTTCCACCCTCTTTATGCAGAAAAGGGATAAATCAAAAGTAAAGCATGAAAAATTCACACTAAAGCCCGAGGATATAATGTCATTTCCAACTTATCATTTATTTTCAGTTCTGTTACTGCATTGCCATCTAGTGGACAATAATTAGATTACCGAGCATTACAGGTCAAGACTTTAAAAAATTGCAAATGATAGGCAAGCAAAAAATTGATCGTGAAAAATGGCAGAAGCACATGTTAAAGCTGGCTAACAGAGTTAATAAATATCAAAGTGTTGCAAATTACTCCAGAATTATGGTGAAAATTAACACTAGGTTCACATTAGCGCTGGCTCACCATTCCTCAGATAGCTGAACAGAAGAGAGGTGGATGGCTGAAACAGCGGTTACACACAGAGCCTTATGGACCACAGTCACTATAATGGGGTTTTATGGGTGTCCATTGTTTCTAAACTGAAAGTAACAAAGGAAAATATCTTCCATAAAGGACTTTCTCCTCCACCAATTTTCGGCAGACTCTGTGACGGACTCTCCGATGTAAATGTGAATCAAGCCTTACCCCTCGTTCACATCTGCGTTGGTATTCCATCCAGGCGAGTCCGCATGGGAACTAGAATACCAAGCGCATTTGCAAGTGCTGTGCAGTAAAAGCACACGGACCCCCATCCTATTAATATTATAAAGGTGAAAGTTTGTGAGTTTGGATGTTTGTGGGTTTGTGTGTTTGGATGTTTGTTCCTCAATCACGCAAAACCCGCTCCACCGATTTGGCTGAAATTTTCCACAAACATAGTCACTACACTCGATTGCGCAATAGGCTACTTTTCGTCACAATAGCGCACATACGTTTTTCCCAGGACCCCCACAAAACCCAAACTCACATCACTATTTCTGCAATCTCACACACTTTCGACCATACGATTTGGCTGAAATTTTCCACAAACATAGTCACTACACTCAATTGCGCAATAGGCTACTTTTCGTCACAATAGCGCACATACGTTTTTCCCAGGACCCCCACAAAACCCAAACTCACATCACTATTTCTGCAATCTCACACACTTTGGACCATAGCAAGCCCAAAATTCATATTACCCTCTACAGCAGAGGTCAGCATGCCAAGAGTGGCACTCCTGCCATATTTCACTGGCACAGCAGCAGCACAGGACCTGCAAGAGTTAAATGAAGTCCGAGTCTCTTCAGTGGGCTGCTAGAGCTCAAGCATAAGGACACTCCCCTTTGAGAGGGGTGCAGGAAACCCAGGGGGTGGAGCTTAATCGCTCAGGTCTGTGCCTGTTATAGTGGTCTGCATCCTGCTAACATTCCCCGAGGAGAAGAGGAAGCTGCTAGCAAAGTGACACTGAAAAACACACAGGTACATAGGATTACTGTTCTCATTAATGTCCGGCATTTGGGGTTATTAGTTTAGTGTTAGTAACTCCATGTGCCTCACATTAATAGGAATAAACCCCATCATGTCCCTCATATTAACCCCTGTGTGCCTCATATTAATAGGAATAAACCCCATCATGTCCCTCATATTAACCCCTGTGTGCCTCACATTATTAGGAATAAACCCCATCATGTCCCTCATATTAACCCCTGTGTGCCTCATATTAATAGGAATAAACCCCATCATGTCCCTCATATTAACCCCTGTGTGCCTCACATTATTAGGAATAAACCCCATCATGTCCCTCATATTAACCCCTGTGTGCCTCATATTAATAGGAATAAACCCCATCATGTCCCTCATATTAACCCCTGTGGGCCCCATATAAGGGTTACTAATAAACCTCAATAATGAAGATACTTAACTATTACCTCCAAGTCTCTCACATATCAGTAACTCTTACACAAGGGTTAATGTGAGGGACATGATGGGGTTAATTGCTATTACTAAGAGGCGCATGGAGTTACTAAACTGTCATGCACAGGGACAGACTTTATGTGGCTGCTCAAGAGTATCCTGTGCCCAAAACTTACATGTACTGGCGGAAAATAACAAATCATACAATGTGGTATATTGAAGTATATTAACCTGAAATACCTCTGTCCCAAAGACACTATGTACAGTTTATACCAACACCGTATAGCGGCTGAAATACAAATTACATTCAACACAAAAGTCTCATGTGCTCTCAGAATTACAGCAAAAACAAGATACACAGTTACATTTCATATCCCATACCTTATACACAGTACGAAAACCTTACCCGCGCCTGTATATACCCACTTCTACAATCACCGCAGACGAAGTCGCGGGTACCAGCTAGTAGAATATAATGGGATCCATGTGCTTGCCCCGCACTGCCCGCACGAATCATGTGGACAGGAAAGTAGATGGTGAACTACTTTCCTGTGCGCATGTTCCCTGCAGAGATCTGGCGGTAATCACACGGACACCATTATAGTCTATGGCAGGGGTAGGCAACCTTTTCTGTTCGGCGTGCCAATTTAAATAAAAAAATCAAAGATGAGGTCCTCGGAGTGCCGGTCAATAATTGTAAAGCTGACGACACCTACACTAAAGTCATATAGCACAAACCACAACATAGGGGTGCTGTCATACTGTGCTCCCAGCCACATGCGCTTCCACTATTTGCCTGGATACACATGTTCTTTTCCTTTAGAAGCAATGTAAGTACATGCGTAACCCACAATTAGTGGTAATGTATGTGACTGGGAGCAGAGTAAGGTCATACCTGTAAAGAGCTAACACACAATGTACCTGTATGCTCCATCCAGTCCTTGGCCGTTAGTAACTTCAGTTTTCTGTAAGGGAGCGTTCACACTACCGTCTGTGTCCAACAGCTAGTGTCCGCTGCTAATGTCTGTTCAAAATCTTGTGCGGACATTAGCAGCGGAAAACAGCTGTGTCTGTGACATTTTGCATTGATTTAAACGGACACCGGGTGCGTTCTTTTACTGTCCGTGTCTGTCCTTAACTGTCCGTTCTCAAAGATGTCCGACTTTTCAAGCGGACAGCAAAACCCGATATGTAGGTTTTTCTGTCTGCTTGAAAAGTCGGACATCTTTGGGAATGGACACTTAAGGACACCCACGAACAGTAAACGAACACACCCGATGTCCATTTAAATCAATGCAAAATGTCACGGACATAGCTAGTGTCCAATACTAATATCCGCACAAGATTTTGAACAAGACATTAGCAGTGGACACTAGCTGTCGGACACCAACAGTAGTGTGAACGCTCCCTAAGTGAAACGCAGATTAATTTGTCACTTTTAGTTCCTGGCGGTGCAGTAACAGCAAAACCTCAGCCAGGAATTAATGGGTGTCACACTTACAACAAAGTGAATGCACTGGTGCCCAGGAACTGGATTTGGCTATAATTGCATCTAGTTACAGTGTCACCACCCAATAGAATCACACTAAGGCTGAGGCCCCACATTACATAAATGCAGCTTTTTTATTGCAGATTTGGCTGCGTTTTTCTTTCCGTCAAAGCCAAGAATGGCTAGAAAACGAATGGGAAATATATAGGAAGCTTCTTATATGTCTCCCTCCTGCTCAATCTACTCCTGGCTTCGGCTCAAAAAAAACAGCAAAATCTGCAACGAAAAAAAGCTGTTTCTGCAACGTGGGGCTTTAGCCTAAGTCCCCCACGTTGTTGGAACACAGCTTCTTTTGTTACATATTTTGCTGTGTTTTTCTGAGCCTAAACCAGGAGTGGATTGAGCAGAAGGGAAACATATAAGAAGCTTCCTATATATTTCCCATTCCTTCTGTAGCCATTTTTAGCTTTGGTTGAAATAAACCGCATCAAAATATGCAACAAAAATGCCGCATTTCTGCAACGTGGGGCTTCAGCCTTACACCTCCTGCACACAAATGGCACACATGTGGTTTTCACTGACCTATACATTAAAAATGAATTCACAGGGCCGCAAATGCAGACAGATATAGGGGATGTATAGGACAGATATAAGGGACGTATAGGACACATATAGGGGATGTATAGGACACATATAGGACCTGCTCCATAGTTTTCAGTTCTTCAATTTGGCCCAGATACACAGCCACAAAAAGAATGGCTGCATATATGGGTCAATTGAAATATATTGGTCTGTACTTTTATCCACAGTTGTAGATAAAGAGTCTGGTCATGGGCATTGCAGGTTACAACTCAATGTGCCTCATATTAATAGCAGTTAACCCCATCATGTCCCTCACTTTAACCCCCTGTGTACTTTACATAAGGGACACGGATATGTGAGACATATGGAGGTAATAAGTGAATATCTTCATTATTTAGGTCCTTTATTAGTACCCCCATATGTCTCACACATCAGTAACCCTTATGTGAGCCACATAGGGGTTAATGTGAGGGACATGATGGGGTTAACTGCTATTAATGTGAGGCACATGGGGTTACTAAAACTAAACTAATAAAACCAAATGCCTGACATTAATAAGAATAGTTACCGTATTTTTCGGACTATAAGATGCACTGGACTATAAGACGCACCTAGGTTTTAGAGGAGGAAAATAGGGAAAAAAAATTTTGAAGCAAAAACTGGTAAAATATTTAATATATGGGAGTTGTAGTTTTGCAACAGCTGCAAGGCCACATTGACAGGTGACCCTGCAGCTGTACGGGGATGCATAGAGCGTTTTTTTTGCGGGGCCAGCTGTACTTTTTAGTTATACCATTTTGGGGATATGTATTGCTTAGATCACCTTGTATTTTATTCCCCCCCGGGGGCTTGAACCTGCGGTCACTTGATCGCAAGTCCCATAGACGGCAATACAAGTGCATTGCCGTCTATGGGACATTCTGTATATTAGTATTACGGCAGCTGGTCATAGACCCAGCCGCAATACTAATATATAGCAGTGACAGACCGGGGAGCCTCATTAGGCTCCCGGCTGTCACCCGAACAGGTCGGCTCCTGCGATATCGCCGCGCAGGAGCCGGCCTGCAACTTCACAGGTATGGGGCCGGTGGGGACCGGCCCCGGGGGAGAAGGGGCCACGGATACTGACCCGGCATCCGCTGTACTAGAGAGGCGGATGCCGGGGAGGGATAGACGCCGGGGCCTGAGACATCGCTACGATCCTCTGCCCTGCATGAAGCCAGCGGCGGGGGCACGGAGGAGCGGAATAGCATCACTCCTCCCGCTGCTGGCTTCATGCAGGGCAGAGGAGCGCAGCGATGTCTCAGGCCCCGGCGTCTATCACTTGCCGGCTTCCGCCTCTCTATTACAACGGATGCTAGGCGCCACATTCAGACTATAAGACGCACCCTTCTTTTCCCCCAAAATTTTTGGGAAAAAAAGTGCGTCTTATAGTCCGAAAAATACGGTAGTAACACACGTACCTGGTGTTTTTACTTTCACTTTGCTTCTCTCCTCCTCAGGGCTGCAGACGGCAGGAGCTCCTCACGTGTAGCAGCAGGTCCAGGGAGCCCTTATCCTGTGCAGTGAGATGCTCACCTCTGATTGGTGGCAGGGAGAGAAGGGGGCGTGTCCTACACCGCAGCTCTACCAGAGCACTAAAAGGACGCTCTCTCTCTAAATTTAGTGTGAAGTCTCAGGCTGGCTGCCGTGCCAGCAAAATATGCCTCGCGTGCCAGTCTTGGCTCGCGTGCCAGGGGTTGCCGACCCCTGGTCTATGGGGTCTTTGTGATTTCACTGTACACCGCTTGCAGTTGCGTTCGGAATTCCGTTTGGGGGGATCCTCATGCGGACTCCCCTGGACAGAATACCAACGCTGATGTGAATGAGGCCTTACTAGTACTTCACACAAACACACTTTTATGACAACTTTGCACCTTTGACGCAAATGAAGCCATAACCCTAGTACATTTAGCTCGCTGAATGTGCACTAGTATGTTTTTTGTTGTAGCTCACTTCCATTACATTTAGATTATTTTATTTTTTTTATTAAATGTAGATTGTGAGCCCCACATAGAGCTCACAATGTACATTTCTCCCTATCAGTATGTCTTTATTTTGGAATATGGGATGGAAGTCCATGCAAACACAGGGAGAACATACAAACTCCTTGCAGATGGTTTTATGCCCTTGGTGGGATTTGAACACCAGGCCACCAGCGCTACAGGGCTGCAATGCTAACCACTGAGCCACCGTGTGGCCCCCTCCATTACATTTAAATTATATTCACACTTGCAGGTTTTTATGCAGTGTTTGAAACCAAAATCAGGTATGGCTCATAAAAGGACTGAGAGTATACTAGACAGATGGAATGTCTCTTTTTTTTTTTATCCATTACTGGTTTTGGCTTCAAAACTGAATAGAATAAAATCTGATGAAATCTTCTGAAGGATAGTTACTGGTGGTATACTAGGAGACATGTAATGGGAAGAACCAGATCCCTCACAAGGCTGCGGGTCAACAAGTCAAGAAAAGAAAAGATGAAGTGAGGAAATAGAACAAAAAGGAAGGGGTGTAGTCTCAACATCACTCTGACCTAAACTCATGTGGTCAAACCCTCCAAAGGACAGTCTAAGGTGGAACAAGTAGGGAGATAAGGTCTCTATGAGTAACGTGTTCACCAGACAGTAAGCTTATTAGACGGCCATTAAACATTATATGTCTTAACTTGGCCTTCAAGTAACATCCCAGTTGCTCACATGGACAAGAACTGACTTACGCTATAAGCTGATGGTACAAGCCTCGACTTTAGATTGCTCTAGTTGCCCAGAGGTTTTTGGAAAGTTCTCATTCCTCCTTAGTAGAAGTCACCTGAGGTGGAAAAAGGAAGTGGAAGTTGGAGTACTTGGATAGGCTGACAGCAGTCAGTTACAAGTCAGAGATGTATCATTGATGTATTTAGGTGATGGACCATTGCCTTCCTTACCATTTTGAAACAGTGTCCTTGACAGAGAGGGTAGCATAATTTTAGATGGACCTAACATGACAGTAATTTTGGGTGGACATCTAGATGTGAGTCACAGGTTTGGTTGGACACCCTTTTTTGAACCTTAATCTCATAGCCTGGACATTGAAGACATTGTTGGTGTCACGGTGAATAGTCTAAAAATCCACTTTTTTCTTAAGTCCAAGCAAGAACACTGACTATCCTCAAATAGTGCCATCACTTTCAGCTCCATCCTAAGCACTGTACCTCCATTTTATGAAAGATTTACTGTTTGCTGCTACCTACATTGCTCAAACTAGACTTTGAGTTGTTATACCATTCAACATGGTCTCTTGAGTCCTCTACCCTTACCATCTAGGGCACTCCAGCCACCATCAGGTTCAGAGAAGCATACTACAAGGAAGTGCCCCAGGAGATTCTGCTACCACCATTTTCCACGCTGCAGGCCCCCCATTAGTGC
Organism: Leptodactylus fuscus; assembly: GCF_031893055.1. Classification (NCBI taxonomy): domain Eukaryota; kingdom Metazoa; phylum Chordata; class Amphibia; order Anura; family Leptodactylidae; genus Leptodactylus; species Leptodactylus fuscus. Next base: position 203,938,527 of record NC_134267.1, on the reverse strand, counting down.
ACCAGCCCTGAGGAGTGCAGTAGTGGTGTACACATGGACGACAGCCACCTTAAGCTCACCCATGACCGACCTCTACTCCCATCCTACCTTCATTTTTACTCTGTTGCTGCACTCATAAACTATATCAAAGTAGGTTATCTTCCAAGCATGAGCCAGCAGACAGTTTTGAGATGCAAGGCAAGGGGCTGTTCTGTAATTTAGGAACCAAATCTAGAAAATCTATAAAGAATACAAAGGAACAGACATAAGACCAAAAACTGACAAAGCTCACCAAATGTGTAAGAAAACGCGCACTTGTCCACATTGCCTAAAAGATTGGGAATTACAAGATGGAAACATTCGGGATAATCTTGACGAAACCATTTATCGTCTATCAGTGTATAGTATTATTAACGGAGAGCGACCAATGAGCCATGTCCATCTCTAACCCTCTTGTGATCTCCACTGGAGATCCCACAGGAGGAATGAAATCTAGGTAAAGATCGGATGTGTTCCCATTGAGGACGAGCATTATCATTCAGAAGGAGTTATTGTAAAGATAATGTTGTGCTTGGACCTCCAAGAGAGAAGCAAGTGTCGCATCTGATGCTATTGTCAGCATGTGGATGTTGGGAGAAGTTAATTTAGAAATTTCAAAGCTTTGACATCTGTACCCACAAAGAAGTACTGGAAATAGCTTAAATAGAAACCAAGTTTGCAGGTCAGTCTCAGGTGAATAGTTTGCCATATACAGCATATTGATGAGAGGTGTTAGCTTGATACCTACTTATTGCACTGTACATACCCACAATCAATGTTTCGGCAATGTTACCAGTCAGTAATGCATGATATAGGGTCGGAGTACAACCCCCTAAGATGGGTCAGAAAATTAGAGACAAATCCCATTTGTGAAAACAAAACATAATTTGTCCCACAAGAGGGAGTCAAAGGCTTTGTGTAAGTCCTAGTGACATCCACTGCTGGGACACTCTGCTGTCTCAAATGTGACATAGTAATAATATCTGTCCCCCACCTAGTTTAATTGTTTGCTGGCAGGTAATAAAGTCTATCTTTATGAATATAATGGTGAAAATCTTATTTGTAATCGGCACTAATATTTTAGTCATTATTGTAAAATCAAAATGGACCAGGCAGTAGGGCGATAGCTTTATCCAAATGGTCTTTATGAGTTTAATGTAAGCTGCATTTACGGACTGGTTTACCCTCTTTATACGCATCGATTAACAGGACCAGATGAGCTGTCAAAACATTTTTTGGATTGTGGTGTTTTAAGCGTGTGTGTCAGGATACGGAGTCGCCGCGGTCTCCTTGCTGCGCGGCGTCTCCCTGGGAGACGTGTTAGGAGTTCTATTGGGTGTGCTTAGGTCATTAAGGGTTAATCTTTTCCTTGCCTTCAGTCTCCATGTCATTAGCCATCAGGTGTGTTCTCTGCTGCTATTTAAACCCCACCCAGGCATGGATCCTTGCCAGCCATTCACTTTGGGTTTCCTGGTCCCCCTGCTCAGTCTGATTCCCTGTCTGTTAATATTCGGTCTGTTCTCTTGGTTAACCTGCCCGGCTTGTATTTTTGACTATCCCTTGTCTTTTGATTCGGTACCTTTATTATATCTCCTGGCTTGACCTCTTGCTTGTCTGACCTCGCCTTCTCTTCTGTGTCTTGCTGGGACTTGTGGTCCTCCCTGGTTCCATGCTGTTTAGTCTTTTGTTTTGCATTGCATTTACACTGTGCTTTCTGTTTAGGTGTGACCCCCGTGACTCCAGTCCCTAGGACTTTCAGGGCCTCCTCTCCCCTTATCCTAGCCGCCGGATAGAAGGTTAGGAGCCGTGGTAGGCGCACTTCAATTAGGAAGTGCATTGGTCTGCCTCATCTCAGATATTACAGCATAGTTATAGCTGCAGGGCCTGCGACCCCTTTTGTCATTAGTTGCACAGTGTTGCTTTCCCAGCTGTGTCACTTTGCACTGCCTGACCCTGACTCCAATCCTTACAGTGTGAACTACTTCTTCCACTGTAAAATCTGAATCACTGAGTGGTTTAGGAAGCATTTGGTGGAGGAAAGAGTGGGCATCTTCAGTGGTGATGAAGGGGGTGATTAGAGAGGGTGATGAAGGGGGTAATAGGAGGGGGTGATGAGAGGGGTGATAAGAGGGGGTCATAGCAGAGAGTGATAAGTGACAATTACTGACAATTCCTGCAACCATGCTTTTATTTAAAGTCATATTTCCTATATAGAGAATTCTAAGTTACTAGAGGACAACCCTCCTTCCAGGACCATGGCCTACAAGCCATTGTGGTGGATGGCTATAAAAAAAAATTCCTTTTACTTTGGACCTGCATCAATAGCCCATTGGGGTTAACCAGTTTATTAAAATCTTGTTCATATAATAGGATTCCTCAGTATAAACATCTATCTAAGGGTGCGTTCACACGATGTAAAATGGAGCGCAAGCTGGCACGTATACGCGTGTCAGTATTTTGCGCACTCAAAAAGATCCCATTGGTTTCAATGGGAGTTACTAGCGAATACACCGCGTTATTTTGCGCCCGTAATTTTGCTATGTTATGAGAATGCTGTACCATATAACGCTGGTTGATGGGAATGCAGGTTTGCTTAGCACCAGGAGCATTCAACATCCGATGAAGGATTTTCCCAGTGTCAGGTTAACCTCTGAAGAACTGGCCATTCAGAGGGGGGAGGCCTTATACTGGAAAAATACTGATGTGTTAGTTTGCGTAGCATTGGGCTACGCAGGCATTTGTTTTCAAGAAGATATAAGCTGAGAAAGTTTGCTGCGAAGTTAGAAGTGTCTGGACCTGCGTGCTTAGGGGACGCCCATGGCGCAGTGTGGATCCCAGGAACTCTCTATCTTCGCTGGCCCGCTTCTCCCAGCTGATGCCGGATAGATGATGCTTATAATTCCTGGTGAAGTTTTAACCTGTATATAGATGTGTAATGTAAGCTATGGAGAGAATTCTCTGCCTTCGCCGGTCGCCTCCACGGTTGATGATTTTCTTTTCCAGGCAGATGATGATGTAAGCTCTTGGTGTTGATTCTGTATCTTAATCTTTGTATATTAATCTTTGTAACTTGTATTATACAAAAGTGTACGCAATATCACACTATCTTCTGTTAATTTATGTAATCACTGATTCTTCATATAATAAAATTAGTAAAGCATTCAGAGTTGCCTTCTTTAAAGCCATACCCGACCCCTTAAAATAGTTGGCAAAACATTTGGTACCAGAAGTGGGGTACGGCAGAAGGTTTTTCATGTTAAGATTGTGTTGTTAGCAACATTTTGACCTTAGAAGTCAAATTTTTGCAAAATTCCGATAATCCAGAATTTTGAGACCTCCATCCAATAATCAGGAATATAGTGTGAAATTGCGTAGAACATGTCTGTCTTTAAAAAGAAAGAGGTTGTAAATGCATTTGTTGAGATTTCAGGTTGGGAGCGGGATCCCTATTATATTTTGGCCAATGAGTGGTCACAATGTGTTGGATTAAGTGAATCATGGAAAAAGTATTTGAAATTTGTTGAACCTGTTGATGTGGTCAGGGGTGAACCTTCCCCTTTCGCCGCCCGAGCTAACTGCAGAAAGCCGCCCCCCCCCCTGCCGGGAGGAGGGGGCGGATCGGGGGCGTGGCCGGGTGGATCGGGGGCGTGGCCGGGTGGATCGGGGGCATGACCGAGTGAAGGGGGCGGGGCTTAGCCCCGTTCGCCGGCAGAGAGTAGGCCCGGAGACTGCCTGCTCTCTGCCTGAGCGTGAGGGGAGGCTGCCGGAGCAGCGCTGCTCCAGTGGCCTCCCCAAACTACCGCTCGGTGATAAGCCAGTCCAGGACAGCTTGTCCTGGACTGGTTTAGGTTAGCAAAAATGCCGCCCTCCCTGAGGCCCTGGCATAGTGCCGCCTGAAGCGCTCGCTTCAGGTCGCCTCATGGGAGGTGCGGCGCTGGATGTGGTGAGAAGTAAAGTATAATGATAACGTGCATAGGAAAATGTTTAGCATATGTGATGTCTATACTGTGTATTATGTTATGTAACTTTATTGTCTTGTCTGTTATAGTCACCTGAAATAATGGATCCGCAAAAAGAGCAAAAAGGTGACAGTGAAATTTTCTGAATCTCTGCAGCGTGGGTATGGAAGGTTATGGGGGGAGGGAGATGGGCCCACTCACCCTCCATCAATGCAGAACCCACAAACTGGGGTTTATTCTAAATTGAAATAGCTTGTGCAAGAATTCAAGGCACAAAGGGATTAGATAAATATTGTATTTTATGTAATACAGGGGATATTCTGAATATTGTTGCCATGTTTATGTATCAATGTGTTTATGTATTATCTATTGGATTATAAAGATTATAATCTGGTATGTAAAGAAACTCGCTAGAAGGAGGATGCTGACGCAATGAAGAAGTGCCAGAAAGTAGGCTGTAAGCATAAGACAGGGTGTTTAAGTATGTTGCCTAAATTTAGGATGTCAAAAAAGATGAAATTTTGAATGTTGAAATACAAAGAAATGTGATAATATGCCCATAATGGATGGTTATCAAAGGTTTGACAGTTATAGTTATGTGGCTTTTTTTTGTTTTTTTTTTAAGTGCCCAAGAAAGTGATTAAATGCCCATGAAAGGGCTGATTTAAGTCGATTGAGAACGCAAATCTGTTACATTTTGTGTTATTTTGTTATGAACCAAATCAGGATTGTTCCCCCATTGTATAAAACTGTCACAGAAACTTAGAAACAGAATAAGGTGTCTGAAATTTGTGAACCTGTATGTGTTGTTTCATCAAAAGGAGACGTAGTGCAGATTGTCATCTATGTTTATAAAAATAAAAAAAAAAGTGATAAATTCTTGTGTTTTAGCTGATTAAGTGAACTAGAAGTCACTCACATATCAGTTCTGTAATGTCTCTTGTTTATAATTTTTGTTATGGGCAGAGTTCAAAAAAATTGTGCGTGTCAAGGTTATCGGGGGGATTGACTCGATCCCTTATCTAATGCTTCTGCCTGAAATGCTGATATATATTTTGAGCATTTCCTAACCTCATTGAATTATTTGTAATACTGGAGTGTGTAGAAGTTTTAGAATACTGAATGTACTGAATACTGAAGGGTATAAATGAGCCGCTGGTACTTTAAAAACAATGTGTTTATCTGTTGCAGGTTCTGCTTGCACGAAGGAAAAAAAAAATCACTGTGGGATTTTCTGTTTCTGAGGAGTAGCCTTCAGTAATCTCTAGAGATTGTTTATAACACGGTTTAGAAAATAACTTAGATTATAGAATGACTTGCATATGCCTACTAATGGCAATGCCTGTTGCCAATAGATTAACTTTTTTACAACTTATTGATTTTATTACATAGTTTATACAATATAGAACAACATGATTGTATGTCACTAGAAACTGTTAGATTTGGTTATGTAGATGGAATTTATTGTTAACCCTGTGAGTTCTTTTATAGATGGTTTAGATTTGGGAAAATTGTGGATTCTGCATTGGATGTGTCACAGTCACTGAATACGTGATAAACCAAGGGTAAACCAAGCACAAGTAGAACCATTAAGCTATCATTGAAATGGTACAATGCTTGAGGGTAGGTATTTGATATAGTAGGACTATGGGACGTTCTGGAGAGCAAGAGCTTTCTGTATGTTTAATGTTAAGCCTAAAAGGATTTCCAGTCTGTTCAGGTAGTGATGGAGCCCCTGCAGCTGCCCCCACACAGGTGGGTATAGTCGAAAGTCATTGCACACACCAAGGCTGATATGAAAGAAAGCAGAGGTAACATGTGGGCAGACACTGCCACTAAACCCGCTGCAGAGGCCTAGGGGACATGCCTAACCACAGGGGTCACCATACTAAACACAAACCTTTTAACTCTCTTTTCAGGTTCTGAAGCATTGCAAAACCAAAATGGTCAAGACTTGGAAACAGTAATGATTGAAAGAGGATGTACAAGTCCTGATGGCCGATGGTAAGAGAGTATTACTGAGAGCATTTGTTCCCATTGATGGCATAAGCAGATTATTACTAAGTGTACTGTTTAGAAGTAGCCATGTGTGACCTGGTGAGCGGAGGATGTGCAGCTGCAGGATTTAGCACCACTACAGTCAGATATATGCAGGCCAAAAAGTGAGAAGTTTCTCAGAGCCATGCCCGAAGCCCTTGTACCTGTTCCAGGGATTGCAGGTTAACTATCTGTGGTTACTAAAGGTGAGACGGTATGAGTACGTGCTTGTGTGTATAGTTATTTCTTTTCAGAAAGGCCTGGGGCATATCTGGTGCAGAAAACCATCAAACAGGACTTTAGATAGACTGCTACTGAAAAAAGTAGTGTACAGGTATGGGACCATCAAAGTGATAATGGAACTCACTATACAGGACAGTTAATGAGAAAAATAATGGAGAACATGGGGATACAAGTGTTTCTTACTCCATACCATCCCCAAAGTATTGGAAAGTTTTTGTTACTTGCATTTGTCTTTAATATGTAATATGATGTGCTGACTGACTATGTGATGAATTGTCAAAAACATGTGATTAATGAATATTCTTGAGTTTTCTCCTTCCCTCCAGATTTTGAGTCAGTGGAAGGAACTTATAAGCAATAACCCAAAGATTGGATGGTGATAGAGAGACATATGAGAAGGGCCTCAAATCAATGGTCCTTTTCAGTTCCTGCTCATAAACAATACAGCTGTGAGATTATAAGGAAACCTTGCTGTCATGGTGTCCCCATTGGATAATGTTCTTAAAAAAAAACAAATTGGACAATAAACTGTTAGAGGATATGGATCCTGAGAGGAGAAACCTAAAAGACTGTTGGATCAATTTGAATTCATATTTCTATTATCCTCGTATGAACTGTACTGGAGAGGATTTCCTTACTGAAAGATATGATAATTATAAAGACTCAAAATGTTGCACCCACAGAGTTATGTTATCAAATGAGTTGTGATCCTAATAGAATAGGGAAATATCAGCAAATATTAAAATAGAAGGTGGAAAAAAAATAAAATGAACATAATATCATGTGTAATTCACGTTCAGATAAAAATTGTAAAAGAATGAAGGAGGGGAAGAATATGCCGTGTAACAATAATCTCTCCCTCACATGTACAACATGTCAAATTGCCCAAAGGGTGGACGTTTTCTTGTGCGATTATCACTTTTAATTATATTCCAGCCAATATAACAGCTGGGCCATGTGTTATTTCTGGATTGGCCCTAATGATGTATCTTTTGTTCCCATCCCGTAAACTAAACGTTTACTGCGAAGTTAGAAGTGTCTTGACTTGCGTGCTAAGGGGACGCCCATGGCGCAGTGTGGATCCCAGGAACTCTCTATCTTCGCTGGCCCGCTTCTCCCAGCTGATGCCGGATAGATGATGCTTATAATTCCTGGTGAAGCTTTAACCTGTATATAGATGTGTAATGTAAGCTATGGAGATAATTCTCTGCCTTCGCCGGTCGCCTCCACGGTTGATGATTTTCTTTTCCAGGCAGATGATGATGTAAGCTCTTGGTGTTGATTCTGTATCTTAATCTTTGTATATTAATCTTTGTAACTTGTATTATACAAAAGTGTACGCAATATCACACTATCTTCTGTTAATTTATGTATTCACTGATTCTTCATATAATAAAATTAGTAAAGCATTCAGAGTTGCCTTCTTTAAAGCCGTTCCCGACCCCTTAAAATAGTTGGCAAAACAATGTTATCCCAATAAGCAAACACCAGCAGAGAACCATAGTGATGGCGCTGAATAGCAAGGGATGTACCCAATGAGTATGTCTTCTCTTATTATTTGCAATATTTTCAGAAGCTTGGAAACTCTCTTTAGGGAAAGCCCCCACATACCCGGCTGCAGCGAAAAGCGCTGCACGAAAAACCGTGGTGATAATGATTTCTGCTTCTGTAATACCTATACGGAAAATGGCAGCGTTTTCATAGGTGTAATTGACATGCTGCGATTTGCAAAATGAAACTTTCTTTTAAAATCGTAGCATTTCCGATGCAGATACTTGTCTGCAATGTGTGGATGGGATTAGCCAGACCCCCAGCCACTTTGCAGGTACTGCATGACGCTGCGTTTTTCATTCGCAACCAGTGCCGCACCTCCCATGAGGCGACCTGAAGCGAGCGCTTCAGGCGGCACTATGCCAGGGCCTCAGGGAGGGCGGCATTTTTGCTAACCTAAGCCAGTCCAGGACAAGCTGTCCTGGACTGGCTTATCACCGAGCGGTGGTTTGGGGAGGCCACTGGAGCAGCGCTGCTCCAGCAGCCTCCCCTCACGCTCAGGCAGAGAGCAGGCAGTCTCCGGGCCTACTCTCTGCTGGCGAACGGGGCTAAGCCCCGCCCCTTCACTCAGCCACACCCCCGATCCGCCCGGCCACGCCCCCGATCCTCCCCCTCCACCCGGCGGGGGGGGGGGCGGCTTTCTGCAGTTAGCCTCGGGCGGCGAAAGGAGCAGGCTCACCCCTGTTCGCAAACATGGGGATTACACTACACTGGCCCTGTCCTTAAGCAATTTTCCTGCAAAATATCTTGTAGATCAGTAACTAAAATAGGAAATACTAAGGGCTCGTACACACGGGGCAAGAGGTGGAGGATTTAGGTGCTGAATCCTCCTCAAAATCCCCCCCCCCCCCCCAATAGAAGTCTATACAGACTGCTAGCGTTCTTTTTTCCGCTAGCGGTTTGTTAAAGGGGTATTCCCACCTCACATACTCAGCAGTCTTCACTCTTGTAAAATCTTCTTTCTTCCTGGTTTCTTGCATCATTAAGTGGGCGGGGTTTCACAGGCAACCTGCCGTTTAGCTCCGCCCCCAAATTTGTGTGTAGCTCCGCCCACCCACATTGGACTATGAAGTACAGGCAGCAGCAACTCCATTCTGTGTTACATACAGAGACTGCCTGTCTCTGCCATAATGAACACAACTGAATTAGCTAGCCTGATAACTGGGAGAACAGAAGAAATGAAAGCAGCTCCTCTATCTGAAAGCAGGGAGCTAGGTCACATGGTGTAGACACAGGATTAGCTAGAAACACAGGCTCGCTCCCTGCACTTAGCCCCTCCTCCCTCCCCCCTGAGAGCAGCAGATACATCATTTGACTCAGGAGCAGCTAGGTCAGGGCTGTGGCCACAAAGAATTGAATAAAGTAAGATAGTGGACAAACAAAGCAGTTTTGCTGAAGCAGTGTATTTAGGAAAAGTCTTACATTCACATTAACCAGCAGTATAGATAGGATCCTTGTGATGGGACAACCCAAAGCGAGCTGCCCTTTCTTCAGGCGGATTCCATGGCTGATTCAGCCACGGCGTTCGCCTCACGGCGGCACCCTCCGGACTAGGCCCATTCATTTTGCGACAGACGCATTTTGGTCCTATTCTGACGCGTCAAAATCAGGACCAAAATATGTGGTCCGTGTGAACGGGGCCTAAGAATATCAGTTGATATGTATATACTGTCCTCATTGCAGATACAATAGACTGAATCTATCTCTATCATAAACCATAAAACTCCTCATGATATTAAATTTGATCTCAAAATATCAGCTCACATTACGTGGTTGTCATACAGCATCGCCAGTTAAAGGGAGACTGTCATGAACACCCAACCTATGAACCCAGCCCTGTATGTAGATTGGTTAGGGTCACCTGAATCAAATGGCCCTTTTAACTATTCTGAGTCAGTGCCTTGTTTGCCTATATATTACTGTTTTTGTCTATATGTAAATTAGCTATTTGGAGCAATGAGGGCGTGGCCACTTACCTCTAGAGCAATGACAACGCCCTTGTTACTCTAAAGAGATAATGCGCATAGTGAATAAAAGGTGATATCGGGGCAACAGAGACAGCAAGGGGGAAACAGTATGTGATTCAGGTGATCCAATTTATCTAAAGGGATTGGTTGATAAGATGGGTTCTAATGACAGACATTAAATGTAGACTTCTGTAGAAAATTGCAGACTAAGTACAAACTTTAAGACTGATGGCAAGTAAAATCAGTATTCTTCATGAGTCTTTAAAGCTTTCTTAAAAAGTTACATAAACAGAAATGCAGAAATGCGTTGTGTAAGGGATATCCGCTCTTCTTTTTCAAAAGAAATTCCCCAATTTACCCCATATCCTCTATTGACTTCTAAAATAGTAACATTACTTAGTCTATTCTTTAGTAGCTATGGACATATCTCTTATATGTTAAAAAATGAGTTTCTGTCGGTCTGTTCTTTATGCCTGACCAAATGACTGAACCGATCTTCACCAAATTTGGCAAACAGGTACATCAGATGTCCTGGAAGGTTTTAGACTGCTTCTCAGCTCTCTAGGACATACTGTTCCTGAAATATAGTATTCCCAAAAAATTACTTGCATTAGCCAATACAAGCCTGCAAGTGTTTCATTCATATTCCAATTCCCATACATATGGTCACATGTCCCTTTTCAGACAATAGGAGCTTGCAGGCACTTAGTCTCCACATGCACACAGATTTACTCCAGGTTTCCATAACATCCCAGCCATTTGTCTTCACTGCTGTAGGTCAGCATTAAAGCCACAGGGCGATGTGGATGACACTGTTACACAAGGTTACATGCACGCAGCTTTACTCCAGGCTTCCATGACAACCAATCGCAAGTTTGTCACTGATATCCAAACTAGGATACACATGATCACATGACACTTATGGACCAATGGAAACTCGCCGGTTCTTCAAGTCTTTACAAACAAACAGCCTTAAACTAGGTTTCCATAGAAACCAATCTATTTATGACACTGACTTCTATCGCCATCATAGAAAGCGATTTACACCTTCCAGGAGCTCTTTCTTACTTATATATGTAAGAATTTGCTATATGTATATTTGTTTTCTGATGATTTTTCATTTATATATTTTTTGTTCCATTTTGTGGTCTTTGGAACCAATTACTAGTTTACCATAGAGTTATGGTCTCAGGTTACAATGGTCATTCGGGAACCAGTTAATATTGTAACCTATGGGATCACTGTAGTTGCATACAAACATGTATACATACATACATCATACATACATAGGATTAGGAAGAATTGATGGATAGGAAGTATTTCCCTAGATTTCCCAAAGATGACACAACATGATGACATATATAATATTTATTGCTTTTGATCTATGTGTGAGGCTACAATACAGACTCATATTTCCTCCAGAAAGCACTTTATCAGCTTTTTAGGTATCTTAGAGTTGGCATCTGTCAGGCTCTGAGCATGTGCACATCTTGTGACCTGTTGTGTAACTAAAATATTGCACCCATTCGCGTCATTGCATGTGATGTAATAGCTGCCAAGGTAGTGCTGAGACTGGAGGAGGAGAGCGTCCTCAGCAACAGCAGCAAGACTGGTTACTAAAGCAGAGCTGTAGTTCGGCTTCCATTACCTGGGGGAGGAAGCTTACTTCACCATCCGGTACCTAAATACACACACGTGATTTCATGGAGCTTGCCCTGACAACCAGCATCTGGGCCGTACGTCCCAATTGCCCCTCCTAGATATACTCCTAAACAAAGCTATTAAAAATATGACTCAGTTTACATACAGTAGTGGATATAACTAAGGCCACCAGCTAGAAGCTGCACTACAAATCCAAGTATATACTGTATATCAAATCCTCAGTACTTTCTAGATCACTACTTGCTGTTGGTGCATGGAAAAATATTTCAGCATTTCCACAGCCTGAAACTCTGCACCAGGGATACTCAACTGGAGGACTGTGGTCTGAACCCAGATCTCGGCCGCCAGCTGTCCAGAAACCTTCATCTTCTGCCCACTGTCCCCTTGCATTAGTGGCAGCAGGGATCGGTAATCATTCCTATTGCCTTCACACTTTGCACAGGCAGCTGATCCCTGCTGTCACTTAGTGTAAGGAATCAGGGCTTGGGGACAGTGGGTGGAAGATGAAGGTTTGTTCCAGCCCCTGTTTGTGACCCCCACAGTATAATCCTTCGTAGTGCCCTCACCCACAGTATAATGCTCCTTAGTGCCCCCACACACAGTATAATGCTCCTTAGTGCCCTCACACATAGTATAATGCTCCTTAGTGCCTCCACACACAGTATAATGCTCCTTAGTGCCCCCACACACAGTATAATGCTACTTAGTGCCCCCACACACAGTATAATGCTCCTTAGTGCCCTCACACATAGTATAATGCTCCTTAGTGCCCCCACACACAGTATAATGCTCCTTAGTGCCCCCACACACAGTATAATGCTCCTTAGTGCCCTCACACATAGTACAATGCTCCTCAGTGTCCCCACACACAGTATAATGCTCCTTAGTGTCCCCACACACAGTATAATGCTCCTTAGTGCCCCCACACACAGTATAATGCTCCTTAGTGCCCTCACACATAGTATAATGCTCCTCAGTGTCCCCACACACAGTATAATGCTCCTTAGTGTCACCACACACAGTATAATGCTCCTTAGTGCCCCCACACACAGTATAATGCTCCTTAGTGCCCCCACACAGTATAATGCTCCTTAGTGCCCCCACACACAGTATAATGCTCCTTAGTGCCCCCACACAGTATAATGCTCCTTAGTGCCCCCACACACAATATAATGTTCCTTAGTGCTTCCACACACAGTATAATGCTCCTTAGTGCCCCCCACACACAGTATAATGCTCCTTAGTGCCCCCACACATAATATAATGCTCCTTAGTGCCCCCACACACAATATAATGCTCCTTAGTGTCCCCACCCACTGTATAATGCTCCTTAGTGCCCCCACACACAATATAATGCTCCTTAGTGTCCCCACACACAGTATAATGCTCCTTAGTGTCCCTACCCACTGTATAATGCTCCTTAGTGCCCCCACACACAGTATAATGCTCCTTAGTGCCCCCACACACAGTATAATGCTCCTTAGTGTCCCTACCCACTGTATAATGCTCCTTAGTGCCCCCCCCCCACACAGTATAATGCTCCTTAGTGTCCCTACCCACTGTATAATGCTCCTTAGTGCCCCCTTGCACTGTTTAATTCAAGTTATTGGTGTTGGTGAGAGGAAAAAGGGTTCTAAGATATTGTCCCTCAGAATTCCCGCCCAGACATTTGTAGAGAACTGATCCTGGTTCTGGTGAATAAAGTGGGGTTTGGGGTTCACGTACTCCAAAATTTGGCTGTTGTGGTTGTTGAAGAATTTGTCTCTGGTAAAACAGGCTTCATCCGTCCACATGACAACCCCTGCAAAGACGGAATCCTGCACATTCTGCTGGAGGTACCAGTCCACCTAAGGAAATTGACGCGAAACGGGTAGTCAATTGGCTTCAGACCCTGAACCTTTCGGAAGCAGAATGGGTACAGGCCCTGGTCATGCAATACCTCCCACACAATGGACTTGTTTGTCTAAAATCAGCAACCATGAGCTTGTGTAAACATTGACTGCCAGTGTCAATTCTGAAAACAAGTCACTTGCTAACTCTTACTTTCCCATGTTGCATTGCCGAAAGCCCTTGTGCTGGTGATTAGGTTCTCTCCAAACCTCTGGAGGACATCGTCCTCAAACTCCAGGGTCCATGTGATCAGGTGCTTGAAACGTTCTGCGCTTGCGAAGCTGGCGGTCAGTGGTGACGAATGTATGTTGATTCAGCAGACCATGGTTAGGGAACCTCTCTGCGTAAATCCTCCTTGCTGCGATAGTGTTTCCATCTGCGGCACTGTAGGCCAGATGCATGTCTGCTCGCTTCACCCATGTGAATCGATGCATGGCTTATGTCAACAAAATGCCTGAAAGCGAATATGCTTACATTCACTGTGTCGGTCTATCTGCAGCGCCGCCACGATGCATTTCCGGTCTCATGTTCATTAATAAATGAATAATAATAAATGATAAAGTCCACCCTTTCATTTTGTGTACTTACTTTCCAGACACCCTGTATAGTGAATGAGAGAGATACAGATATAACCTGAATATCTTATAGTAACATACCTCCCAACTTTTTAAGAACTGAAAGAGGGACAAAGTGTTGACTCCGCCCATTCTCATTCATTTTTTATGTCCTCCTACAGTCACCCGTAAATTATATGTCCCCCCTCCATCTCTCCTCCAGTTTCATGTCTCCCATCTCTGCCCCCAGATTCATGCCCCCCATCTCTGCCCCCAGATTCATGTCCCCCCATCTCTGCCCCCAGATTCATGTCCCCTCCATCTCTGCCCCCAGATTCATGCCCCCCATCTCTGCCCCCAGATTCATGCCCCCCATCTCTGCCCCCAGATTCATGCCCCCCATCTCTGCCCCCAGAATCATGTCCCCTCCATCTCTGCCCCCAGATTCATGCCCCCCCATCTCTGCCCCCAGATTCATGTCCCCCCATCTCTGCCCCCAGATTCATGTCCCCCCAGATTCATGTCCCCCATCTCTGCCCCCAGATCCATGTCCCCCCATCTCTGCCCCCAGATTCATGCCCCCCCATCTCTGCCCCTAGATTCATGTCCCCTCCATCTCTGCCCCCAGATTCATGTCCCCTCCATCTCTGTCCCCAGATTCATGTCCCCCCATCTCTGCCCCCAGATTCATGTCCCCCCCATCTCTGCCCCCAGATTCATGTCCCCCCATCTCTGCCCCCAGATTCATGTCCCCCCAGATTCATGTCCCCCATCTCTGCCCCCAGATCCATGTCCCCCCATCTCTGCCCCCAGATTCATGCCCCCCATCTCTGCCCCTAGATTCATGTCCCCTCCATCTCTGCCCCCAGATTCATGTCCCCTCCATTTCTGCCCACAGATTCATGTCCCCCCATCTCTGCCCCCAGATTCATGTCCCCTCCATCTCTGTCCCCAGATTCATGTCCCCCCATCTCTGCCCCCAGATTCATGTCCCCCATCTCTGCCCCCAGATTCATGTCCCCCCATCTCTGCCTCCAGATTCATGTCCCCCCATCTCTTCCCCCAGATTCATGCCATCCCCCCCCCCTTCATCTGCCCCCAGTTTCATGGACCCCCTTCATTATGTTCCACCTCAATGTTTAACAAAAAAACACTTATACTCACCTTTTCCTCGCTCCCCCGCCGCTCTCTCCACAGTTTCACTCACAGAGTTGTAAGCGAGATGTGACCTCATCACATCGCGCTTACACGGCCACTAGTTGGAGCGTTGCGGCAAACTAGCTGTCATAGTCGCGTATGTGTTCAACTCAGATCTGTGTCCTCCGAATACAGATCTGAGTTGAAATCGATACATACCTCCCGCCGACCAGGAACGTGGGACATTCCTGAAATCGGGAATGTCCCACGGAAATCGGGATGGTTGGGAGGTATGTAGTAATAGTCAACCACGGGTTATGTGCCTGTAGAGGTACTTGCAAGTTGATAAAGACCTGTGACCAAAGCAGCCTCGGCACTGATCCAAGTCACACAAGGAGAAGAGGTAAGATAATATTAATAAGCAGACACATATAATAAGTGATCCACTTCACTGTCTCTACAGTACAATATAAGATGGCACACAAAGCTACTGAATTAAGAAGAGTAAGAGATCTGTTGCAAAAACAGCTGAGCAAAGAAGGGAAAGATGCTGCAAACTTCCTGTACATAGTGATTAACAACACAGTGATGTCTATTTTACACTGGAAGCGCACTTTATTTTAATTATAAAACTGAAAAACCCCTTAATTTTTAGATTTTTTTTTTTTAGTTTTTTTGCTTATTTCCTCCATGAATCATCAGTATCCTACCCCCAACCATCAGTTATCTTCTGATCTACATGAAGTTATAGAGAAGACATGTGTTTCGAAGATGTATAACTCTGAAAACTTGATGCACTTGCATGTACAGTATGGCGGTATCATTTCCTTTCCTTTTTCTTTATGAATATAATGAGAATATTGAGCAACCACAGACTTCCACTTCAGTTTTCCTATCTGTACAATAGATGAGATATGAGAAGGAATGTGAAATGAAGAACTGGAGATTCACTTACAAAGCAAATAACTAAGAAAGTTCTAAGTTGGTTTGAAAAAAAAAAAGTAACTGATATTTCAATGTTTGCATAAATTACAAAGACAAAGTAAGAAACATTATAAATGCAATGATAGAAAAATCTCTACATCTCCACTTCTCATACGCCTTCCTTATTTTCCCTAACTCCCAAACTGTTCAACTCATTGCTCAAATCTGTCTTCAGTGAAAATAGACTGCAATTCATAGACGTGAATAAGACATACACAGACATGCTGCTGCAGCTGACAGTATACTGTAGCGGTACTAAGCAGTATTGGTGTAAATAAAGGACATTGGGTGAGATAGAAAACTTACTGTTACCAGCAGCAGAATCTCTATCTATCTATCCGTCTATCTATCTATTATCTATCTATCCTTCTATCTATCTTTCTATCTATCTGTCTATCTATCTATTATCTATCTAGCTATCTATCATCTATCTATCCTTCTATCTATCTTTCTATCTATCTGTATATCTATCTATTATCTATCTATCTATCTATCTATCTGTATATCTATCTATTATCTATCTATCTATCTATCTCTATCTATTTATCTATCTATCTCTATCTATCTCTCTCTCTCTCTCTATCTCTCTCTATCTATCTATTTTTCGTCTTTTATCATCTTCCGTGTCTTACAGAATCCTTTGAAGCATAAAAGAGTTCAGGGGTTCATTGATGTGCCATTTCTGATGTTTTCTAAACTTTCAGGACCATATAGTATGTAATATACTGTCTATTACTTTATATTCAGCTTGTATTCCATAGAAAGAACATAGAGTATAATGGTCACCTGCTCCTCAATGGGGGGAAACTGCGCACAATTGCATTAATGTGATGGCATCAGTTTAGGATCCCTGATTATATCTGCAAACAGATGGAGAGGGGACATAATGAAATACAAAGCCCCGCCAGCCATTTATCAACCATCTCCAAACTGACACACTTTGTATAGAGCAGAGCACCAAACACACAAAACACAGTTAAGTGAGAGGTTTTAGTTTGGACGTCATGGTTTTGTTCCATTTTGTAATAAACTTACCATCTAATGGCATCCGTCTAAATGACATTTATTCAATAATTGCATATGTAATGTTTTACAAATACGGCACATCATCCTCACATGGCAAGCGTAGTTTACGTTTGTCGGTCAGACATGGCAGGTCTGTAACACAACAGACAATGTACTGTCTCCATATTACTTGGGAAGATGGATTAATCTCAAATTAACCTTGGATCCTTAGGGGCACAGCCTCAAAAACACTTTGAGTGACGCCCTTGTTGACAGCCTTATGATAGTACAATGGCAGATCTGTGACAGTGACTTCTAGATGACGTTCATTCCAGCAGATAAACTACGACCCCTCATTTACTAATTCCTTCCAGTATGGTCTCGTATTGTACACTAATGTATAAGACTAATGGCCCGCTTTACACTCTAATGTAGGTTTATCACGTAACATGAATCTGACAACTTGCTACAGCGTGACAACGTCAGACAAAAGCCAATGCAAACCATTGAAAAGCCAAGTTAACGTGTGCTACAAATGTATATTTAACCCTTTACAGACCCAGTGTAGTTTAAGTGTTAAGGCTCGACTTTTTTCTTTTTTTTTTCATCTCCGAATTTCCAAACTTCATAACTTTTTTAATTGTTCCTGTGAATATTGTTTTTCCTTTAAGTTGGGGGGGGGGGGGGGGAGTGACCAGAAATCACCAATTTCTTCATTTCCTTATTTTTTTTTACAGTATTCACCATATAGCAGCAGTCTCAAACTCAAGGATTATGGCACTCTGATAAGCACAGGATATATATCAGAGAGTGTTTTGTATAAATGCCTCCTGTTATTTGGCCATTATATTTTAAAAACTAGATAACCCCTTTAAGTGTTAAGTGTACATGCAAGTGAAGACATTCAATACGAGACAGATCACAAATCCTATAATAAAACAAGGATCTAATAAAAAGTGAACAAATAGAAGTTATGAATAGAGATGAGCGAACAGCGTTCATTCGAGTACATGTTCGATCGGATATCAGGCTGTTCGGGATGTTCGATTCCAATCAAACACGAGGTGGCAAACTCACTAAAAAATCGATTCCCCTCCCACCTTCCCTGGCGCTTTTTTTGCACCAATAACTGCACAAGGGAGGTGGGACAGGAACTACGACAATGGAGGCATTGAAAAAAAATCTGAAAAAGTAATTGGCTGGCTAAATCAGGTGACCTCCAATTTATACGAATAGTGGATTTAATATCCAGTTAATATGAGACTGAACTATGTGACTTGGGAAGAATATGCAAATCTGTCTCCCAAGATGTAAACAGGGAGACAGTGCCTCTGTTATGCTGCCCTCTATGGGAAGCACCCTGAACAACATGCCCGACTTTCCCAGAAGTCTTTACTGCATAATGCGAGGTTATAACCAAATCAATTTCTCAGCTATGGATGGCACCATTTCTGTCTCTTTGGACTTCATCAGCGCAGCCTAGAGAAAATTGATTTGGTAGAAGTGAGTGGCTGAGAGACCAGATTATGGGGATAATGTCACTCCTGAGAAATTGATTTGGTTATAACCCCGTATTATGCAGTAAAGACTTCTGGGAAAGTCGGGCATGATGTTCAGGGTGCTTCCCAATAGAGGGCAGCATAACAGAGGCACTGTCTCCCTGTTTACATCTTGGGAGACAGATTTGCATATTCTTCCCATGTTCCCTTGCAGTGGAGCAACTATGGCTGTGTAAGTCTCCACACACCTGAAACGGTGGTCTCTCCTTAAGGAGTGACATTATCCCCATAACTATGTGACTGTGAGACAGGGATAGATGTACAGGCAGGGTTAGCTAGGGATAAGCTTTATTTAGAGTACAGCATTCAGCCAATCAACGCTGGTTCTGCCGGAGGAGGCGGAGTCTAAGATCGATCCACAGCAGTCTCCATTCTGGTCCGATCTTAGACTCCGCCTCCTCAGAGACGAGCCTCTGGCAGAACCAGCATGGATTGGCCGAATGCTGTACTCTGTATGGTCAATGCATTCCTATGGGAAAAAGTCAGCTCCTAGCGTCTTCCTCAGGCCACTATAACAGTAGAAAAAATGCCCAATGTATAATCCATGTAGCATACTCATAGCCCTATAAGATAGTAAAATAACGTGGTTATAACTGGTTTATTACTGGTTTATTACCATTGTACTGTCTATATACTGTCTATATACTTCATTCACATATTGTAACCATTTATATTCAATATGCATATGTCTGTGTATTGATATATCTAAATGATGATACAACCCTGTCTTCTAAACTGGTTTATTACAAGTGGTTTGATAATTTCACGTTATTTATTTTACTATGTTATAGTGTTATGAATATGCTACATGGATTATACATTGGGCATTTTTTCTATTGTTGTTATTGTGGCCTGAGGAAGACACTAGACCAGCGTCGATATGCGTAGCCTTCTTTTACCTCTGTCTTTGGAACCAATAAAGTGATTTTATTAACCTACATCCACTCAGTGGCGCTCTCATACCCGTTTTTTACCATTTTCAATTTTTCCCTTGTTATGCCATTTACATATTGGTAGCTTTTGGCACAGTATATGCACTGTATATATAGTTTGCTCCTCTAGAATAGTGGTTTCCTTACTTTCTAAATGCAGGACCCATTTTGGGCGATAATTTTGTTTGGGACCAACTCTTGTGTGCTTAGCCGCATTGAGAAAATAAAAGTCCCTATACATAGCTATATTCTGCCTCTTATTCCTTTGTATTCTACATCTTATTCTGCCTCTCACATTGCAGTTTACTGAATATCTTCACACCAGTGCTAATGACTCTTGACACTGCCCCCTTTATGCCACCCCCTGATATCCCACAAACAGCATAATGCCCCCTTATTTTACCCCACGTAGTATAAAGTCCCCTTATGCGCACACATGTTATACTGCACCCACACAGTTTAATAGCCCCCTCAGACCCTCCTCGCAGTATAATGGTCCCCTCAGTACCCCCACATGCAGTATATTGGCCCACTCATTGCCCGCACATGCACTATAATAGCCTATTCAGTACTCCCACACACAGAATAAAATGTCCCCTTCAGTACCCCCATAGACAGTATAAAGACCCCCTCAATATAATGTTGAGGGAGTGAGAGAGAGCAGCCTGGTGTGAAACAGAGCTTCCACCTTATTGGAATTCAATAGTGGGGATATATTCTGGCCCCGGCCATGTCCCTTCTACCTGGACCTGACTTCATGAAAAGAAATTATATTGTTAGGAAAATATTTTATTGCAGCAAGTTAAACAAATCATTTATTTTACATGGTTTACATATATGTACAGCAAATCTGAGGATCCCTGATATCAGCAAAGCACTGACGTTATCAATATGACATGCTCCTAAGACTTTGTTCACATAGTACTGATTTGGTGCAACTTTTAATAACTAAAGCCAGCAGTGAATTCAAAAGAGGAAATGTAAGACTTAAAACATCGTTTTGAGATGAAATCCCAGTTTGGACTGCAAAAAAACCATATGCAAAAATGCATCAAATCTGCACTTTGTAAGGGTGTGTTCCCACAGAGGAATTTGGCATGTATTTGAGGGTGGATTTCACCACTCAATCCGGAGCAGATTTCTCACTGAATCCACCTCCCAGTGTTTTCAGAGATCGTAGCAGGACGCGGAAAAAAGAAGCATCCTGCTCGATCTTTCCGCGGGGTCCGCAGCTCGAGACTCCCTCCTGATTAGGCCCATTCATCCGGGCCATGACAGAATGCTGATGCACTACACTGGTATCCCGTCACGGCTAGACCGCAGTGAAAATGTTGGCGGCGGAAAATGGGCATTGGCCATATGGCCGTGTGAACATACCGTATCTCAGACCTTAAAGGTGTGTCAATTTTAGATCTTTCCTTTTTGGTAAAAGGGCTCCTTACAACAAGGTAATGACAGAGAGCTCCCCCTGCTGGGACTCCCTGTGATTAGCTAAAGTGTGGACAAAAAAAAGGCTCATGTTTGCTGCAGCGCCACCATTAGAGAAAATTAAGCATTACACGTTGCTCATACAGATTAATATACAAGGACATCTAGGTCCTCTCAAGTGGAAGACACTCTATGAAGGCGCTCTAAAAGTAAGTGTAAGTCCTGGATACCAGTCATTGAACATCTGCCGTTTCTCAAGGAAACCAATAGCAGCCGTCTCCAGTAATATTCTGTGAATCTACCTAAGCTATTTTCTACGCATGCCATATCGAAGAATAAAGGAGCTGTAATCTTGGTGACAATTATTACTTTATTTTCAGTGATATTTGGGGGTCAGGTTGCTCAGGGCTTCACAGCGGGGGTCCTGGTGGTAAGCATACTGATGATGGATTTCACTGGTGCCTTTTTTTTGCTTGGCTTTGCTTTTCTCTTTGGTAGAGTTTTCTTCTTTGCGGGTTTTTTTGGCTTCTTCGCTTTATTGTTATTTCCGCCTTCATTTGATAATGGGGTTTGAGCTTGTTTGTCCAGTGCAATAATAGCTTTCTTAACCCAGGCCTGGTTAGGGTCAGCACATATCATTGTACCATTTTTTCCAAAAAACCTTTTTAATATAAAAAAAATAAATAAATAAATTAGAAAGGATTTACCTTTACATGGTAGGTGACAAGATTAGATAATGACAACTACCGTATTTTTCGGACTATTTTTTCCCAAAAATTTCGGCGTCTTATAGTCCGAATGTGGGGGGAGGAGCGGATTTGCAGCATGGCCGCGCTACTGCCACCGCTGGTTTTCTTCAGAGGCAGGAGCGTGACAATCTGCAGGCCCCGGCAGCTAAGACACTCCCCGGCATCCGCCGGTCTATTACAGCAGATGCTGGGGACTGTCTTAGCTGCCGGGGCCTGCAGATTGCCGCGCTACTGCCGCTGAAGAAAACCAGCGGTGGCAGTAGCGCGGCCATGCTGCAAATCCGCTCCTCCTCCGCAGGTCCCGGCAGTTAGTTAGCCCCGGGGCCGGTCCCCACCGCCCCATACCTTTAGTGATGCAGGCCGGCTCCTGCACGGCGAGGCCGCAGGAGCCAACCTGTTCCGATGACAGCCGGGAGCCTAATGAAGGCTCCCAGGCCTGTCATCGCTATATATTACTATCGCGGCTGGTCTATGACCCTCCGCGATAGTAATGTATAGAATCTCCCATAGACGGCAATACACTTGTATTGCCGTCTATGGGACTTGCAATCAAATGATTGCAGGTTCAAGCCTCCTAGGCGGGGGAAAATAAAATAGTAAAAAAAAAAAAAAAAAACCACTTAAAAAAATATAATAAAAAATAAAATAAATAAAAGTTCACCTTCTTTCCCTAGAACACATATAAAAGTATAACAATACTGTGAAACATATACATTAGGTATCCCTGTGTCTGAAAATGCCCGGTCTACTAATATTTTTATGTACAGTGAACGTCAAAATCAAAAGTGCTAAACCGCCGGGTTTTTCTCACTGTTTTGCCTCTGATTTAAATAAAAGGTGATCTAAGCAATAAACATTTCCCAAAATGGTATAACTAAAAAGTACACCTGGCCCCACAAAAAAAACGCCCTATACATCCCCGTACAGCTGCAGGGTCACCTGTCAATGTGGCCTTGCAGCTGTTCCAAAACTACAACTCCCATACATTAAATATTTTATCATTTTTTTCCTGAAAATTTTTTTCCCTATTTTTCTCCTCTAAAACCTGGGTGCGTCTTATAGTCCAGTCCGAAAAATACGGTAATAATAGTCAGCAAGCAATAATGGATACATTTGCATACGCACTATATGACAAATTCTACATAGATATGTAATAGAGTTGTAATAAGTTGCGATAGGATGGCTCTCCAGCTTTGCCCCATTTAGTTATTGTAGGAGCTCTCATTCAGGATTGGCACTGATGGACGGTAAAGATGAAGCACTGTATACTGGTTGGCCTGTACATAGATCAGTTATCGAGTGTCTACAGTGTATAAATTATAATGGGGTACATATGTAATAAAGTACAACGTGTCATGTTAGGGTGACTGTGGGGCCCTTCTGGCTCAAGGGCCCACAGGAGAATTCACTTGTTCACCTGTGAACAAGTCTGAGCCTGACCCACAGCTATCTCAAAAAGAGGGCACATTCACAGCTACAATTAAATGGAGAGCAGTTGCACATGCGAATGCGCGAGTCTCTCTATTCACTTGTATGCAAGTTCAAAGCAATGCCAGGTTACCAGCTCCACCATTTTAAGTACTACAGTACAAGAGATTGGAGAGCATGTGCTCGCCCTCTCCATTCTTAAGATAGATGTGGGTCTCAGAGACATTTAAGGCATATGATCCATATCCTATGGATATAGCCATGAATGTTGAGATGGGAATATCAATTTAATCAAAATGTTTCCCATTAACAAAATTCACAGCCTAAAGATCTGTAATACGGTGTCATTAGAAATCTGTGAACTGTATACTTCACTTTGAGCATAGAATTGTATATGTAATGCCTGTGTTTCCATCATAAGGATATATACACATATAATACATACACATATATGGAATATATGGAATACATAATTGTATAAGCCATTCTGAAGGAGTTTTAATGAATCAGTGGTCCAACATGGGCATCCAAATATATAGGACTTATGGTCTGAAAGCCAAGACAGTGTTCAGCTACCTCCATAAATCCCATAAACGTTGAATGGAGAGGTAATATTTGGGAAGAATCCTAGAGATTCTACATTTATCGACTAGGCAGTGGATAGATATTTCTTGAGGGATGACTCCTTAAGATGAATTTGCATTTAAGAGATGTTAATCAGCTTTGTCTTGATACTTACAGAACGGCTTCGACAGGGAAATGTTTTCTCATGTAACTCTGTAGGAATTTCGTATTAACCCTTCTTGTCTGGACTTCTAAGCATGTATATGGATCTTTATGATCAAATCCCAGACCTATAGATAAAATAAGTAAGTATTGTTCATAGTATCCCAGTAATATCCAAACCAGAAATACCTACACCCACAATCCGTCCAACCATGAGTCAAGAACACAAGAAAGTCAATAGTAAAATATTTGAGAGCAGAGGTTGTTTTTTATTTCCATCTGCAATCTCTTTGTAGACTTTTGTTTCTGCACTTTCTACATCACAAGTTCACACTTCGCACAGACTCACCAGTCATGTGTGGAACTCACAGGCTGTTCTTAACCACATTGACAATTTCCATGAGTACTAGAATAGTATGTGGTGAGACGTAAGCCTTTAAGAGTTCACAACTGTACGGCTGCATCAATCATTTCAGGGGTACGAAGGGGCCGGGCTGTGCTTAGTGTTAATGCTGTAAGAAGCCCACTCATGTGTCATTCTATAATCGTGGTGGGCTGTATATGTTCCATGTGTGAGAACTAGGGGTAGCAAGGCTGCCGTTTTCAGCCCACACTGGAGTAACTCTTTATTACGCATCTTCTCACCTTCCATAAACCGTTGGAATTTACTGAGCTCCAATATCTAATGAGCCACTTTCCACTTTTTTTCCCTTCTCCTATTTACCGTATATACCCGAGTATAAGCCGACCCGAATATAAGCCAAGGCCCCTAATTTTACCACAAAAAACTGGGAAAACCTATTGACTCGAGTATAAGCCGAGGGGGGAAATGCAGAAGCTACTGGAAAATTTCAAAAATTAAAATGGTCTGAATTTTTGGGTGCAGTAGATGCTGGGTGCTGGGGAAGGGGAGGGGGTGTTTTGGTTGTCTGTCTGCCCTGAGCTTGAGGACTGGGATTTTCCCCCCACTTGGAATTCAGCCTGGCTGAATATAGGGTATCTGCAGTGCTCCTATTAACCCCTTCCTGATGGAACAGGAGCACTGCAGATCCCCTATATTCAGTAGACCGGGCACTTTCAGACACAGGGATACCTAATGTGTATGTGTTTCACAGTCATTTTCTACTTTTGTATGTATTCTAGGGAAAGGAGTGATTTAGAACTTTTATTTTTTTTATTTTTCTTTAAAGCTTCTTTTTTTTCCCACTATTTTATGGGAGATTCTATACATTGATATTGCGGCTGGTCGTAGACCTCCACCCCACCCCCCTCCTAAAAAAAAAATAAAAAATTGCTGACTCGAGTATAAGCTGAGGGGGGCTTTTTCAGCACAAAAACTGTGCTGAAAAATTTGGCTTATACTCAAGTATATCTCCATATTTAGTATATAGACTTGCTGGGGTATGGCTATTGGGGTGCAGAGGTAGAAGTTGCTACTTGTCCCTGGTACTGGAGCAATATCAAAGGATCCTCTGTTTCGTATGAAGACAGCAAAATTCAGGGGTGTAGCTACAGGGGGTGTAGAGGTAACAATTACTACAGGGCCCAGGAACATGAGGGGGCCAAAAGACCTGAGAGCGCCCATCAGTTCAGCTTTTTCCATAGTCTGCATGGCCAGTCATGCAGAGGGTCACAGCAGGCAGATCCCTGCCAGGACATGAATGCAGTATCCCAGCAATATGCCGCCATATCATACTGAGATAATCTCTTTACAAAGATTAGTAAACCTGTAAATGTTTCCTCTCTTAGGGCTAGTTCACACGTGGGCAAAGGGGCGGATTTTGACAGCGGATTTCGCTTCAAAATCTGCCCCTTTACAATGGTGGTCTATGGAGACCGCCGGGCGGCGGGCTGCTGCTAGCGGAGAAAAGAAGCGACCTGCCCTATCTTCAGGCGGAAGCTGCATGAGCTTAGCCGCACAGCTTCCGCCCCCGGCAGCACCCTCCTATGTTGGCTCATTCATTTGAGCCGATAGTGGAGGGGAAAGCCGTGACCGCGATGGTCGCGGCAGGCGGGTTTTGACAAGAGAGAGACGCGGCTCGCCGCGTCTCTCTCGGTGTCAAAACCCGCGCGGGCAGTTCACATGTGAACTAGCCCTTAGAAGAGCCACAAAACCCTTTCTGCTGGTAATACTAATACAGACTAGGGAGCTATAGATGTGTAACCAGGCTGGAGGTCAGTTATGGACATATGTGTAAGAGGAAGGAAACTATGAGACTATCTAGGGACCCTTCACAGAAGTGTCTGCTTGAGTCACACACCTCTCTATACAGGCAGTTATATGTCATGATGAGTGAATCAGACGCCTGTGACACGGCAGTGAGACAGCATAATGAGATTTCAGAAAGTGAACTGACGCCTTGTGATACATATGTCAGTGTCTTTCACCTACAAATATTCTAATATTTATTTCTCCCTTGACAACGTCCTGCCTGATGGCCCGATATGGGATGTACAATATATATGTATATGGATTTTTTTTTAAATTATTATTATTTTTTTATACTTTTTATTATTATTTAATTTGTGTTTCTGAATTTTTTAGGATTTACAATAAATGTCTGACCCTGCATCCTATTAGGAGAACAGAGTACCTGGTCCTCTATTTTACAAATGAAGGTTGCCTTTAGCGCCATATCCAGATAAAGACTAAATGGGGAGGTGGGATTGCATTTACACTGCTCTTCTGTATAGTCTACGGGAGCAGCCATGGTCCACAGGCTAGTAAAATATACAATATTATGGATCATTCATCACATTGTATAGAATAGTATCATGCTTTCCCATGTAATGTTCACTGTATTAGATTGTTAGGAGCCGTTGTCACAGATCCCGCAGCACTTTTTTGACCAGGAAAAACGGAAACCCGACAGACCCCATTATAGTCAATGGCTCTATTGGCATCCATCAGAAACAAATTTATCCATGTCGGGATTTCAGTTTTTCTGCTATATAGCAAAACAGAAAACTGGAAATCCAGACTGAGATGTGAACAGAATACAGGCTTGGTGATCATTCTTTAAGTTACCATAGCACAATGTTGGAAGATACAATAACATCTGGATGTGGCAAAATAAAAAAAGAGCAACGTAACTATGGCTATGGGACAAACTTGTGATACTGCATGTGAGGATCAGTCATGATGATAGTGCACAGTCTAATAGTAATAATACACGACACTGTAAAGTGATGCATCATGTCACTTGAGGCGGAAAGGTCAACTGCTTGTTGGGTTATGAATTATTTTACATAGAACTCAGATATCCATATTGCAGTATTACAGAGTAGTATATAGGGTCGGGGGGATATCGTCAACTCCATAGGGAGAGACCACCATAAAGGTGTGTGAAGTCTTATTAAGCCTTTAGCTCTCCACTGTGCAAGGGATCGTGGGAAGAATTTGCAAATCTGTCTTCCATGATGTAATTAGGAAGACAGTGCCTCAGTATGTGCACACCAATAGAGGGCGCTAGCTGAGGATGTGCAAGTCTGTCTTCCATGATGTAATTAGGAAGACAGAACCTCAGCCATGCGGACAGGCAGGAGACGCAAGTTTAAGTTCAAGTGAATGGGTTTGAAAGCTGACCACCGGGTTTCCGTCTCCTTTCCAGAAGAAGATGGAAACCCGCCAGATTGGGTAAACTGGAGACCAAGCACAAGTGTGAACCCGCCCTGAGTATTACAGCTTAGGCTACATACTGACCCGCTATCTGCAAAAAACATGTCTGCACTGCATCAGTATGTCATCCGCAGTCATGGATTTGCAAAAAGACTTGTGTGATGCCCTTCACTTGTACCTGTGAGTCTGCTCCATAATTTGTGGGTAGTTTCTATGGCCCAGACACTGGTCAGTA
Source organism: Leptodactylus fuscus (assembly GCF_031893055.1). Taxonomy (NCBI): domain Eukaryota; kingdom Metazoa; phylum Chordata; class Amphibia; order Anura; family Leptodactylidae; genus Leptodactylus; species Leptodactylus fuscus. The sequence continues at coordinate 203,910,844 of NC_134267.1, read as the reverse complement.
AAAACTACAGACATGTATATAGAGCCATAGGTAAAAAGGAATCCATATATAATATAATGAAAACAACTACAGTCATGTGCATGTGTCCTCATATTGTAGTGCCTATACTATACTGTAGTGCCGCAAAATCACAGCCGCAAAATAACGCGGCGTGTACGATCCAGGCTGCCATTGAAATCAATGGGAGCTTTTACGGCGCTCAAAATCTCACAAGCCGTATACATGCCAGGTCACGCGGCACGTTACTCCGTGTGAATGGACCCTTAGGCTGAAGCCCAACGTGGCTAATCCTATCCACACATTGCAGAAGAAATCTGAAGTGGAAATGCACAGAATGCTGACATTTTCCATATACGTATAATAGCGGCAGCGAGTCTGCAAAAGAAAACTCTGCGGAAACGCAAAGTAAAACGCTGCTGGGGAAAAAAAAAACAGTGAATTTTTGCCACGTTTCGCCACATGGGTCCTTAGTCTAAGCCCAAAATCCATTCAGTCTGAAAATTAAAAATGTTTGCTGGGAATGCATACATAACCTTATGTTAATGGATACACAGAGATTGCAGACAGAATAATGAAATGACACATTCAGCTTTACTACTTTTATGTAATAATATACTATATATTATATTATGTTTCTAGCACTTACCTTGACTTTCTATTAGCGATAGAACTACTCCAATAAAAGTGAGAAGAGGAATATGCCGTATCTTCATCTTTCAGCCGGATCGGACAGACAGTTATGGAGGGGGTCTGAAGCCTGAATGATGAAAATCTGACTTGTACTGACTATTAATTTAAGGGGTGGTAGAAGGAAGTGGTATGAAAAGTTCCCCCTCCTATATGAAGCCCCTCGGAAACGGAAATTTCTAGTGAGTGGTGGACAAACACATATAAGGTAACACAAACCTCAACTACGGTTTTTGTAGTGGAAACTTACAAAGTCTCTTCCTTTCATTGCTTCTTGGGTTACAGTCTTCCTGTGAGAATACTAAAGTAGAAAGTACAAATATGGTTTTTATAACCACTTACAATAGAAAGTGCTGGTTGTGTTCAGACCCATATTTACTCCATACTGTATCAGAGCTCAGAGTATTTCTAATACTACTCACTACATTAGGTAGAGGTATTATAGATAATTGATGGGAGCCACCAGATAACACATTGTTCTGGCTTCTAAAATGACACCGCAGGAGCAACTCCAAGATATACAAGAGATAAATGCAAAATGTGAAACATCCCACAAAGGAGAGCAAGTGCAATGGTTCTCCGATATGAATATAGTGAACGTGCGGTTTTATACAGCAGCAAGTCTGATCAAAGAGAGCTGCAGTGTAAATAATTGGGTTTTGTTTCAGGTTTGCATGGCTCAGGTACCCAATTAGTTTTGGGTCAAACAAGTACAGTGTGAACCATGCCATTGGTTCACACATTGACTTAAAATATAGTGTAGAACAATGTCAGGGCTCCTAGGAACCTATCTATAAAACATAGTGTAGAACACTGTCAGGACTCCTAGGAACCTACCTATAAAACATGGTGTATAACAATGTCAGGGCTCCTAGGAACCTATCTATAAAACATAGTGTAGAACACAGTCAGGGCTCCTAGGAACCTATCTATAATACATAGTGTAGAACAATGTCAGGGCTCCTAGGAACCTATCTATAAAACATGGTGTATAACAATGTCAGGGCTCCTAGGAACCTATCTATAAAACATAGTGTAGAACACTGTCAGGGCTCCTAGGAACCTACCTATAAAACATGGTGTATAACAATGTCAGGGCTCCTAGGAACCTATCTATAAAACATAGTGTAGAACACTGTCAGGGCTCCTAGGAACCTATCTATAAAACATGGTGTATAACAATGTCAGGGCTCCTAGGAACCTATCTATAAAACATAGTGTAGAACAATGTCAGGGCTCCTAGGAACCTATCTATAAAACATAGTGTAGAACATGATCAGGGCTCATAGGAACCTATCTATAAAACATAGTGTAGAACACTGTCAGGGCTCCTAGGAACCTATCTATAAAACATAGTGTAGAACAATGTCAGGGCTCCTAGGAACCTATCTATAAAACATGGTGTATAACAATGTCAGGGCTCCTAGGAACCTATCTATAAAACATAGTGTAGAACACTGTCAGGGCTCCTAGGAACCTATCTATAAAACATAGTGTAGAACACTGTCAGGGCTCCTAGGAACCTATCTATAAAACATGGTGTATAACAATGTCAGGGCTCCTAGGAACCTATCTATAAAACATAGTGTAGAACACTGTCAGGGCTCCTAGGAACCTATCTATAAAACATGGTGTAGGACATGATCAGGGCTCATAGGAACCTATCTATAAAACATAGTGTAGAACACTGTCAGGGCTCCTAGGAACCTATCTATAAAACATGGTGTAGGACATGATCAGGGCTCATAGGAACCTATCTATAAAACATAGTGTAGAACACTGTCAGGGCTCCTAGGAACCTATCTATAAAACATAGTGTAGAACACTGTCAGGGCTCCTAGGAACCTATCTATATTACATAGTGTAGAACACTGTCAGGGCTCCTAGGGACCTATCTATTAAACATAGTGTAGGACACTGTCTGAACTCATAGGAACCTATCTATAAAACACAGTGTAGAAAACTGTCAGGTCTTCTAGGAACCTATCTATATAATGTAGTGTAGAATATTCTTAGGGCTCCTAATAACCTATCTATAAAACATAGTGTATAACACTCTCAGGGTTCCTTTCTATTAATCATAGTGTACAATACTGTCAAGGTGTACAATAATTCCTCCTTTTAGATAACCCCCCTTTCTACATAATTATTCCCCCAGGGAAACTATTATTTATAAGGGGGCGCTATTTATAATAGTCCCTCCATATAAATAGTCCCCCTTATAAATAATAATTTCCCCAGCCCTATTATTAATAGTTCCTCCTTATATACTATGTTACTGTTCATTAGAGATGAGCGAACAGTGTTCTATCGAACTCATGTTCGATCGGATATTAGGCTGTTCGGCATGTTCGAATCGAATCGAACACCGCGTGGTAAAGTGCGCCATTACTCGATTCCCCTCCCACCTTCCCTGGCGCCTTTTTTGCTCCAATAACAGCGCAGGGTAGGTGGGACAGGAACTACGACACCGGTGACGTTGAGAAAAGTAGGCAAAACCCATTGGCTGCCGAAAACATGTGACCTCTAATTTAAAAGAACAGCGCCGCCCAGGTTCGCGTCATTCTGAGCTTGCAATTCACCGAGGACGGAGGTTTCCGTCCAGCTAGCTAGGGCTTAGATTCTGGGTAGGCAGGGACAGGCTAGGATAGGAAGGAGAAGACAACCAACAGCTCTTGTAAGAGCTAAATTCCAGGGAGAAGCTTGTCAGTGTAACGTGGCACTGACGGGCTCAATCGCCGCAACCCAGCTTTCCCAGGATCCTGAATGGAATACACTGTCAGTGTATTCCCGTATACCCGATATATACCCCGATACCCGTTCCAACGGTGTGCCCCCCCACCTTCACCCCAGAATTACCCTGCAAGTCCCCTAGCAATAGAATTGGGGCTATATACACCCACAATTTTTACTACTGGTATACAGTGCCATTGTCTGACTGGGAATTCAAAGAATATATTGGGGTTATAAATACCCTCATTTCTTGCTACTGCCATATAGTGCCAGTTTCTGACTGGTAATTCAAAGAATATATTGGGGTTACGTGCACCCACAATTTTTACTACTGGTATACAGTGCCATTGTCTGACTGGGAATTCAAAGAGTATATTGGGAATACAAATACCCTCATTTCTTGCTACTGCCATATAGTGCCAGTTTCTGACTGGTAATTCAAAGAATATATTGGGGTTACGTGCACCCACAATTTTTACTACTGGTATACAGTGCCATTGTCTGACTGGGAATTCAAAGAATATATTGGGGTTATAAATACCCTCATTTCTTGCTACTGCCATATAGTGCCAGTTTCTGACTGGTAATTCAAAGAATATATTGGGGTTACGTGCACCCACAATTTTTACTACTGGTATACAGTGCCATTGTCTGACTGGGAATTCAAAGAATATATTGGGAATACAAATACCCTCATTTCTTGCTACTGCCATATAGTGCCAGTGTCTGACTGGGAATTCAAAGAATATATTGGGGTTACGTGCACCCACAATTTTTACTACTGGTATACAGTGCCATTGTCTGACTGGGAATTCAAAGAATATATTGGGAATACAAATACCCTCATTTCTTGCTACTGCCATATAGTGCCAGTGTCTGACTGGGAAATCAAAGAATATATTGGGGTTACGTGCACCCACAATTTTTACTACTGGTATACAGTGTCATTGTCTGACTGGGAATTCAAAGAATATATTGGGAATACAAATACCCTCATTTCTTGCTACTGCCATATAGTGCCAGTGTCTGACTGGGAATTCAAAGAATATATTGGGGTTACGTGCACCCACAATTTTTACTACTGGTATACAGTGCCATTGTCTGACTGGGAATTCAAAGAATATATTGGGAATACAAATACCCTCATTTCTTGCTACTGCCATATAGTGCCAGTGTCTGACTGGGAATTCAAAGAATATATTGGGGTTACGTGCACCCACAATTTTTACTACTGGTATACAGTGCCATTGTCTGACTGGGAATTCAAAGAATATATTGGGGTTATAAATACCCTCATTTCTTGCTACTGCCATATAGTGCCAGTTTCTGACTGGTAATTCAAAGAATATATTGGGGTTACGTGCACCCACAATTTTTACTACTGGTATACAGTGCCATTGTCTGACTGGGAATTCAAAGAATATATTGGGAATACAAATACCCTCATTTCTTGCTACTGCCATATAGTGCCAGTGTCTGACTGGGAATTCAAAGAATATATTGGGGTTACGTGCACCCACAATTTTTACTACTGGTATACAGTGCCATTGTCTGACTGGGAATTCAAAGAATATATTGGGAATACAAATACCCTCATTTCTTGCTACTGCCATATAGTGCCAGTGTCTGACTGGGAATTCAAAGAATATATTGGGGTTACGTGCACCCACAATTTTTACTACTGGTATACAGTGCCATTGTCTGACTGGGAATTCAAAGAATATATTGGGAATACAAATACCCTCATTTCTTGCTACTGCCATATAGTGCCAGTGTCTGACTGGGAAATCAAAGAATATATTGGGGTTACGTGCACCCACAATTTTTACTACTGGTATACAGTGCCATTGTCTGACTGGGAATTCAAAGAATATATTGGGAATACAAATACCCTCATTTCTTGCTACTGCCATATAGTGCCAGTGTCTGACTGGGAAATCAAAGAATATATTGGGGTTACGTGCACCCACAATTTTTACTACTGGTATACAGTGTCATTGTCTGACTGGGAATTCAAAGAATATATTGGGAATACAAATACCCTCATTTCTTGCTACTGCCATATAGTGCCAGTGTCTGACTGGTAATTCAAAGAATATATTGGGGTTACGTGCACCCACAATTTTTACTACTGGTATACAGTGCCATTGTCTGACTGGGAATTCAAAGAATATATTGGGAATACAAATACCCTCATTTCTTGCTACTGCCATATAGTGCCAGTGTCTGACTGGGAATTCAAAGAATATATTGGGGTTACGTGCACCCACAATTTTTACTACTGGTATACAGTGCCATTGTCTGACTGGGAATTCAAAGAATATATTGGGAATACAAATACCCTCATTTCTTGCTACTGCCATATAGTGCCAGTGTCTGACTGGGAATTCAAAGAATATATTGGGGTTACGTGCACCCACAATTTTTACTACTGGTATACAGTGCCATTGTCTGACTGGGAATTCAAAGAATATATTGGGGTTATAAATACCCTCATTTCTTGCTACTGCCATATAGTGCCAGTTTCTGACTGGTAATTCAAAGAATATATTGGGGTTACGTGCACCCACAATTTTTACTACTGGTATACAGTGCCATTGTCTGACTGGGAATTCAAAGAATATATTGGGGTTATAAATACCCTCATTTCTTGCTACTGCCATATAGTGCCAGTTTCTGACTGGTAATTCAAAGAATATATTGGGGTTACGTGCACCCACAATTTTTACTACTGGTATACAGTGCCATTGTCTGACTGGGAATTCAAAGAATATATTGGGAATACAAATACCCTCATTTCTTGCTACTGCCATATAGTGCCAGTGTCTGACTGGGAATTCAAAGAATATATTGGGGTTACGTGCACCCACAATTTTTACTACTGGTATACAGTGCCATTGTCTGACTGGGAATTCAAAGAATATATTGGGAATACAAATACCCTCATTTCTTGCTACTGCCATATAGTGCCAGTGTCTGACTGGGAAATCAAAGAATATATTGGGGTTACGTGCACCCACAATTTTTACTACTGGTATACAGTGTCATTGTCTGACTGGGAATTCAAAGAATATATTGGGAATACAAATACCCTCATTTCTTGCTACTGCCATATAGTGCCAGTGTCTGACTGGTAATTCAAAGAATATATTGGGGTTACGTGCACCCACAATTTTTACTACTGGTATACAGTGCCATTGTCTGACTGGGAATTCAAAGAATATATTGGGAATACAAATACCCTCATTTCTTGCTACTGCCATATAGTGCCAGTGTCTGACTGGGAATTCAAAGAATATATTGGGGTTACGTGCACCCACAATTTTTACTACTGGTATACAGTGCCATTGTCTGACTGGGAATTCAAAGAATATATTGGGAATACAAATACCCTCATTTCTTGCTACTGCCATATAGTGCCAGTGTCTGACTGGGAATTCAAAGAATATATTGGGGTTACGTGCACCCACAATTTTTACTACTGGTATACAGTGCCATTGTCTGACTGGGAATTCAAAGAATATATTGGGGTTATAAATACCCTCATTTCTTGCTACTGCCATATAGTGCCAGTTTCTGACTGGTAATTCAAAGAATATATTGGGGTTACGTGCACCCACAATTTTTACTACTGGTATACAGTGCCATTGTCTGACTGGGAATTCAAAGAATATATTGGGAATACAAATACCCTCATTTCTTGCTACTGCCATATAGTGCCAGTGTCTGACTGGGAATTCAAAGAATATATTGGGGTTACGTGCACCCACAATTTTTACTACTGGTATACAGTGCCATTGTCTGACTGGGAATTCAAAGAATATATTGGGAATACAAATACCCTCATTTCTTGCTACTGCCATATAGTGCCAGTGTCTGACTGGGAATTCAAAGAATATATTGGGGTTACGTGCACCCACAATTTTTACTACTGGTATACAGTGCCATTGTCTGACTGGGAATTCAAAGAATATATTGGGAATACAAATACCCTCATTTCTTGCTACTGCCATATAGTGCCAGTGTCTGACTGGGAAATCAAAGAATATATTGGGGTTACGTGCACCCACAATTTTTACTACTGGTATACAGTGCCATTGTCTGACTGGGAATTCAAAGAATATATTGGGAATACAAATACCCTCATTTCTTGCTACTGCCATATAGTGCCAGTGTCTGACTGGGAATTCAAAGAATATATTGGGGTTACGTGCACCCACAATTTTTACTACTGGTATACAGTGCCATTGTCTGACTGGGAATTCAAAGAATATATTGGGGTTATAAATACCCTCATTTCTTGCTACTGCCATATAGTGCCAGTTTCTGACTGGTAATTCAAAGAATATATTGGGGTTACGTGCACCCACAATTTTTACTACTGGTATACAGTGCCATTGTCTGACTGGGAATTCAAAGAATATATTGGGAATACAAATACCCTCATTTCTTGCTACTGCCATATAGTGCCAGTGTCTGACTGGGAATTCAAAGAATATATTGGGGTTACGTGCACCCACAATTTTTACTACTGGTATACAGTGCCATTGTCTGACTGGGAATTCAAAGAATATATTGGGGTTATAAATACCCTCATTTCTTGCTACTGCCATATAGTGCCAGTTTCTGACTGGTAATTCAAAGAATATATTGGGGTTACGTGCACCCACAATTTTTACTACTGGTATACAGTGCCATTGTCTGACTGGGAATTCAAAGAATATATTGGGAATACAAATACCCTCATTTCTTGCTACTGCCATATAGTGCCAGTGTCTGACTGGGAATTCAAAGAATATATTGGGGTTACGTGCACCCACAATTTTTACTACTGGTATACAGTGCCATTGTCTGACTGGGAATTCAAAGAATATATTGGGAATACAAATACCCTCATTTCTTGCTACTGCCATATAGTGCCAGTGTCTGACTGGGAAATCAAAGAATATATTGGGGTTACGTGCACCCACAATTTTTACTACTGGTATACAGTGCCATTGTCTGACTGGGAATTCAAAGAATATATTGGGAATACAAATACCCTCATTTCTTGCTACTGCCATATAGTGCCAGTGTCTGACTGGGAATTCAAAGAATATATTGGGGTTACGTGCACCCACAATTTTTACTACTGGTATACAGTGCCATTGTCTGACTGGGAATTCAAAGAATATATTGGGAATACAAATACCCTCATTTCTTGCTACTGCCATATAGTGCCAGTGTCTGACTGGGAATTCAAAGAATATATTGGGGTTACGTGCACCCACAATTTTTACTACTGGTATACAGTGCCATTGTCTGACTGGGAATTCAAAGAATATATTGGGGTTATAAATACCCTCATTTCTTGCTACTGCCATATAGTGCCAGTTTCTGACTGGTAATTCAAAGAATATATTGGGGTTACGTGCACCCACAATTTTTACTACTGGTATACAGTGCCAATTTCTAACTAGGAATTCAAAATGCGCAAGGCTCCCGGAAAGGGACGTGGACGAGGCCGTGGGCGAGGTCGGGGGAATGGTTCTGGGGAGCAAGGTAGCAGTGAAGCCACAGGGCGTCCCGTGCCTACTCCTGTGGGGCAGCAAGCATTGCGCCACTCCACAGTGCCAGGGTTGCTTGCCACATTAACTAAACTGCAGGGTACAAACCTTAGTAGGCCCGAGAACCAGGAACAGGTCTTGCAATGGCTGTCAGAGAACGCTTACAGCACATTGTCCAGCAGCCAGTCAGACTCTGCCTCCTCTCCTCCTATTACCCAACAGTCTTGTCTTCCTTCCTCCCAAAATTCCGAAGCTTTACAGAACAATAACCCAAACTGTCCCTGCTCCCCAGAGCTGTTCTCCGCTCCTTTCATTGTCCCTCAACCTGCCTCTCCACGTCACGATTCCACGAACCTAACAGAGGAGCATCTGTGTCCAGATGCTCAAACACTAGAGTCTCCTCCATCTCCGTTCGATTTGGTGGTGGATGACCAGCAACCCACCCTCATCGACGATGATGTGACGCAGTTGCCGTCAGGGCATCCAGTTGAACGGCGCATTGTGCGGGAGGAGGAGATGAGACAGGAGTTGGAAGAGGAAGTGGTGGATGATGAGGACACTGACCCGACCTGGACAGGGGGGATGTCAAGCGGGGAAAGTAGTGTGGATGTTGAGGCAGGTGCAGCACCAAAAAGGGTAGCTAGAGGCAGAGGCAGAGGTCAGCAGCTTAGGCGAAGCCAGGCCACACCCGGAATCTCCCAAGATGTTCCAGTTCGTACCCAGCCCCGAAAAACTCCCACCTCGAGGGCACGTTTCTCGAAGGTGTGGAGTTTTTTCAAGGAATGCGCCGAGGACAGATATAGTGTTGTCTGCACAATTTGCCTCTCGAAATTGATTAGGGGCTCTGAGAAGAGCAACCTGTCCACCACTTCAATGCGCCGTCATTTGGAATCCAAGCACTGGAATCAGTGGCAGGCAGCAACGGCAGGACAAAGGCCGCCTGCCGTTCACGCCACTGCCACTGCCTCTGCCACTGCCTCTGCCTCTGCCACTGCCACTGCTGACTGTGCTGGCGATGCACTCCAGAGGACGAGCCAGGACACCACTTCATCTGCCTCCGCCACTTTGTTGACTTCTACCTCATCCTCCCCTGGTCCTGTCTTATCTCCTTCTCCTGCACCATCAAAGGCACCATCAGGCGTTTCTTTACAACAACCCACCATCTCTCAGACATTGGAGCGGCGGCAGAAATACACTGCTAACCACCCACACGCGCAAGCCTTGAACGCCAACATCGCTAAACTGCTGGCCCAGGAGATGTTGGCGTTCCGGCTTGTTGAAACTCCCGCCTTCCTGGACCTGATGGCAACTGCGGCACCTCGCTATGCCGTCCCTAGCCGTCACTACTTCTCCCGGTGTGCCGTCCCCGCCTTGCACCAGCACGTGTCACTCAACATCAGGCGGGCCCTTAGTTCCGCGCTTTGCACAAAGGTCCACTTGACCACCGACGCGTGGACAAGTGCATGCGGACAGGGACGCTACATTTCACTGACGGCACACTGGGTGAATGTAGTTGAGGCTGGGACTGCTTCCCAAACTGGCCCGGTGTACCTCGTCTCCCCGCCTAACATTCCTGGCAGGGACACGAGAAGAACACCCCCCTCCTCCTCCTCCTCTACCGCCTCCTCCTCCGCCACCGCCTCCTCCTCTGCCACCGCCTCCTCCTCCGCTGTTAGATTGACCCCAGCTACGAGTTGGAAACGTTGCAGCACTGGCGTTGGTAGACGTCAGCAGGCTGTGCTGAAGCTGATCAGCTTGGGGGACAGACAGCACACTGCCTCCGAGGTGAGGGATGCCCTCCTCGATGAGACGGCAATATGGTTTGAGCCGCTGCACCTGGGCCCAGGCATGGTCGTTTGTGATAACGGCCGGAACCTGGTAGCAGCTCTGGAGCTTGCCGGACTCCAACATGTTCCATGCCTGGCCCACGTCTTCAACCTAGTGGTGCAACGTTTCCTAAAGAGCTACCCCAATGTTCCAGAGCTACTGGTGAAAGTGCGGCGCATGTGCGCCCACTTTCGCAAGTCGACAGTAGCCGCTGCTAGCTTAAAATCTCTCCAGCAACGCCTGCATGTGCCACAACACCGGCTTTTGTGCGACGTCCCCACACGCTGGAACTCAACGTTTCAGATGTTGAATAGAGTGGTTGAGCAGCAGAGACCTTTGATGGAATACCAGCTACAAAACCCTAGGGTGCCACAAAGTCAGCTGCCTCAGTTTCACATCCATGAGTGGCCATGGATGAGAGACCTTTGTGACATCCTACGGGTCTTTGAGGAGTCCACAAGGAGGGTAAGCTCTGAGGATGCGATGGTGAGCCTTACAATCCCGCTCTTGTGTGTTCTGAGAGAATCCCTGATTGACATCAGGGATAACTCAGATCACACAGAGGAGTTAGGGATAGCATCCGATCCGTCACAGCTGGAGAGTAGGTCCACACATCTGTCCGCTTCACTGCGTTTAATGGAGGAGGAGGAGGAGGAGGAGGAGGAAGAAGAGTTGTCCGATGATGTGATGGTGATACAGGAGGCTTCCGGGCAACTTCGAATCGTCCCATTGTTGCAGCGCGGATGGGTAGACATGGAGGATGAGGAGGAAATGGAGATTGAACTTTCCGGTGGGGCCAGAGGAGTCATGCCAACTAACACTGTGGCAGACATGGCTGAGTTCATGTTGGGGTGCTTTACAACCGACAAGCGTATTGTCAAAATCATGGAGGACAACCAGTACTGGATCTTTGCTATCCTTGACCCCCGGTATAAAAACAACATCTCGTCTTTTATTCCGGTAGAGGGGAGGGCCAATCGCATCAATGCTTGCCACAGGCAATTGGTGCAGAATATGATGGAGATGTTTCCAGCATGTGACGTTGGCGGCAGGGAGGGCAGTTCCTCCAGTAGGCAACCAAGTTCTCACCGGTCCACACAAACGAGGGGCACACTGTCTAAGGTCTGGGACACCTTGATGGCACCCCCTCGCCAAAGTGCCGCCACGGAGGGTCCTAGTGTCACCAGGCGTGAGAAGTATAGGCGCATGTTGCGGGAATACCTTTCCGACCACAGCCCTGTCCTCTCCGACCCCTCTGCGCCCTACACGTATTGGGTGTCGAAGTTGGACCTGTGGCTTGAACTTGCCCTATATGCCTTGGAGGTGCTGTCCTGTCCTGCCGCCAGCGTCCTATCTGAGAGGGTGTTCAGTGCAGCCGGTGGCATCATCACTGACAAGCGCACCCGTCTGTCAGCTGAGAGTGCCGACCGGCTCACTTTGATAAAAATGAACCACCACTGGATAGAGCCTTCATTTTTGTGCCCACCTGTGTAAAGCACCCCAACATGAAACTCCATGTCTGTACTCAACCTCTCCAATTCCTCCGCATCCTCATACTCATCCACCATAAGCGTTGCACAATTCTGCTAATACTAGGCTCCCTCCAACATGATTTCCCCCAACTCTGCTGGTTAGAGGCTCCCTCCACCCTGATTTCCACCAACTCTGCTGGTTAGAGGCTCCCTCCACCCTGCTTTCCCACAACTCTGCTGGTTAGAGGCTCCCTCCACCATGAATTTGCCCAAACTGGGCTGGTTAGAGGCTCCCTCCACCATGAATTGGTCCAAACTGGGTTTTTTAGAGGCTCCCTCCACCATGAATTGGTCCAAACTGGGGTTTTTAGAGGCTCCCTCCACCATAAATTGGTCCAAACTGGGCTGTTTAGCGGCTCCCTCCACCATTAATTGGTCCAAACTGGGCTGGTTAGAGGCTCCCTCCACCATGAATTTGCCCAAACTGGGCTGTTTAGAGGCTCCCTCCACCATGAATTTGCCCAAACTGGGCTGGTTAGAGGCTCCCTCCACCATGAATTGGTCCAAACTGGGCTGTTTAGAGGCTCCCTCCACCATTAATTGGTCCAAACTGGGCTGGTTAGAGGCTCCCTCCACCATGAATTTCCCAAAACTTGGCTGTTTAGAGGCTCCCTCCACCATTAATTGGTCCAAACTGGGCTGGTTAGAGGCTCCCTCCACCATGAATTTGCCCAAACTGGGCTGTTTAGAGGCTCCCTCCACCATGAATTGGTCCAAACTGGGTTTTTTAGAGGCTCCCTCCACCATGAATTGGTCCAAACTGGGCTGTTTAGAGGCTCCCTCCACCATGAATTTGCCCAAACTGGGCTGTTTAGCGGCTCCCTCCACCATTAATTGGTCCAAACTGGGCTGGTTAGAGGCTCCCTCCACCATTAATTGGTCCAAACTGGGCTGGTTAGAGGCTCCCTCCACCATTAATTGGTCCAAACTGGGCTGGTTAGAGGCTCCCTCCACCATTAATTGGTCCAAACTGGGCTGGTTAGAGGCTCCCTCCACCATGAATTTGCCCAAACTGGGCTGGTTAGAGGCTCCCTCCACCATGAATTGGTCCAAACTGGGTTTTTTAGAGGCTCCCTCCACCATGAATTTGCCCAAACTGGGCTGGTTAGAGGCTCCCTCCACCATGAATTTGCCCAAACTGGGCTGGTTAGAGGCTCCCTCCACCATGAATTGGTCCAAACTGGGTTTTTTAGAGGCTCCCTCCACCATGAATTTGCCCACACTGGGCTGGTTAGAGGCTCCCTCCACCATGAATTGGTCCAAACTGGGGTTTTTAGAGGCTCCCTCCACCATGAATTTGCCCAAACTGGGGTGTTTAGAGGCTCCCTCCACCATGAATTTGCCCAAACTCTGCTGGTTAGAGGCTCAATCCACCCTGATTTTCAAAACAAATGTTGGTGCCAACCTCAACTTACTACAAGGGCCAAATTCACTGCTGGTGACAAGCTCTCCTCACTGCAAGTGCCAAATACACATGTTTCAAGGTGTTTTCCTACTGTCAGAGATGTGGTATTGAGTGTGTAAAGTGTGTAGTTGTTAGGCTGTGATGTTGGGGTAATAGAGGGTCTTTGGTGTGTTAGATGCCCCCAGACATGCTTCCCCTGCTGTCCCAGTGTCATTCCAGAGGTGTTGGCATCATTTCCTGGGGTGTCATAGTGGACTTGGTGACCCTCCAGACACGGATTTGGGTTTCCCCCTTAACGAGTATCTGTTCCCCATAGACTATAATGGGGTTCAAAACCCATTCGAACACACGAACATTGAGCGGCTGTTCGAATCGAATTTCGAACCTCGAACATTTTAGTGTTCGCTCATCTCTACTGTTCATATATCTGTGTCCTTTTACTTTTCATAAAAAAAATAAATCTCTATACGCACCTTACTAATATGTTATCCCAACAGGAGTATGAGATGACTCTTTACTGAATTATTTGATTATGGTTATACATCAATCAATTCCAGACATCCGCTGTACTAATATTGCAGGTATAGCTGCCAGGTCTCTGCTGTATTATACAGCAAAGACCCAACGTTGATGGGGTTTTTTTTATAGGGGTTAAAACGTAAATAAAACGATATAACTTTGATATCTCTGGAATCGTACCGACCTATAGAAGACATGTAATATCTATGTCATTTTGGCTGAACAGTACACGCCATAAAAATGAAGCCCATAAGAAATTCACACGAACGCAGTTTTTCTCCAATTCCACCTCAATCAGCTTGGTACAGAATAATAAATTGTACCCTTATGAAGATCAATTTGTCCTGTCAACATTAAACCTTCATATAGATCTGTGAATGGAAAAATTTAAAAAAAGTTATGGGTTTGGAAGGCTGTAACGGGAAGTGGTTAACTGCCTGAACATTAATTCATTATTTATTGGATGAGGTATTTTCTTGATGAACTGTATTTATTTTTGACAAACATCTTTTTTATGAATTATTTGTGAATATATATTTATTTATTATAGGGATATGCTTTGTGATATACCGTATTTTTCGGACTATAAGACGCACTTTTTTTCCCCAAAATTTCGGAGGAAAATGAGGGTGCGTCTTATAGTCCGAATGTGGGGGGAGGAGCGGATTTACAGCATGGCCGCTACTGCCACAGCTGGTTTTCTGCAGCGGCAGGAGCGTGACAATACTGCAGGCCCCGGCAGCTAAAACACTCCCCGACATCCGCCGGTCTATTACAGCAGATGCTGGGGACTGTCTTAGCTGCCGGGGCCTGCAGATTGCCACGCTCCTGCCGCTGAAGAAAACCAGCGGTGGTAGTAGCGCGGCCATGCTGAAAATCCGCTCCTCCTCCGCAGGTCCCGGCAGTTTAAAGTTAGCCCCGGGGCCGGTCCCCACAGGCCCCATACCTTTAGTGATGCAGGCCGGCTCCTGCACGGCGAGGCCGCAGGAGCCGACCTGTTCCGATGACAGCCGGGAGCCTAATGAAGGCTCTCAGGCCTGTCATAGATATATATTACTATCGCGGCTGGTCCATGACACTCCGCGATAGTAATGTATAGAATCTCCCATAGACGGCAATACACTTGTATTGCCGTCTATGGGACTTGCAATCAAATGATTGCAAGTTCAAGCCCCCTAGGCGGGGGATAATAAAATAGTAAAAAAAAAAACACTTAAAAAAATATAATAAAAAAAAAAATAAATAAAAGTTCACCTCCTTTCCATAAAATACATATTAAAGTATAACATTACTGTGAAACATACACATTGGGTATCCCTGTGTCTGAAAATGCCCGGTCTACTAATATTTTTATGTACAGTGAACGTCAAAATCAAAAGTGCTAAACCGCCGGGTTTTTCTCACTGTTTTGCCTCTGATTTCAATAAAAGGTGATCTAAGCAATAAACATTTCCCAAAATGGTATAACTAAAAAGTACACCTGGCCCCACAAAAAAAACGCCCTATACATCCCCGTACAGCTGCAGGGTCACCTGTCAATGTGGCCTTGCAGCTGTTCCAAAACTACAACTCCCATACATTAAATATTTTACCATTTTTTGCCTGAAAATTTTTTTTTCCCTATTTTTCTCCTCTAAAACCTAGGTGCGTCTTATAGTCCGAAAAATATGGTATATGTATTTGGATGTATAGGAATTTCGTTCATATAAAGTGGGGTATGTTTTAGGGCTCATTTTGTCCATTTACAGGTTGGGTCTACCGATGATCATTGGGTGACCCAATGTTTTGTGGTTTAAATGTGTTGCCTTTACATATAACAAAGATTATTACATTTATAGAGGATTTGCATTTTTTCTCATGTTATCTTGTTGTCTTTTATTACAGAGTGCAACTTTAAGACTGGACCCTAAGAGGACATTGGGAAATTTTGAGGATTTTGATGTAGACATTCTCCTTGGATTCCTCTTCATTTTCGGCCCTTCGAAAGTGACTTAGGAGTTTACCGGTATGTAAATGAGTTCTCTCGCAGCGATGGGGGCTGGCCTCAGCGCTCAAACAGCCTGAAATCTCGAACAGCCTGATATTCGATCGAATATCAATTCGATTGAACGCCGTTCGCTCATCTCTAGTTGAAATATATAGTGTCCACCTCATTGTTCCACTATCTCAGAGTGGAGTCTCATGTCAGAGGCAAAGGTTACACACAAGACTGATACACTTACAATTAGTAAGCATGCTTTGCCACAAAGATCTGGAGTATGTTACCAGCTGTGGACAGTGAGCTAATAAATTATCTATAAAGTTCCTTATACTTGTCTCTTTTGTCTGCATCACCTTCAAGACCTGAAAGTTCACTTTTTTCCTAATATACCTCATCCCTTGACAGGTGCCATTGTCACACAATGTAATCAATGTTATTACAGCCATCCCAATGAAGGGGGATATAGTAATTTAATTACACCATAGTCTATCATTCTCCGGGTCCATGAGGTTCCAGAAACTAGACTCTCGCAGAACACATAGTGATGTCATATACTAGTAATTTGTCTTCATTTTATGTAATTGAAATAACCCTATAAATATGAATAGTGTTGGACTGGTCCAGAGGATGCACAGAAGAAGTGAGGCCAGGTGGTAAGGTGTTTGTTATTTTTCTCTGGAGACCCCCGAGTACAATAATACCACTGAGCTGGAGGTATAAGAATATTACACAAAAGGAATCTCATGGGTTTTGCCTGAAGTGGCTCAAGGCTTCCAGCCACTGGGAGTATTACATGTGTGGGGTCACTGAGGATCATTTTATACCATAGGTGGGCTCTTGAAAGCATTTCATACTGTGTTTGGGACCACTGTGGGAGCTCTCGGGAGCATATTATACTGTGTGGGGCTGAAGTGGAGCATTATACTGTGAGGGAGATTCTGGGAAGCACATTACACTGTGTAGTCACTCTACAGATTTATAGTGTGTGGGGTCAATATGGAGAGTTACACTGTGAGCATTTTATATTATGTGGGACCATTGTGGAGCATTATACTGTCGAGCACTGGGGAACCTTATATAGCTTACGTGGGGGCCACAGGACAGGAAACTTTAAGATGCACGTCCCAAAATTCCTGGTTCTATGCCTGTGTCCCAGCTCCTTCAGTAGAATCTTCCGCATATCTGGAGTGCCATGTCATTTCCCAAATAGTACTGTTCATGAACCAGCCATATAGGCGATAACGATACAGGGAAAATACTATGTAATGCACAGCACTGTCTGCACAGATCTCAGTGAAGGAGCCGTGATATAGGCTAATATCAGGAAGCTGTTGGGTGGGCCTGCAGACTAAGTTCCTCTGGCAGGTCATAGACATTTCAGTGAATAAGAATGATACCAGTCCATATAATGAATTTTAAACCTCTTCCTTCCTCATTCCTCTAAACATCTCCATAAATCATATGCGCATCATGTGGGGTGTTCCTTCCAGGATATTATTATAATAGCTGGTTCTTGGGTAGTACTGGTTCTCCATATGGAGATCTGGCTCACGTGGGAAGAGTTACAGATAATTCTTCCTGGGGAAAGGTATACACATCAGCAAATGTATCCAATATGTAAAATTTGCCAGCTACATCCGAGAGGTAATCCAAAAAATTCCACGATAGTAATAAAATATAGCTTTTATTGTGTCTTCATCTTAAAAAGGTTACAGAGTAACCATAAAGGGGTACATCATTAACAATGTTAATGATGTACCCCTTTATGGTTACTCTGTAACCTTTTTAAGATGAAGACACAATAAAAGCTATATTTTATTACTATCGTGGAATTTTTTGGATTACCTCTCGGATGTAGCTGGCAAATTTTACATATTGGATACATTTCGTGGACGGCGGGTTCTGAAGTCACCTGCAAGCCGGGCTTCCTTGAGGCTCCTTATATATGTGTCGATACGGTGAGCTGAAATTTTCTTCTTTTTGGTTTTTTGGATATACACATCAGCAGTTTGCAAGAAGAAGGTAGCTAGCTATCCATTTACAATTACATATACCCTATTTCATCATTTTATGATATGGGAATAAACTGAATTTAATCATTCAATGAAACTTTCAAAAGTCTTGAAAATAATACCACATGAATGTGAACGTGTGCATTAGAATCCAGCAACCAACCTAATATCTGTTTAGTATACACAATCTTTCACGAATGCTCATTAAGTAGGACCTATCCACTCTTCTGACATTTATGGTATAGTGAATACTGGTGCAACCATTATGATTTTACTTTTGGAAATGTATGAATTAAACTGAATGGCATTTCCCATAGTGGTATATCCTATAATCCGACATTGTCTACTTGGTCCTAATGTCAGCCTGTGTGTTATTATTTATTGTAATGTATCTTTCTGTCTGTATTTGAACCCTACAAATTGTACAGCGCTGAGGAATATGTTAATATATAAATAAAATGTATTATTTATTATTATTTATTTTACGGTGCATTGCCTATGAAGGTTTATATACTGTATATACAGTGCAACAACAGCTGCGATATACGTGAACTAAATGGTTGATTGGTACAGTGGGAGAAAAGAACTTTCCTTTGAGGGCTTACAATTTACAATGGGAGGTCAATAAAGATGGAGGTGAGGTCAGAAGCTTCTTACATCAATTTCAGGTTCTATTTACAACCATGGGGGATGGTTTGATGTGTTTGGGTAGCAAGTTCTAGGGTATGGGGGAAGCATGGGAGAAATCTTGAAGATGGTTATTTGAAGAGGCGATAAGAGAAGAGCAGAGAGGGAGGTCTTGTGAGCATCATTTGGAGGTATTAGGAGATTAGGTAAGATATGTATGAAGGGGACAGGTTGTGGATGGCCTTATATGTATGGGTTAATGTTTTGTACAGCATTTGATGGGCAATTGGTAGTCTGTAATAGGGTTGGCAAAGGAGAGAGATGAAGAAGAAAAAAGAGGAAAAGTGGGAAGCAGAGTTAAATTTTCTACTACTAGGGCCCCCAGCAAGTAAAAGAACAAGGGCCTGAATGTTTTTTGAGTGTTCCAAGTACTCATTCACTGCAATGGAGCGCAGGCAGTTTTGGACTTAAATTCCTTAAACCCACCAGACAAATGATTCTGGGGCCCGACCCTCCAACAACCCCTAGAAGATACACCATAGTACTCTTTAAATCTAGGTTTCTTCAGCTGGAACATTATTGTGTTAGAGTGTCGGCCCACTGGAGGTTCCTCTAATACTTGCATTGGGCCCATACAATATTTGATGCTAGCGATCACTGTCCCAGCAGCCCCATAGAAATACCCAGATGACAATGCATGCAGGCCACCGCTCTATTTGCATGAAGTACAAAGGGAAACTTTCATTCTTGGGATCACAGCGGGTACCAGCAGTAACACCTTAAGCCATTGCTGCAGAAAGGGATAAGTGTCTACGGTGGAACAGTCCCTTTAAGAGTAGATTGTTGGGGCACAAGGGCATTAGCAGGAAGGCCACAGAGAAGGTTGTAAGAAAACAACTTATTGACAATGGTCATGGTGTCATCCATTTGTCAAATTATGTGTTTGAAGAATTATTTTATGGAGAATTCACGTATTTTCTAATACAGACATTTCAGCTTGGTGATTCCACATTTATGACCCTAAAGTTTTATTTTTCCAGGATTCAGGTTATTTTACTAACAATAAATTTACATAAATGTCAGACAAAGTTATAATATAAGAAGTCAATAAGGTCATTTGTTAAAACCCATTTGTTGATATAACGAGAGCTCAGACCTACATTTAAGCTCCCTTATCTTGTTTGCACTATTAGTTCACCCACTTAGTTTGTGAGGAAGATGAACAGGTTTCCTATATAGTCTTAAAGGAAGAACATAAAGAGTATAAGACCATTTCACTGGTCAAGAGGTTACGGCAAACTTGTCAACCTGACTCATCACCCCCTAGCTGAGGTCATGGCGGTAATGTAGGGTTTTAGGAAGCGGTGTGTTGCAAGACTTCTTAACTTCCTATTCTTTACTTATGTCAGTGATTTCCTAGGTATATACCACTGATTAAGAAATTCTTCTGGTAAACCACATAATCTGAAAGTCTGCCCATCGGGTTGACACCTATTCCAATTCCAGTGAACCAATGTTATTGTTATGTCAGTCCAGGTAGCTGCAACGGGGCTAAGGGATAGCAGTAGGGAATCTCGCCCTGCACTACTCCCACTAGCTATCCCGGTCCCTGCCTCACGGGTGTGGGTCGGCTGTACTCAGGCTAAGCCTGACCCCGACAGCTCCTCTCTCACTGATTCCGTAGGCCTAGAGGGAAGTGGGAGAAGGAATGCCCTATAAGACCTCTAGGGACTGGAGACTAAAGGGGGTCACCCCTAACGAACAAGTGAAGCTGCTACTGACAGGGACTGACAAGGGTGTGCGCTGACTAACAACACAAGCAGCACACAGGAAAAATGTGGGAAAGGATTCCCCCAAACCAATATGGGAAGGAACCATACACTAGGAAACAAACACAGGGAAACTGAGTAGAAATCAAAGGATAAGGCAATTCACTCACACAGTCAATTATACACAGAGGGAGGATTGGTGAACACAGAAGGGAAAACACACAAACCAACTCGTTCACCCAAACCTCCCAAAAACCAACCACGGAACTTCCTCTATCCCAGAACACCACCTACTCCTCCTGCTAAGGCCTAGCTCTGTAAAAGCGACACTCAGCACAGAACCATGGGAGGCATGGGTTTAAATACAGAGTAGAGACCACTCCTCCCAGGTGCAAATGGGAGGACAGACTAATCAACCAGGAGATAAAGCTGCCTACCATCAGTGCGCACGTGCAAGTCAGAAGGTGTGCACCAATACTCACGACAGGACAACCCCGCAGCGCCAGGATGCCACCCCAGACACTGCGCAGCCAAAAACTCCCCAGGTAAGAAAAATAGAAATTAAAGAACCTAAATACTCCTAACAGTTATACAGATTTCGTAACGTGCAAATGCACCTTACATTAATTTGGGTATAATTTTGATTAATTGAAATCTAGCAAGGGGAACCCAATGGTATATCATAGCAATAGATATAGCTGTTTTGGGACCCCCCAAAAAAGGTTCCTGTTGCTCTTTGGTTTTGGGAGACAGGTGATGGGTAACCTCGCAATTTTTTTATTTTTTTTTGCAAATAGTCACAAGATTTGTCAGTAAAATTCAACCAGCATCAGAATAAAGTTGGCTACAATACTCTGGTGTTTTCTTTGTATAACAACTGAAGGTTCGGGGAAGGTGCGTAGAAATTGTAAAAAGAAAATGACTCACCTTACCTGGGCTGCCCCTTCTTCTAGAATCTTGATCTTCTTGATCTAAAAATGGTGTACGGTCTGGGAAGAAGGCTGGAATGCTAGTGGATTCGGCGCAGAGTCCAGCAAAGGTGAGTCATTTTTGGGGGGGTTTACACACCTTGCCAGCACCATAAAATGGAGGCAGTTGTTCTCATTTTGATGGATTTGTGCAAGACAACCCAAAAATATTGACTTCAATAGAACCCGAAATTTGGGGAAAATTTGAACCTAGTTCATGACATACTGATTTGTTAGTGGGTAGCTGTGCAGGACTCACCTCTGCAGAAGAACTGTTTGATAATTGGATGTGGAACAGACACAGAAGATGTACAATGGGTGAACAATGGGAGACTTACGGGAGTGCCTATGGCGCATTTCACCACTGACTCCATGACTCGGCAGCCCTGTGATACCATCTCAATGACTCCAGCCAGTGCCATCTAAAGACAAGGACATAGCTGTTACAGTGTACAAAAGCTACACAGCTCTATGCCTGCAGCTTGGTAGCCCATACTCATAGTAGGGTCCCTTTAAGTTATTGCAGTATTGATATGAACAGATTAAGCCTGTGAAATATCTGAATCATATTCTTAGATGTGGTGAAACCTTTCCAAACCTCCCTCCTACATAAGTGACTTTTACTGCACGGAAATACAGTATGGTCATAGTTGTATTAACACTGAGGTTAGAAGTTGACATTAACTAAAGGGATGGCGTTTATTTCCTATCTAAAAATAGCAATGAGAAGTAAATTACTATTTGTGTCCCCCACCTCATATTTTGAGGCTCAAACAAAGCAGTAACAAAAACTTGAAAACTGGGACTGCAAAGACTACAATACAATAGAATGTAATGCAATACATACAATATGGACACCTGATGATTTCATCAATTGTATCATGGAAATCATTTACAAATTCAGATAAATATTCACCTCAGTTTATACATTCCTCCTAGTTATGTTAATATGGGATGTGGAAATTTAGCTATTCCCATAGTGTCATAATTTCATATTAATTTCCTGGAAATGTGACAGAAGGGGCAAAAAGTTCTGGGAAAATGCCACGTAAACACTAATGGGAGATTTAGCATATTTTTTTAATAGAGTCTGAATTGCCGGAATTTGCAAATTTAGCAAATGATGGCTAATGTTTTAAAAATTTGCAGCGTCATTAAATGGGTTTTCTGGGCAAAAAATCAAGAAATGGCGGAGCCAATCAACCAGAAGAAGTGACATCCTGTGTCCATAAGGTCTGGAACAGAAGACAGGTAAGTATGATGGGGTAGTTGGTTCAGTTAGTTAGATGACATTCCATTTCTGAAAGAGGAACTACAAGCTCCTCGTCACTCCACCGGAAAATGTGCCTGGGGCGGTCACATGACCGTCCCGGCAAGCTAGATAAATATAGATTTTTGTAGCTGTAAGTAGCTTATTTTAAAATGATCAGTTTTATCCCGGACAACCCCTTTAAGTGTACAGTAACCTTTCCTGATGTGCTACTCCTTATTCAAAACCATTTCACTAATGGATTGAGTTGCAACAATTTTTGTGACTTTTATAATGTTGTATTCGATAAATGTGGTGTACATCTGCTCGCCAGACTAAGGGCCCCTTCACACGGCGTAAGCACTTGGCTCATTCCGAGCCGTACACGCGAGCGCTTCTAAACACTTCCCATTCACTTCAATGGGAGCGCTCGTAAAGCCGGCTTTACGCACGCTTCCATTGAAGTGAATGGGAAGTGTTTAGAAGCGCTTGCGTATACGGCTCGGAATGAGCCGAGTGCATACGCTGTGTGAATGGGCCCTAACTGAACTCACATACCATTCCCTTTACAATAGTGGAGTATGTAGCATTAAAAAATACAAACACTAAAGAGAGATGAACAAACCTCATGAGATTTGTTTCAATGAATATTCACGAGGTTCGACTTTCCAGTTGAAGTCAAACCAGAAGTGTAATTATTATACTCTGGGGTCTTTGTTCTGTATCAATAAGAGAAATATATACTCCATATTCAGTAGGTGGAATCTCTCCCTATATTAAGATTACATTTTCTTATGTCTATTGTACTCAGAGTTTCCACTTGTAATATGGACAGTGTACAACTACAGTGCAGAGAAACATCTTATTTCCTGAGGAAGCAATGACTTTATTTTGAGGTTGACCACTCTCTAGCAAATACCAGGGTTAGCTGCAGAGAAAACTGGTAAAACTGAGCAATCATTTGACATGTGACAACAAATCTGTGGTATAAAAAATGTCCCTACAGAAAAACTGTTGTCAGGTAACGTAAGCGACAGTGCAAGTGAATATAAGTAACATTGTAATATACTGATTCCTATCAGAGAAAATTTCTCCAGTCGTCTGGCTCTTCTCCTCCTTACTCCCCTCTCCTGATCTGATGTTTGCACTTATTTATTTTAAATTTGATTTTTATTTAGAAAATTGTTTCAACGTATAAAGTCCAACAACAAAACAAGAGTACAGAAACAGTGGCCCGGTCAGACCATACAAAAGAAAACAGAGAGCAAATTCACAACCAGTTGTCAGAAGAACAATAACAATGTATGAAAATAGCGACTGTATCGATTCACAAACGTCGTCCAACGTCAGATAGAGCCGAGCCTAGGACAGGGCGGGGAACAGGGAGGGGGGCGGGAAGGAGTGAAACGGGACAGAAAGGGTTTAGGATGTAGGGAAAGAAACGAAAAACCAAAACACACAAATAACATAAGTAAACCAGTGACTCTATATGTATGTAAGGTACCGCTTACTCAGGACAAGGTGATACCATTCTAAATTTGGCATGACAAGCAATGCATAGAGGAATAAGCAAACACTTGCGACTATTAGGGTAATAATGAACCAGCGTGCGAAGCACTTCAGCGAGTTGTGTCAGGGGGAGGACGTGGGGCCTGGGCTAGGGCACCCTTCCTGTTCTCCATAAAGGAGGACCAAAGAGCCCCTCTGGAGCAAAAGCTAGAGAAGGTATGATTTTTGGAGGCCAGTATCCGCTCCAGGGTAAAGGCCAAGTCTACATGGTGAATTAGTTCACGTACCATCAAGCAGGGCGCACATTTCAATTGCCTCACTATCATGGATCTGGCTGCTAAAATTATTTGGCCCAGTACCACCTGCATACCTGTGGGAAAAGACCCAGTGTCCAAAAAGCAGAGTGCCAGGCTCGGGGAGGGAGGTATAGTGAGACCAGCCATAGAGGAAATACATTGGAAGACTGCTATCCGAAAGGCTTGGACCAAGGGGCATTCCCACCACATATGTAGGAGGGTGCCAACCTTCTCGCTGCCTCGCCAACAGAATTTCGAGAGGGAGGCATCAATATGAGCCAGTTGACTCGGGGTTCTGTACCAGCGCAGCAGGATTTTTTGGGCTGTCTCCCAATGGGCCACTCCTTTTGAAACACGTTTCACAAACCCACAGGCTTCGTACCACTCAGGCAGGGAGATGGTTTAGCAAGGTCCGCTTCCCATCTTGAAAGGCAAAGAGGTTTAACCCGTTCAGAGGGAGTAGAGAGGAAAAACATAAAAAGCTGACATGCCACCCTTGACAGGGGCGGACTGTCTCCACAACCTCAAGGCAAGACTGCTTTTTTCCCTATTGGTTTCAATGTGATACGCGCGTATCACATTGAAACCAATAGGGAAAAAAGCAACCCATTCATTTCAATGGGGAGCGCTCGTATGCCGGCTCCCATTGACATGAATGGGATCTGCTTTGTACGCGCTGATTCTGAACGTGTTTTACGTTCAGAATCAGCTCAGCGTATACTTAGTGTGAATGCACCCTCAGGAGAGGGAGGGTTGTCAGAGATCAGGCGCCACTTACGTGACTACTTTGAAGAACCTAGAATATAAGACAGATTTTCAGGTGTTTCACACTTTTTTGTTCAGTATATAATTCCACATGTGTTAATTCATAGTTTTGATGCCTTCAGTGTGAATCTACAATTTTCATAGTCATGAAAATACAGAAAACTCTTTGAATGAGAAGGTGTGTCCAAACTTTTGGTCTGTACTGTATAAATACCCAAATCATATGTATATGAACCAATCACACATTGGGCACCTGCTGTACATGCACCACTCACACATACTACATATATACTGCACAGGCATCACTCATACACCTTACACATAATCAAACAACCCCACTTTGCTCATTTTATTAAGTTTTCCAAAGGATGTTGTAACGCCAGTTGTGCGCTGTTGCTGGTGTCCTGCTCCTCGAAGCACCAGTATAGGCCAGATTAGCTCTTTTGTGAGTTTCCATCGCCCACTCTTTCCAGACTCAGAGTTGTGTCCTCCCCTCCCTCCTCTGGTTCTGCCATTGGCACCCATACTGTGTACATGATAGCTCTCTCTTTTTCTTAAAAAGCTAGCGCATGCACTGACAATTCGGTGTTCAGCCAATCCCTTCTGGCCATCCCCTTTATAAGCATGCTCAGCCCTCTGCCTTAGCAATTTGGTGCCTAGTGTGCTAGACCTACTGCTATCTCAACTACATGTGTTTGACCTTAGGCTTGTTCCTGACTATGTTTCTGTCTGTTTTTCCTATCCTGACTGTTATCTATGGCTAACCTTGGCCTAATTCTGACTCCTGCATCTTTGTCACCTGTCCAAACTACCTGCTCATATCTCACCATTCTTTAAACTGACCCCATAGTGCTTTGCACCATTGCTGCTGCCAGTACTAGTAGTAGTCCCCACAGCAGAGTCCAGATCCCTGTAGAAGGGGTTAAAGGGTGAATACCAGAGAGGCTGTTTAGACAATGCCCTTATAGATGTCCCAAAGTCAAAATGATTTTGTAGCGCAATGGTTTCACAAGCTACTGATCATGATAGTATGCATGAGAACAGAGGAAGGAAGCAGAGGAAGTGAATAATGTAATACGTAGAAAATCAATATGATCTGCATCACATCTCAGAATAATGCAATACTCAGATAATATACCTATACCAAGATAATACCCCACCACATGGGCTTCTACCCTTCACCCTAGCTTCTCTGGCATTGTGTTAGGGAATTGCTTAGATGACAATTCCCCAGTAGCTGCTGGAGAACCCAGGAGGAAGGGGCACAAGAGACAGTGAGCTCTAACCTGAAGCCCCCCACTTTCCCTTCCTCTTGCCAGGCCCTATCCTATGTAATAGGCAGCAACTTGGAAACAATCCCTTCCTATATATGTGACACACAAAACGCAGACAAGACAAACAACAACAAAAGGGAGGTCCGCTAGCCAGGGTTCGGTAACAGTCAAGCAATGCAGTCCAAATCGAAGTTTAAAAGAATAGTCAATAGGAAAAGCCAAGGTCAGGATTAAGAATATAAGTAACAGAATAGCAAGAGAAAGCCAGCAAGCACGAGGCAATAACAGGCACCAGTGTGAATGTGAGCCAAGACTAAATAGGGGAGGATGAACCTGCCCTGGACCTAACAGGAAGGCAGGCTGTCAATCACAGGGCAAGACCACATTTAACTACTTCATGGACAGAGGCAAACAAGAGCAGACGGGTGTTGTGCAAATTCAATTAAAGAACTAGAGCCGTGTTCGCACAGTGCAACCAAAAACTCTAAGCAAGGAATTAAACTGCACACACCTCCTGCACCGCCGCATGCGAGCAGAGGGTGGCACAGTGACCTGAAAAAGCAGAGATATTACACATTGGCTGTGTCTCCTTTTTACACCATCCCATTGCTCCATTTCCTGCTGCTCAAATCCAAAAATGTATATTATGTATATTAGAAAATACATGTAATAAGGTAGTTTTCTCAATAAAATAAATGAATTAAAAAATAAGCAAAGCTGGGATACTGACTTGGAAAAATTCCACATCATTGCAGCAAAGTCTTGTGGGAAAGTCGGGCATGATGTCCAAGGGAGCTTCCCCTAGAGGGCAGCAAACAGAGGCACTGTTTCCCTGTTTACATCTTGTGAAACAGATTTGCATATTCTTCACATATAGATTATATGAAACATGTTTTCCAGTCTTAATAATTGATGACCTATCCTAATGTTCATTAATTGAAGATCAGCAGCTGCATGAGATTCTGCAGGTTAAATTGCCATGTTGGCACTTTGCGACAAATTATTGGGTTTTTTGGTTGAAGTTTGGGCACTCGGTCTTTGAAAGATTTGCCATCACTGCACTAGGATATGCCATCACTTGCTGGTCAATGGCAGTCCCATCACAGGAATGGCAAACATAAAGTCTCCTTCGATATTTCATTCATAAAATTCCAATATTGCTCAGATATTTCCATTATACAGATTAATAGGTGTCCTAGTAGTCAGTCCTGCTCCACCACTTAGTAAGTGACAACACCGAAGGTGTAACTTGAAGCTTATGGACCTCAGTGAAAAATCCATAATGGCGTCCCTATCTACCATATGTCATATTATCCTGGGTTTGGTAGTGACTGCTACTGCTGCACCCCCTACAGCTATGCCCCTGGATAACACGTCTTAGCGAATTGATATCATTTATTTAAGTGGAAATCCCCTTTAATTTTGCCTAGAAAAGCAACTCCATTAATAAACTATTCTAGATTTCTGCAATTTTATGCAAAATAATGACAACATGATTATAACTGTTATCTATTATTGTACACGCTCTGCAAATCCCAGTTATTTCTGGCCGTTAGTTATATAATTCTAGTTCCTCTAAGACTAACTTTACATATTCAGAAGACAGGAGAAGGAATTTCCAGATTTCGTCATTTATTCTGTAAGGACTTTCCTTCTCGTGGCTCTGGATTTTAGCTTTTTCTTTTGTTTCCTGTGGCATGAAACTATACTTATCGACAAAAAGCAAAAGTAAAGCACCACGAAGGAATTGTTGGAATGGAAAGGAACTGTCTATGTGGAATGTAATGATGATTAGTTCTAAATATTTTGGTGTTTGCAGCAGCCATTTCAGTCTGATATATCTAATAACTGATGGACACAGTAATATTTCAGGATTGAAATGAGGTTTATTGTACTAACAGAAAATGTGCAATATGCATTAAACCAAAATTTGACCGGTGCAAAAGTATGGGCACCCTTATCATTTTATTGATTTGAATACGCCTAAATACTTTTTACTGACTTACTGAAGCACAAAATTGTTTTTGTAACCTCACTGAGCTTTGAACTTCATAGCCAGGTGTATCCAATCATGAGAAAAGGTATTTAAGGTGGCCAATTGCAAGTTGTTCTCCTATTTGAATCTCCTCTGAAGAGTGGCATCATGGGCTACTCAAAACAACTCTCAAATGATCTGAAAACAAAGATTGTTCAACATAGTTGTTCAGGGGAAGGATACAAAAAGTTGCCTCAGAGATTTAATCTGTCAGTTTCCACTGTGAGGAACATAGTAAGGAAATGGAAGACCACAGGGACAGTTCTTGTTAAGCCCAGAAGTGGCAGGCCAAGAAAAATATCAGAAAGGCAGAGAAGAAGAATGGTGAGAACAGTCAAGGACAATCCACAGACCACCTCCAAAGAGCTGCAGCATCATCTTGCTGCAGATGGTGTCACTGTGCATCGGTCAACAATACAGCGCACTTTGCACAAGGAGAAGCTGTATGGGAGAGTGATGAGAAAGAAGTCATTTCTGCAAGCACGCCACAGAGTTGCCTGAGGTATGAAAAAGCACATTTGGACAAGCCAGCTTCACTTTGGAAGAAGGTCCTGTGGACTGATGAAACAAAGATTGAGTTGTTTGGTCATACAAAAAGGTGTTAAGCACGACGTCCAAAAAAACAGCATTACACGAAAAACACTTGCTACCCACTGTAAAATTTGGTGGAGGTTCCATCATGCTTTGGGCTGTGTGGCCAATGCCGGCACCAGGAATCTTGTGAAAGTTGAGGGTCGCATGGATTCCACTCAGTATCAGCAGATTCTTGAGAATAATGTTCAAGAATCAGTGACAAAGTTGAAGTTACGCCGGGGATGGATATTTCAGCAAGACAATGATCCAAAACACCACTCCAAATCAACTCAAGCATTTATGCAGAGGAACAATTACAATGTTCTGGAATGGCCATCCCAGTCCCCAGACCTGAATATCATTGAACATCTGTGGGATGATTTGAGAGCGGGCTGTCCATGCTCGGCGACCATCAAACTTAACTGAACTTGAATTGTTTTGTAAAGAGGAATGGTCCAAAATCCCTTCATCTAGGATCCAGGAACTAATTAAAAGCTACAGGAAGTGACTAGAGGCAAAAGGAGGATCTACGAAATATTAATGTCACTTTTCTGTTGAGGTGCCCATACTTTTGCACCGGTCAAATTTTGGTTTAATGCAAATTGCACATTTTCTGTTAGTACAATAAACCTCATTTCAATCCTGAAATATTACTGTGTCCATCAGTTATTAGATATATCAAACTGAAATGGCTGCTGCAAACACCAAAATATTTAGAACTAAAAATGATTTAGATTAATAGGGGTGCCCAAACTTTTTCATAGGACTGTATAATGTCTCACTATATATATGGTCACATTCTAAATAAAATATACTGTTACATGTTGGCAATAATCTTCTAAACCCAAGGGAAGGGCAGTCCTCCAGCCATGGTTCCCTAGAGGTTTCCTCCACAGGGGGTTTTCCTCTCCTGAGTGCTGGGGGTGACTCTTTATGAGTCGGGGGTTCGCCTTTTTCAGTGTTTTCATAGCAGATGTCCTGATAATAAATTTTAGACACTAGTTGAAATAATTGTAATGTGATTGTCAATAAAAAAAAATTCAGTTTAACCCCCGATTAAAGTGTTTGTGCATTTATTTTCTGCAATATTTAGTTGGTGAGATTTTAGTTGTGAGTCTAGATGAATGAGAAATGACACGGTAAAGAAGCCGGATATACAGCGGCTGGAGAACAAGGAACAATGTGGCACATCTTTAGCGCAGGAAAGAGCCATTCCCCAAAGAGTCATCTCATTCACACCCATTTATACCACAGAACTTGCATCGATTGCACTTCCAAAAAAATCCATAGCTTTCATTTGTATGGCTAGCACAAAGGCTGTGCAGGTAACAACTGTAGATGCATCACTTTTGCTTAACAAATTGGACCTCCTTCATTGTCTGGGTCATCCTGCAACATTATAGAGGACCTTTCACCATATCTGGGCACAGGCAGTGTTATATACTGCCAGAAAGCTGACTGTGCGCTGAATTCAGCGCACTGTCGGCTTTCCCGATCCGTGCCCGGTGTAAAGCGCTATCAGTCCCGGTACCGTAGCGCTTTACAGTCAGAAGGGCGTTTCTGACCATTAGCCAGAGACGTCCTTCTGCCTCGCGGCGCCAATCGCGCTGTGCTGTGGAGCCGGGAGGAACGCCCCCTCCCGCTCCTGATAATGCTAGTCTACGGACAAGCTGTGTGAGCAGAGGGAGGGGGCGTTCCTCCCCGCTCCACAGCACAGCGCGATTGGCGCCGCGAGGAAGAAGGACGTCTCTGGCTAATGGTCAGAAACGCCCTTCTGACCATAGAAGAGCTATGGTACCGGGCCGTAAGCTCTTCACACCGGGCACAGATTGGGAAAGCCGACAGTGCGCTGAATTCAGCGCACTGTCAGCTTTCCGGCAGTATATAACACTGCATGTGCCCAAAAGTGGTGAAAGGTCCTCTTTAAGAAGGACACTCTTCCATATTAATGTTGCAGGATGGTCCAGACAAGTTACATGGTAGATGAGGTTGGATGAAGACATCAGTCCATCAAGTCCAACCTATAACCCTACAATCCCCTACAGTGAGGACCCTGAAGAAGGCAAAAAAAAACCCATGAGGCTCATGCCAATTGCCCCATTTCAGGGGAAAAAATTCCTTCCAGACTCCAATCTGGCAGTCAGTATAAAAACCCTGGATCAACAAGTAAGGAAGGTTAGGGAGTCAATCCCTTCCTGGCATGCGGCATATCCACCAAATCATAGTGCCCATAGCAAGGTTTTCAGAATACCAACACTGGTAACCCATGATAACTTTCAGGTAGACCATCACTCATTATATTGCATACTATGGAGACAGGCCATGCTATGAGGTCCCTGGACCATTTCTAGCAAACCAAGTGTGGAAAATAAACCCAGGTCATGAAAGAGGGGTATAGTCAGTGTAATATTTGGTTATGGGTATTAAAAAGTCTTTTTTTATGTTTGCCATATCAAGAAGAAGATGATTTTAGGACATGTCCATCGAACAGCTATATCCTATTGCAGTCAGCAAGGTTGGCGGTCAGTATGTCTAATAGAATATTGCTGGCCTTGCAATGGAGTTTGCAAATTTTTCTGGATATTCAATTTGTAATTCTTAGAAGCCAGAAGTGAATTAGTGAAATGGTCCTTATTCATACCGCAAGTTTCATCTATCACTTCTTCAATCTAATTCATAAATCTTTGGTCTTTACAGTCAATGAATGAGTCTAAATCAGCAAGTTTCATAGACAATGCAATCCTCCAGGGTCAGCAGATTAGTCATTCAACAGTCACATTTTTGTTTCTATTTTTTATAAATAAATACAGATCATCCTGCAGCCGGATCTCCTTTGGTAAAAAACTGAACATATGACAGTTTCACATCTGCATTCCAAAAACTCCGATACCCTAGCGATGATCAGATGTTCACTTCTGGGACTTGCACCATATCTTTCTGCAAAAATATAGTTTGGCTTATTGGTATATAAAAAGGGCAACTATTTTAGAGGTATTAAGGGTAAAGCTACACCAGTATTTACTAAAGGGTTAAAGGGTTTACAATATACTTTGGGGATCCATTTCATGATCTTTTGTTGCAGTTATTCAATGGTGGCCCTCATGAAAATCTGGCCTAGTCTTGCGAGTGTTGCACCAGTTCAGTTTTTACATGGCTAAGGCGGAGGCCCCACGTTACGGAAATGCAGCTTTTTTTCTTGCAGATTTTGCTGCGTTTTTTTGAACCAAAGCCAAGAATGGATAAAGAAGGAATGGGAAATATATCGGAAGTTCTTATACCTCTACCTTCTGCTTAATAAACTCTGCTTTGGCTAAAAAAAAAAAAACACTTCAAAATCTGGAACAAAAAATGCTGTATTTCACGATACTGAATTTGTTATGTAAAACTTGGTCCATCCGTGTGTCAGATTAACTGGCTTGTATACTATACTGGGAGACAGACTCCTAGTCAGGGCCGCCGATAGGCCAGTACTACTGGTACGGGCGTCAGGGGCCCGGCAAAATTGAAAAATGGAGGGGGCCTGGTTTTGGCCCGCCACCATGTGCCGGCCCCCTTGCGCCCGCAGCAGTCATTCAGGGCCGGCGTCAGCGCAGGGCATAGTCAGGCAAGTGCCGGGGTCCACAGAGCCTCTGGGGGCCCCCCGGCACTTGCCCGCCCCAGCACTTGCCGGTCCCGATTTCAGCTCATCGGCGTCCGTCGGACGCCGATGAGCTGAATGCATACGCGATTAAAGCAGGAGCTGTGACAGCTCAGCTCCTGCTTTAAACGCTGCTGCCTGGCTTCGGCGTGTGTAGACGCGATGACGTCATCACATCGCGCGTACAATTATGTCAGTGGAGTGAGCAGAGAGAGGAGCAGCGGGGGAGCGATGGAAGAGGTAAGTGTGAGTGTTTGTTTTGTGTTTAACATTAAGATGGAACATAATGAAGGGGCCCATGAAACTGGGGGGCAAATGAAGGGGAGGAGGGGAACGGCATGACACTGGGGAAGATGAAGGGGGTGGGGAGAGAATGGCATGACACTGGGGCAGATGAAGGGGGTGGGGAGAGAACGGCATGACACTGGGGCAGATGAAGGGGGGGGAGAATGGCATGACACTGGGGCAGATGAAGGGGGGGAGAATGGCAGGACACTGGGGCAGATGAAGGGGGTGGGGAGAGAACGGCATGACACTGGGGCAGATGAAGGGGGGGAGAATGGCATGACACTGGGGCAGATGAAGGGGGTGGGGAGAGAACGGCATGATACTGGGGCAGATGAAGGGGGGGAGAATAGCATGATACTGGGGCAGATGAAGGGGGGGAGAATAGCATGACACTGGGGCAGATGAAGGGGGGGAGAATGGCATGACACTGGGGCAGATGAAGGGGGGAGAATAGCATGACACTGGGGAAGATGAAGGGGGGGGAGAATGGCATGACACTGGGGCAGATGAAGGGGGTGGGGAGAGAACGGCATGACACTGGGGCAGATGAAGGGGGGGGAGAATGGCATGACACTGGGGCAGATGAAGGGGGGGAGAATAGCATGACACTGGGGCAGATGAAGGGGGGGAGAATGGCATGACACTGGGGCAGATGAAGGGGTGGGGAGAGAACGGCATGACACTGGGGCAGATGAAGGGGGGGAGAATGGCATGACACTGGGGCAGATGAAGGGGGAGGGGAGAATAGCATGACACTGGGGCAGATGAAGGGGGGGAGAATGGCATGACACTGGGGCAGATGAAGGGGGTGGGGAGAGAACGGCATGAGACTGGGGCAGATGAAGGGGGGGAGAATAGCATGACACTGGGGCAGATGAAGGGGGGAGAATGGCATGACACTGGGGCAGATGAAGGGGGGAGAATAGCATGACACTGGGGCAGATGAAGGGGGAGGAGAATGGCATGACACTGGGGCAGATGAAGGGGGTGGGGAGAGAACGGCATGACATTGGGCAGATGAAGGGGGGGAGAATGGCATGACACTGGGGCAGATGAAGGGGGGGAGAATAGCATGACACTGGGGCAGATGAAGGGGGGGAGAATGGCATGACACTGGGGCAGATGAAGGGGGTGGGGAGAGAACGGCATGACACTGGGGCAGATGAAGGGGGTGGGGAGAGAACGGCATGACACTGGGGCAGATGAAGGGGGTGGGGAGAGAACGGCATGACACTGGGGCAGATGAAGAGGGGGAACGGCATGACACTGGGGCAGATGAAGGGGGGGAATGGCACGAAACTGGGGCAGATGAAGGGGGGGAAATGTCATGACACTGGGGCAGAATGGCATGACACTAAGGAAGATGAAGGGGGGAGAATGGCATGACACTGGGGCAGATGAGGGGGGGGAACGGCATGACAATGGGGCAGAGACGGGGGAACATGAAACTGTGTGCAGTTGAAAGGGGGAGAACAGCATGAAACTGGGGACAGAGATGGAGGGGGGACATGAAATTGGGGGCAGAGGAAGGGTGTATATGAAACTGGGGGAGAGATGGAGGGGAGGCATATAATTTCCGGGTGACTGTAGGAGGATTATACTGTGTGGGAGCACATGAAAAATGAATGAGAATGTGCGGAGTCAACATAAAAGTAGGCGGGGCCAAATTTTGTCGCAGAGCGCGCCGCACATTTTCTCCCTCTTTCTCCTCTTCAAAAGTTGTGAGGTAATACATAATTGGTATGTCACAAAATAAAGTAGTGTTAAAATGGCGGGGGGGGGGGGGGCAGACACTTGGGCTGTATGGGGCCCCAAAATTCCTGATGGCGGCCCTGCTCCTAGTATTATAGTTTTCTATGATGCTACAATTCCAGTATGCTGCTGTCCTGTACTGTCATCACTATGGAACAGCATGTCGCAGAAAATGCTAGGAGTGTCAGGATCTTGTTTTGTTGAACTCTTTTTTGCCATCAGTCAAGATGGAGTTTTTTGTGTTTCCTGCCTGTGACTTACCCTGATTTCCTGATTCTTCATTATTTAGCATGTGTGTTCTGATTACCCAGTTGCCTGAGTATTGTTTTCAGAAGCCTGTCTTCTGCAAGGACCTCAAGCTCAAACTGACTGTTCCAAGTTGGTGAATTACCTGCAAGTTGATTGCTACCTAGAACCACTACCCCCAGCAAGTCCTCCTGCTACCTAAGACTTGCTATCCACCCGGTCCACAGGAGCCGTGGAACTACTGACCCCAGCAAGTCCTCCTGCTACTAAGACTTTGCTATCCACCTGGTCTAAAGGAGCCGTGGAACTGCTGATCCCAGCAAGCCCTCCTGCTACAAGGACTTTGCTACCCACCCGGTCCAAAGGAGCCGTGGAACTACAGCCTCCAGCAAGCCCTCCTGCTGAGTATAGGACCACTGCTTCCGGCCAAGCCTCCCTGCCTTCCACAGAACGGACTGTAAGTCTATTTGTATATTACTATTGCTAGACTCACTGTTCCCAGCCATTGGTCTCTAGAAAATAGAAAGGGTATTGTGACATAGGAGTTTGTCTTCTGGCATTGAGTACAGTCTGGTAAATGGCGCACGCTCGAAGCAATTTTTTTGCAGATTTTGCTGCCTTTTTTTATTAGCCAAAGCCAAGACGTTTTACATCTGTGTGTCTCCCGTGTGCCGCACGTGGCTTTAATTGACGGCCAGCGAGAAGCACACGCCTGTGTGCAACTGGCCTAAAATAAATTTTCATCAAAGCAGTGAAGCTTTCCATTTGGAGATATTTAAAGGGGTATTCCCACGTCGCATACTCACCAGTCTTCACTGCTGTAAAATCTTCTTTCTTCCTGGTTTCTTGCGTCATTTGGTGGGCGGGGTTTCACATGCAACATGCCGTTTAGCTCCACCCCAAATTAGTGTGAAGCTCCGCCCACCACATAGTGTGATCCTATGGGGCGGCTGAAGGGCCTGTGATGTCATCAAAGGTCCTCAAACAACACTATATGCACAATATTGGACTATGAAGTACAGGCAGGAGCAACTCCATTCTGTGTTACATACAGAGACTGCCTGTCTCTGCCATAATGAACACAAATGAATTAGCTAACCTGATAACTGAGAGAATAGAAGACGTTCAGAAATGAATGCAGCTCCTCTCCTCTATGTGAGAGCAGGAAGCTAGGTCACGTGGTGCAGACACAGGAATAGCTAGATACACAGGCTCCCTCCCTGCACTTAGCCCCTCCTCCCTCCCCCCTGAGAGCAGCAGATACATCACTTGACTTTTGAGCAGATAAGTCAAGGGCTATGTCAACAATGAATTGAATAAAGTAAGATAGTGGACAAACAAAGCAGTTTTGCTGAAGCAGTGTATTTAGGAAAAGTCTTACATCCACATTAACAAGCAGTATAAATAGGATCCTTGTGATGGGACAACCCCTTTAAGCTAAATCCTGTAAACCATGATGAATTGTTACAGAAAGTCTAGAAGAATATTGTGTAACATTTCAACTTACAATGAACAACCACACAAACATGTCCAGACAAGCAAACCCATAAGTTATCCTGCTTTGCCTGACAGTAGGGAAGCATGTGGTTGCCTAAAATCCAGTTTGCCACACATTTCTCTACATTTGCCCATACAAAATAAAACATGGGGCAGATTTATTATAAAAAAAAAAAAACAGCCACAGTGTAGTCTACAGCCACTACTCCCAAATGTCCACATGCATGGATATAGTCCACCGGGCAAGGACAAATTGACTAAACACAAGAAAAAAGTTACACGACAGCTTCACGTGTTTTATTATTTGCAGCTCTTTTCAAGAAGCGATATAACAAAGGATATGAAGTATTACACAGACTATCAAGCAGTTTTACTTCTCGTCAGTTTCAGCACGCCGGGTTGCATCATATCTTTATACAGTGGACTCCCTTTGTATAAAAT
The DNA here is from genome assembly GCF_031893055.1 of Leptodactylus fuscus. Lineage (NCBI taxonomy): Eukaryota > Metazoa > Chordata > Amphibia > Anura > Leptodactylidae > Leptodactylus > Leptodactylus fuscus. The sequence goes on along the minus strand of NC_134267.1, from coordinate 203,873,676 downwards.
GTTGCTATAGTAAAACGCCCAGTTTTTGCCATTGAGTTTACGCCACGTGGGTCTCCGGCCTTAAGTATTTATTTCTCACATTGGGCAACTATGGAGACCACACCCTCTGCAGGTTCTCATTATCCATTACAATAGGAGAAAGATCATCCTGGAATGGACATTAGCCATATGGGCTTCTTCTATAGCGTGCACAAAATAAAATTCTCAAACTTGGATAACAAGGGTCAATATATTTCCTCAGTGGTTGGAATAGCTTTTCTAGATTCCTGAAGATGTGGCCATTCTTGTATCATCCCTAAGGCCCTACAGATGTGTACTCCCTATACATGTCCAGATATGAATATCACACAATACAAATGTAGCAAAATTTTCCTTTACACTTAAGGCAGTAACACCAGTGTGGCAAAGAGCAATATCTGGGGACTTAAGATATTAAATTGCAGAAAGTAAAGATTAACTTTGCTACATTTGTAACTAGAATTTTAGACAAAGACAATTTCTCTATATTGTGAAGCCAATGATATCTGGGGCAGACGAGATTAAGATTAATGATTAGGTTGTACATTGCTATAGTATATGGCAGAGAGCATAAAAGACAGAAACACAAGATTAATCCTTTTCTAAACTTGAAAATTATTGAAAATGTTTTGTCATTGAAAAGTGTGAGTTTCTCCTGAAATAGCCAATGATACTACATGGAAAATAATAGGTCATTTCCTTTTGCCTGGTGAAGTTCCCCTTTATAGGCCTTAAAAAGAAGCTGCCGGCAAGTGAAGATCACATCACACATCTGCTCTGCCTGCAAGACGGGGAACACTCCTTAAAGAAAAAAGAGAACCCAGAAAGATGTTTACTCTGAGAGTATCTCTGTGCTTAGCTCTGCTGGTCTGTGCAATGTGCTCGGCTTCCTCCGGTAAGTAGACTTATGATGGATACTACAGAGGGATAACAATGATTGATAAGATAGAAGACTCATTGTAAGAGTTTAGAATGAAGATGCTGTAGATGTATTGCCATTGATGCTGACCATGGTCCTATGGATACTACTGAATGTTGCTTCCATTCTATACCACTTGGTCTTCTGCTTCTGGCAATTGATATAAGGTGTAATAGATATAGGTAATTCCTCATTACCAATTAGTTTGGTTGCAAAACTACTTGCAAGTGTCTGGATCGCAGTATACAGTACAGAGTGTAGGCAAACTGGTTGGCTGCCATATTTCTTGTAAGGATTAAAAAGGGTATTATTGTAAAGTCTAATGTTATTGTCTACCCATGACACAAAGCTCCAGTCACTTACAGTATACAAAATGTTTTCTGATATTTTAATACACAGGAAAGTTCAGCACCTGTTGTACCAAGGTCTCGCCGGGAAAACCAAAGCCTGGCATTGAAATTGAAAATTTCATCATCCAAAAAGAAGATGCTCCATGTGTTCATGCAGTAATGTGAGTATTGATAACTCGCAAAAAAGCCACTAAAAGCCATTCAAATAGTCAAGTGAATCTTTGTAGGTTTTGTTGTCATGAGATAACTATTAGCAATAGGACCAAGCGGTGATAAGGAATCGAAATCGCTGTTAATTTCTGTAGTGCTGGTTGGGAAAGATATTATAAAAGGACTTACTAAATTTGTCAGATAGACTTCAGTGGAATTGGGGAACCTGTCACTACATCAGATAGATAAAAAAATTTTCTAACAATATGTATTTCTTTCAGGTTCATCACCAGTGAGGGAGATATTATGTGCTCCACTCCGAGTTTACGCTGGGTTAAGCTGAAGATTCAGGAGCTCAGGTGGGTGGAATAGCAAGACATATTATATTTAATAGAGACCCCTGACCGGGTCACTCATTTATTGGACTGACTTCAGGAGAGAGCACATTGTACACATTGTACACGTAGAATGGCATCTATATCCATAAAATGATGTTCTCATGGTCTACACAATAGTGGTCAGAACATCCCGTCATCCACCAGCATACGATGAACTCACATCAATCTCGCTTAGCCTGCTCATGTTCTACCAGTTATATTGATTTACTAGGGATCCACCTCTAGACAAGAACAAAGGGGGGAATTTTTTGAAAAGCCAATTTTATGGAAAAAATTGCCCATTGCACACCACTGTTTCAAAAAACTGGCATGGAAAGGATGGGGCACAGTGTGAGGAGCATGGACTCTCTCAGACCAGAAGATTTATTATCATTACGCCAAAAGCTGACATAAATTATACCGCACATCTACATCAGTCCTATGTTTTTGGAAGATAGGACATTTGCATAATGTAATAAGAAACCTGTCCATCTTATACATTACGCACATCACCACTCCGGTGCACAAGGCGAATGACACACCAGTCCTGATAAATTCTCCCTCCATTATATTTGCTTATATCTCATTATCATGTAAAATTGAAGATTGTCTTGTGTATTTCTGTTGCACCTTATACTAAGTAAATTTTTTTTCTTTAAAGGAAAAAGAACGAAGAAAACAGCAACCAGTGAAATAGGAAGGAAAACCAAAAACATGATCATCGGAGGACAGTCACATATATATACATGGCAGAGCAAAAGAATTATTAGTAATTTATAGATATTTAATTTCATTGAAATGTTCTAGTTAATTTATTACTATTTTAGTATTTATTTGAATGTTGGATGGTTGATGTTTTGTGGTTAATAAATGTGCATTTGTACTGTACAACCCTTGTTCTCATATTTGTATAGAAGATATTGTAAGGCTCGGTTCACACTAGTGTTCAGGGACTCTGTCCCCTATTATGCTTGAAATAGGTGGAGGGAAAAGTCTTGAAAGTAGGACATTCGTCTCCACTGATTTCAGCATAAAGTTGGTGGACACCAGGCAGAACCCTGGCAAACCCTATTATAGTTTATGGGATCCACGGGTTTCCACAGGTAAACATTTTTTAAGTAGCTAGGGTTTCAATTTTTCAGGTCCCCCAGAGGACTTGAGAATGGAAACCTGAACACGTGTGTTCTAGTGTAATACTAGTCTTCCAATTCCGTTCTTTAAAGAGGACCTTTCATGGTCCGGGGCACAGGCAGTTTCATATACTGCTGGAAAGCCAACAGTGCACTGAATTCAGCGTACTATCGGCTTTCCCGATCTGTGCCCCGGGTAATGCGCTATCGGTCCCAGTACCGTAGCGCTTTACAGTCAGAAGGGCGTTCCCGACAGTCAGTCAGGTACGTCCTTCTCCACAGCAGCCAATAGCGCTTTACCCGGGGCACAGATGGGGAAAGCCGATAGTGCACTGAATTCAGAGCACTGTCGAATTTCCAGCAGTATATAGAACTGCCTGTGCCCAATCTGATGAAAGTCCTCTTTAAATTCACATTTTGTAGTTGGAAATAGTAAACTTGCTGCCCAGTAACTTAAAGGGGTGTGCAGCATTTATCACCCATAGACTGGGTAGGTGACTACAGCTAAATAGGTGGAATTCAGACAAGAGGGGTCTATGACTATTCGCCAGAACAGGAAAACTTGATATGAGGTTCTGCCAACCTATAAGGCCAAGCATATGCCCTGTGGCTCCATTAACAGTCTTATGACACTGAAGAACATAGCCAAGCATATCCTTTTCTTAGTAGCCTACTTCAAAAATTGCAGCTGGGTAATAGGCAGAAAATGTTTTTTCTCCTGCAGCACCACCACAGGGGAATTATAGTATTATACAATATTCACTGTAATCTATGGGTCCTTTCAGTAATAGTAGACGCTATTGAATCCTCTAGAAATAGAAACTTCTTTTTCTAGATACTCTCCATTCTGGTTAATATATGAGCATGAACATTGGACCTCCATATATTAAAGGGATTTCCCAGGCTATATAATTGACAGTCTATCCACTCTAGCACCTGGCTAGTCCGCTTATTGAAGAGGCAGCATTCGGGTGCTCCAATTTCTTCAGTACTTACTAAGCACAGCGCCATACATTTCTACAGTGGCTGTACTTGGTATTACAGCTCAGCCCATTCCCTTGAATGGGACTACGGTGCAATCAGGCCATGAGACCAATGTACATGAAATCACATGACAAGGATCTTCATGACAAGGATGACCCATTCTAAGGATAAGCCCCATTCTATTCTAAGTCCCATAAAGCCCCTTTAATACTGAATTCATCAACCAGTATTTCTAAAAAAATCCCATGAATATTCTTTTTTATTAGTTTATACAGATCAACTTGCATATTTTAATGCTGCTATTAAAGACATTATCCTAGACCCAACATTAATGACCTCTTATTATAATATTATGAGATGGGTGGGGGGACGGTTCTCTGCACAGCGTATGGAGCTGGATGCAAATGGTGCTGAACACTGTGTAATGGTCCAAACTAGACCTGTGTAGTGGCCATAAAATGAATAGTAGCTGAGCTATAAAAGCATGGTATGGTCACTGCACAGTGCACATTAAATTCCATTGACTTCTATAGATACTAGATAACCTATGTAGCAAATGTGTGGCTTTCTGCTGAGTGTAAGCTTTGTGGTTTGTGTACATATAGGAGACAGTACTATATAGACATGTTCACATGAATATCTATCTATCTGTATGATGCATATTTATAAGACACAACCTTCTTCCTAGGTGAAGAACATACCTTTATTTATTCAGTATTTTATAGAATTATCTATTGTATAGACTTATGTTTCATTGCTCATTGACTTTATTCCAAATTTTAATATATAACTTGGGCCAAATAAAAATGTTATTGTCTCCATCTGTTTTCTTTATTTAATACACTTTATGGCTCATTAATGTGCAGAAGTGTATAGAAATCGGGAAAGGGTCTTGAAAATTCAAGCTGAGTAAGCTAAATGTGGGTCAGAATGGTCAGAGGTTCAACTACTTATACCAAAGGAACTTTAGGTTTAGGGCCTTTATGGGAGAATTTAAAGGGGCTCTATCATTCAGAAAAGTCATTTTTAGATAAGCACATATTTGCATGGCCTTTAGAAATTCTATGTCACACCTACCTTTTGTATGTAAATTGCCTCAGTAGATTTTGAATAAGTCCGACTTTATTCATATGCTAATGAGCTTAGACCGTGCACCAGCGTTGTCTGTGAGCACTGTCTGCTCTATGTGTATGTATAGCATGGCTGCTGTGCTGATGACTCGTCTCTGCTGTACGTACACATATGGGTTGATATTGCCCATAGTATCATAAGAGCACAATGTCTCAAGATATATTGAAATAGCCCAAATTACAATACATTAGCAACCACATAACCATAAACATGCATTAGCAAATAAATACAGCATAGTGATATACATATATACTCATACATCTACTTGGCACAAAACAACCAGATATACTGTAAGGCATGGTAATAAACACATAAGTAGCTCACCATCTGCAACCTCCACTCTAAGCCACGACGTACGTTTCGCCCCTACTACAGAGTGTAGGCCAGAGGGTAGGTTTATAAAGGGTACAGATTTGAATGGTTAATGGCGCCATTAACGCTGTCAGGTGATGCTGCCACGTCAGGTTAAGACGCGAGAGCCGCATCCAGACATATGAGTAAACAATATGGCGTAGCTAAAAACATCATATATTGCACCTCTATGCATTCACCAATGCCTCCCCACTGTGTATGTGTGTAAAAGGCATCAAGTGCTCTACTAGAGCCAATCAGGAGGTTTCAGACACTGTCCAATGGATAAACCCAGTGCATATATAAAATAAAATGCGAGCATACACAGTACCATCAATACTGGACAAAGATCCAACTCTAGGCAGAGATGCTGAAAGATACAAATGCACAAAATAGTAGAAAAAGCACCACACCCATCCCTCAAGCATATCAAAAGTTGGGCGCCAATGAAAAAACCCCAAAGCTATACCATGTGTCAACACTCCGAAAAATATTATGTATGACAAAAACATAAAAAATAGAGAAGAGCGAGTACTATTCGAAACGGCAGTTTAGAATAGCACGCACCCATAGCAATGAATGGAGCCGGCTGGCACGCAGACGAGGCCGGCGTCCTGCCGCTTAATCCCCTGCGTACCGGCTGCGTCCATTCATTGCTATGGGTGCGTGCTATTCAAAACTGCCGTTTCAAATAGTATTCGCTCATCTCTAATAAAAAACAAACTACACAAATAATGGTCCAAAAGAAATGTTTATACAAATGACAAAAAACAACCAAACCCCAACCAGTCATTTAAACCTTTAGGTGACATGGTGTGCAGCATAGTGATCCATTTCATTTCTATTTGTAGCAGCCTCCTTTTAATGTCCCCCACCCCCCCCCATGGATTCCCAAATGGACTTTGTCGATGCCTCTCACCTGCAAATGATCACGGAAGTGTCTTGCAACAGGTTTTAGATTTAGTTGTAAGTATATGTCATTTGGGTCCAAAGCCCTTCTAATGTCACGAACATGTTCCAGTATTCGTACACGTAGCTGGCGTGTTGTTATTCCTATGTAAATTTGTCCACATGGACATGTGAGATGGTATATCACACATTCACTGCAGCAATTCATATTGTGCACGATCTTATATTCACGTGATCTTTGTGAATCATAAAATGAGTCAGTTCTTACCATAAATTTGCATGCTGGAATAGGCAATGGGAAATCCAAAAGCCCCCACCCTTAACTGTCATTGTGGATGTGTGTGTGTGTGATGTGGTAAGACCTTCCAAAATTCACTTTTCTGGTCCTTAACGTGAGCCCTTCCAAATTAAGTTAGAGGCCCTTAAGCTGAGCTACCAGAAGAGATTGAGGCCCTTTAGGTGAGTTGAGCCTTGCACCAGCAGAGTTTTTTGCCCCTAGGGTGAGTTGAGCCTTGTACCAGCAGAGTGTTAGCCCCTTTAAAATTCTTAGCCCCTAAAACGGTGGTTCCAGAACAATTACTTTCATTGTGTTGGATTAATGCAGTGGATTGGATTGAGGACCCAGACATTGACCTTGATTTTGATTGGGAAATTGATAACATTTTGGCATCAAGTCCCAGGGGTAACTTTTATTTAGAGGACCGCAAAGGTGGAGAATTGGCTGAAACTACTACTACCAGTAATGGTCCTCTAATATCGGACTTTACATTACCTCTACAGGGTTCTGATCAGGTGTTAATAGTCTAAACAACAGGCCCTGGAGATGTTGGCGTTTATGCTTCTGGATACCCAGACCTTCCGTCACCAGATGGCAGCTGGGGCACCTCCCTATGCTGGGCCTAGCCGTTACTATTTCTCTTGGTGTGCTGTCCCAGGCCCAGAGTTCCGCGCTTTGCTCCAAGGTCCACTTGACCACCGACGCATCGACAAGCGCCTGCGGTCAGGGATGCTGCTTATCTTTAATCACAGGCCGGGTGAATGTAGTGGAGTTTGGGCCCAGGGTGCAAACTGGGGTGGCCTATCTCCTCTCCCAGCCCAAAATTCATGGCAAGTACTCCTGTGCTGCAACCTCAACCCCAACTACGAGCTGGAAACACTGTACCACTGGCGTGGGGAGATGTCAGCAGGTCGTGCTGAAGCTCATCAGCTTGGGGGACAGACAGCACAGTGCCTCCGAGGTGAGGGATGCCATCCAGGATGATATGGCAATATGGTTTTACCTGCTGCACCAGGGCCCACGCGTATGTGATAATGGCCGGACTGGTAGCAGATCTGGAGCTTGCCATACTCAAACACGGTCCGCACATGGCCCACATTTTCAACTTGTTGGTGCAAAGGTTCTTTGAAACCTACACCATTGTGCCTGATATACTGGTCAAAGTGCAGCCATTTTCATAAGTAAGAAGTAGCCTCTGCTAGGCAGAAAACATTCAGAGCACACTCCTGTCATCTTCGCACCATTGGGGCGGAGGAATAGGAGGGGGATGAAGTGGCATTTCATGTCACTGTCCCACACAAGGCTTGAGGGTGAAGTTCAGTGCATCCCATTGCTTCAGCACGGATGGTGTGAAGGGGAGTGGAAAATGGAGGAAATGGAGAGTGACCCTTACAGTTGGGGGCAGCGAAGTCATGCCAAGTAACACACTGGCACACATGGCTGACTTCATGTTGGGTTGCTTTTCAAGAGACAAGAGACAAATTGGATTCAGCGTACATAGACTGACTGAATTTCTGTGTCTCCCAGGTAGGTTTTGGGGTTACACACCATGAAAAACTGAATTGAGCGTACATATCCTGACTGAATTTCTGTCTCTCCCACCTAGGTTTTGGGGGTACACACCGTAAAAAAAACTGGATTGAGCGTACATAGCCTGACTGAATTTCGGTGTCTCCCACCTAGGTTTTGGGGGTACACACCCTGGATATCTGGATTGAGCGTATATAGCCTGACTAAATTTCTGTCTCTCCCACCTAGGTTTTGGGGGTACACACCATGAAAAACTGGATTGAGCGTACATAGCCTGACAGAATTTCGGTGTCTCTCACCTAGGTTTTGGGGGTACACACCCTGGATATCTGGATTGAGCGTACATAGCCAGACCTAATCGCTCTGTATCCCTGTTTTGGAGTTACACACTGCCTGAAAAGCTGGTTTGCATGTATATAGCAGGAGGTAACTGCTCTGTATTCCTGCAAATTTGTGGGGGGGCACCCCTAATAAAAGCTGGTGTGCACGTATATAGCAACAAGAAACTGTTCTGTATTCCTGTTTTCCACTGTCCGTGGAAAGCTGGACTCCTGTCTCTGCAGTGTATAGCTCTGAGAAGACCTGTTGTTGTTGTTCTTCAGTTTTTCCCTGCCTATCTGAAGCTAATGCCTGTCTAGCCCTCAGCAGATATGTTTCTCTCCCTATCTCTCACCACAAAATGACACGAATATGGTGGCGGCCGTTCTTATAAATGGGAGGTCACATGTTTTCGGCAGCCAATGGGTTATTTACATTTTTTTACTACCTCCGTTGTCGTAGTTCCTGTCCCACCTCCCCTGCACAATTATTGGTGCAAAAAACGCACCAAGGAAGGTGGGAGGGGATACGAATTTTTACTGCGTATGCCGCATGGTATTCGATTGGGAACGAATACCTCAAACGGCCTGATATTCAATCATCTCTAGTTCTGATGGTAAAATCTTTTCCAACGTCTTGTCCTGCCTCAGAATCGGCCAAAATCTGAACATGGCATCACGCAGATCCTTCCACTTGTTATTATAATTGGTGATGAACCGTATTTGGTCCCAATCATGAAATTGCTTTTTAAAATTAATAAAGGTTACTTCTGAGTTCCAACAAGGCTCGATTATAGCCCTTTTCATTTTCACAAGGCCGGTAGCCATGGGCCAAAAAACATAGAAGATCAGATTCTGCTTCAAATTCATCAGGTAAGTTACAAATACGTTTTTCAAAAACATTGATACTAACAAAACCTATAAGTCCAACTAAGTATCAATGTACAAATAATAAAACATAACACCAAACCAACAATCAAATAAACGATGATTTATTAGCAGTATCTTGGCCTCTTCATCACCCGTTTCATTGCTCAGCTTTCTCCACTGCGACCTCCATTCTTTCCTATGATGTATGTTGTTTTTAAATGTTTTTAATGTGTGCATTTGTAAATAATTATGCTAATAAATCATTGTTTATTTGATTGTTGGTTTGGTGTTATGTTTTATTATTTGCACATTGATACTTGGTTGTATTGGATAATGGCGGTCATTGATTTTGGAATACTGTATCTCAAGAGTGGTATGTCCGCGAGAGTTGATACCCGGTCTAAAACCTTCCAGGACACCTGATATATTTGTGTGCCAAATTTGGCGAAGATCAGTCCAATCATTTGGTCGAGCATGAAGAACAGACAGACAGACACTCATTTTTATATATATAAGAGACATAGTATTTAAGCATCACAGATGTAAGGTAACCAGGGTATATGCACAGAGAGAACATGGGGTACACTTGGTCCATTGTAGGTGAAGACACAGTCTAAGTCGTAAGACCATACTAGTAGAAGATGGTGATTTCCATCCCTTTGGTTGGTGCCAATCATTTATGTCACATAGATAACCCAATGGTGAGACCTTATCTTAACGCTGAAATGAATGGCCTGTGACTATCTTCTACCAATCCTACATTTACGGTATGTCCTATGAATATTCAGTAAATACATACTACATTCAATGAGTAAAGGCTTGCTTATCACATATACCAGTGTAATATAACTGAGTGCATAAAAAGGAAAGATCAAGACATAAAGATAAAAGGATCTTGGTGCTGAAGACTCGTAGACAGTGATTTTGGGGGCAGATAGGAGATTCAGATTAAAGATTAGGCTGAGAGAAACACGAGATTTATTCATAATCTAAACTTGAAAACTATAGAAATATTTTTTCATTGGAAAGTGTGAGTTTCTCCTGAAATAGCCAATGATGCTACATGGAAATAATAGGTCATTTCCTTTTGCCTGGTGAAGTTCCCCCTTATAGGCCTTAAAAAGAAGCCGCCGGCAAGTGAAGATCACATCACACATCTGCTCTGCCTGCAAGACGGGGAACACTCCTTAAAGAAAAAAGAGAACCCAGAAAGATGTGTACCATGAGAGTATCGCTGTGCTTAGCTCTGCTGGTCTGTGCAATGTGCTCGGCCTCCTCCGGTAAGTAGACTTAAGATGGATACAACAGAGGGTTAACAATGATTCATAAGATAGAAGACTCATTGTAAGAGTTTAGAACAAAGATGCTGTACTTGTATTGCCATTGATGCTGACCATGGTCCTATGGATATTTCTGAATTTTGCTTCCATTCTATACCACTTGGTCTTCTGCTTCTGACAATTGATATAAGGTGTAATAGATATAGGTAATTCCTCATTACCAATTAGTTTGGTTGCAAAACTACTTGCAAATATGTGAAGTGTCTGGATCGCAGTATACAGTACAGAGTGTAGGCAAACTGGTTGGCTGCCATATTTGTTGTAAGGATAAACCAGGGTATTATTGTAAAGTCTAATGTTATTGTCTACCCATGACATAAAGCTCCAGTCACTTACAGTATACAAAATGTTTTCTGATATTTTAATACACAGGAACATTCAGCACCTGCTGTACCAAGGTCTCGCCGGGCAAACTAAAGCCTGGAATGGAAATTGAAAATTTTGTCATTCAAGAAGAAGCTCCGCCATGTGTTCATGCAGTAATGTGAGTATTCAGGAGACAAGGGAATGCTCATACACTACACTGTGCATATAGTTCTACATTAAAATGTATGTGATATCACCATGAATTTTACATAGATAAAGCAAAGTTTAACTTTAACTCACACAAAAGCCCAAACAGTCAATTTAATATTTTAAGGTTTTGTAATGAGATAACCAGTGTTCTGGAGTATTTAAAATACTTGTCAGGTATTTGTATTTTGTAATTAAAACACTTTTTTTATTCAGTATTTTGTATTTGTAATTAAAATACTTTTAGGAAGTATTTTACGTATTTTAATTACTGTCTAAATTCAAAACAAATGTTGTAATTTAAATAACTCGCCTTACCGCACTTAAAAAAAAAAACAACAGCGCGAGTCACGTCATCACTCTCGTATCTCGTATCTCGTGCAAGGTGCGATGAGAGGAGGGGAAATTCCAGCGCATTCCAGCATCGCAAGTCCGCCTTGTAGTGAAGTGTGATTTATTTTTAGTTTTTAATCATCCCAATCGCGTAATCCATTCCATAAAATTACTTCAAAAATAGAGGAAAATCGTAATACCAGTGAAGGGGACGCAACCGACATTAATTCAGATCTCGAAGACCCGCATCTCCCTGCAATTTTGGGCGGAACTTTTTTTCAAAATTAATAAGACTAAATCCGAAGCGGCAGGTGTAGGACAAAAAGTGTCTGCTTACTGCAAGGCCCGTCCAAACAAGTTACTCACGGGTCAAATAAACTCAACGCCAACTTCCTTAAGCACATAAGGACGAGTTATTTAATTACATCATGGTTTGGTTTTTATTTTACAATTCCCAACCCCGAAGCAAATTTTTAAAACCGGACGTACGGTATGGGGTGCGTGAGTTGAAAGTGATAAAAGCCTTTTACTTTTTTTTTGAACGATTTATTTTTTTACCACACTATTAAAAAGTAAGATAAAAAGCCGATTTCAAATTAAAAATTAAATATAATTATATAAAATATAAAAAAACCAAAATTAATATCCTTTTTTAAAACAAGTAAAATACGTTCAAAGAATTTTCTCACGTGTCCCGAGATTCACGAGAATTGATGAGAATCTCGCCCAGGCTGCGTTAACTTGTTAATTTATTCATGATAAAAAACGAACAATTTCAATGTTTTTAACATGTTATTTACTTGTTTTCTTAAAAAGTATCTGATCGAGAATATATTACTGCATGATAATGTCATGAAATACAGTAAATTAGCTTCTTTTGCTTATTTTTCCCGCATATTTTTTAAATTTTTCAAGTATTTTAGTATTTTTAAAATACTTTTGAAGTAGTATTTAGTATTTGTATTTAAAATACTTTCCCAAAGTATTTTCCCTAACACTGGAGATAACAATTATCAACATGGCCATGCGCTGATATGGAGTCGCTGTTCCTGTCTGTAGTGCTGGTTGGGAAAAATTCGATAAAAGGATTTGCCCGTTAACAAAAAAATAAAATTGAAAAATATATTATTTTATATATATTTAATTGGATTTGGGGTGCCTGTGACTACATCAGATACATTTTTAAAAAAGTCTAATAATATGTAATTTTTTAGGTTCATCACCAGGGAAGGAAAGATTATCTGCTCCGATCCTAGTGTACGCTGGGTTAAGCAGAAGATTCAGGAAATCAGGTGGGTGGAACTGAAAGTCATATTATATTTAATAGAGACCCCAGATTGGGTCACTCAATTATTGACAGTCGTTCCTGGACTTCAGTAGAGAGCACACTGTACACATAGAAATGCATCTATATCCAAAAATGATTTTCACGTAGTCTACACAATAGTGGTCAGATCTATGGTAACCAGAGTCAGCCATTTTGAAAATATCTTCAGCCATCCAGTCATCCACCAGCATATGAGTAGCACACACGTATCTTTTCACTTTCCCTGCTCATGGCCAACTAGTTCTATTGATTTACTAGTGATCCATCTCTAGACAAGTACAATGTAAGGAATTTTTGAGAGTTCATCATTTATGGAAAAATTTCATGCTGTCTTGCCCATTGCACATCACTGTTCCAATAAACTGGCATGGCAAGATTTACTATCATTACACCAGAAGCTGACATAAATTATACCGCACACCTACATCCGTTCCTATGTGACGTAGACTTGAGTTTCTGGAGGACAGGACATGTACATAATGTAATAAGAGACCTGTCCATCTTATACATTAGGCACATCACCACTCTGGTGCACAAGGCATATGACACACCGGTCTTGATAAATTCTCCCTCCATTATATTTGCTTATATCTCATTATCCAGTAAAATTGAAGAATCTCTTGTGTATTTCTCTTACGTGTTATACTAAGGATTTTTTTTTTCTTTTAAAGTAAAATGAACAAAGAAAACAACAACCAGTGAAATGGGAAGGAAGACCAAAAACATGATCATCGGAGGACAGTCACATATATATACATGGCAGAGCAAAATAATTATTATTAATTTATAGATATTTAATAAAACATAATTAATTTATCGCAATTTTAGTATTTATTCAAATTTTGCATGGTTGATGTTTTGTGGTTAATAAATGCGCATTATTTGTACGGCAACCCTTGTTCTCATATTTTATAGTAGATATAGTAAGGCTTGGTTCACACTAGTGTTCGGGAACTCTGTCACCAGTGGCGTAGCTAGGAATGGCGGGGCCCCGTGGCGAACTTTTGACATGCCCCCCCCCCTTCCCGACTGACATTGAAGACCTGGACCGGCCCCCTCCTCTGCACTCTATTATGTCCCTTAGTGGCCCCTGCACACAGTATTATGTCCCTTAGTGGCCCCTGCACACAGTATTATCCCCCATAGTGGCCCCTGCACACAGTATTATGTCCCTTACTGGCCCCTGCACACAGTATTATGCCCCATAGTGGCCCCTGCACACAGTATTATGTCCCTTAGTGGCCCCTGCACACAGTATTATCCCCCATAGTGACCCCTACAAACAGTATTATCCCCCATAGTGACCCCTGCACACAGTATCATCCCCAATAGTGGCCCCTGCACACAGTATTATCCCCCATAGTGACCCCTACACACAGTATTATCCCCCATAGTGACCCCTGCACACAGTATCATCCCCAATAGTGACCCCTACACACAGTATTATCCCCCATAGTGACCCCTGCACACAGTATTATCCCCCATAGTGGCCCCTGCACACAGTATTATCCCCCATAGTGGCCCCTGCACACAGAATTATCCCCAATAGTGGCCCCTACACACAGTATTATCCCCCATAGTGGCCCCTGCATACAGTATTATGTCCCACTGTGGACACACATAAACAATTATTTTACTCTGGGGTCTTTTCAGACCCCAGAGTATAATAATCCGAGACCCGGGGGAATAAAAACATAAAAAATTACTGTTTCTTACCTGTCCCCGGCTCCTACGCTGTCAGCCTCCGCTACCGTCCTTCTAAAATGGCATCAGACGTCACATGACCCAGACACAGGCCGGGTTCATATGATGTCAGAGACGTCAGAAAGGACGTCAGGAAGGAGGCCAGGCAGGATCGTGGAGAGGTAAGTAACAGTGTTTGTTACGTTCCCTTACCTCTCCCGGGCCTCCGATCATTATACTTGGGGGTCTGCAAAGACCCCCGAGTATAATGATAGTATTTCTGGGGCTCGCGGTGTCACTTACCGATCCCGGCCGAGCCAGGATCGACAAGTGAATAGGACCCGTAACGGCCTATAAAAAAAACAAAAACGCAGCGGTAGCGGCTATCACCGGGCCCCCTAATGGCCCAGGCCCTGTGGCAGCCGCCTCCGCTGCCTCTACGGTAGTTACGCCCCTGTCTGTCACCCATTCCGCTTGAAATAGGTGGAGAGAAAAGTTCTGCAAGTAAGCCTATCGTTTCCTTAGTCGCCTCCCTCAAAAATAGCAACTGAAATGTTTTGGGGAAATAGGAAGCAAATGTTTAATTCCCCTGCAGCGCCATCACAAGGGGAATTGTAGTATTACACAATGCTCATTGTAATCTATGGCTCCTCTGAGTAATATTAGACCCTGTTGGGTCCTCTAGAAATAAAGACTTCTTTTCATAGATGCTCCTTATTCTGAGATGAGCAGATGAGCATGAACATTGGTTTTCCATATATAAAAGCTGTTTCCCAGGCTTCATATTTGACAATCTATCAAAGAATAGCTCATCAATTTAAGATCAGTAGGGTCCCTTACTGTGGCCGATCAACTGTTTGAAGAGACAGCAGCAGCTTCCTCGCTCACCTCCCCCTCCCTGTCTCTCTAGCTATCCCGCCCTTCCCTACCTACTCAGCCCAACCCCCGATCCATAGTACATACTTACCCTTCAAGTGTCTTCCTGTGAGATGGCCCCTCCTCCTTCTGTACTAATTCAGACTTCTCCAGCGATGATCCACGGCTACTTCGCATGCCTTCGCAGTAGTTTTCCCTTTTCTCAGAATTTCCTGGATTTCCTGTGGATAGGAGATAAGTGTTCATAACAGGACAACCCCTTTAAGTCCTACATCTGTAACTAGTATTTTAAACAAAGAAGGTTTCTCCATCATATTATATCATGAAGTGAGATACTATATGTATCTATGTGGGGTGACCTGATTGTTGTATTGTGTATTGCACTCTGTCTAGGTATTTGGCGGTATGTCATGATATCAAAATGAAATAGTTTCATGAAGTATTGTTCCTTTAAGTAGTTTTATAGATGACCATAGGTTGTCCTAGGGATAGATCATCTGTATCTAATTCCTGGAAAACCACTTCAATGACATGTGACATACATTAAGGGTGGACACAGCAATAATGTCATCAAATGCTTTCCTTCCTCTTTTAAGTTTCATTGCTTTCCTTCATATATTTTTTCTTAGTCATTAAATTATATACAGATGTAACAAAGTTTAACCTCAATCCAAAATTTGCTGCATCAAGGTATCACATAGCAAAAGACATTGGAAAAGTCGAGATAAGGTCAAATTAAGGCAAGACCACACATAGTGAAAACATTGCTGAACGTCTACATGGACATTGCACATTTTATTCCAAGGCAAAACCAATGCAGCAAAAACTATCTGAAACCAGATTCTCTGTAGACCCCCATAACTTTCAGCCATTGCATTGCAAAACCTGCAGCAATAATTGATTGGCCAATAAGCCCCTCCTATTCCAACATACCCAAGGAAGGACAGGACAGACCGATTCTCCTTTTTTCTTTAGCTTGTAGTTTGTCTAAACATTTGCAACTGAGTTCTGGAAGGAAGACCAGATGTATTAGATACTAACTGTGGTTTGATCCTACGCTGTAAATCTCTATTTATATTGCTTATGTAGCACCTTTGTGACGATCACTAGCTATTTAGATCAGCCACTCCTTTGGTTAGCATGCAGTATATGCATGCTACTATATACTTAATACCATTTAGACACTATATTTCATTGACTAATATTTATATATGTTATCATTTATTCTAGTATTCTGTGGATATGTATTTGTTACACATTCAGGGGTGATTTCCCGTCAGCCACTAGTGGGATACGTTACGTAGGTTACCAAAAACATCTAGGTAGTCCCTCTGTTGTCCTCCATTGTCTTATGTGTTTCTTGTTATTCTTTGGATACTTAATAAAGACATTATTGTAATTTTTATATGATTTTTGTTGGTCCTTTTTTTCTTTGTGTGTTGTATATACTCATATTGGTTTTTGGAGATAATTTTTCTTACTTTTCTGGGTAAACACTGGTTGGTTTCTTGTGTATTTAATCCTCCAGCATGTGGTACTGTGTACAGATGTGCGTATCTAATCCTCTGGCATGTGGTACTATGTGCGGACGCGTGTATGTAACCCTCCCCGTGTGGTATTGTGTGCAGACTTGCGTATCTAATCCTCCATTGTGTGGTATTGTGTGCAGTGGCGCGTACCTAATCCCCTGGCATGTGGTATTGTGTGCAGTGGCGCGTATCCAATCCTCCGGCGTGTGATATTGTGTTTAGTGGTGCGTATCTAATCCTCTGGTGTGTGGTATTGTGTGAAGGCGTGCATATCTAATCCTTCGGCTTGTGGTACTGTGTGCAGATGCGTATATCTAATCCTCTGGCCAGCGTGTGGTACTGTGTGAAGATGCGCATATCTAATCCTCTAGTGTGTGATAATATGTGCTCACTTGTGTATCTAATCCTCTGGCATTTGGAACTGTGTGCATAAGTGCGTATCTAATCCTTTCGCATGCGGAACTGTGGGCAGACGTGTTTATCTAATCCTCTGGCATGTGATACTGTGTGCTGACCTGTGTATCTAATCCTCCGTAGTGTGGTAATTTGTTCACACGACAGTATCTGATCCTCTGGCGTGTGATAATGTGTGCTGACCTGTGTATCTAATCCTCCATCGTGTGGTAGTTTGTGAAGATTCATGTATCTAATCCTCTGGCATGTATAACTGTGTGCAGACTCACGTATCTAATCCTTTGCCTTGTGGAAATGTGTGCAGATGCGCGTATCTAATCTTTCGGTTTGTGGAACTGTGCGCAGACGCCAGTATCTAATCCTCTGACATGTAATACTGTGCGCTGACCTATGTATCTAATCCTCTGATGCATGTATCTCAGCTTGGATATCAGTGTTGGATTGTACATTTGGAGTGACCGTGTGTATGGCAGTTGGAATATGATTGAAAGACTTGCAGGTTTGTTTTGGCTAATGGGGGTCAGGGTTTTGGGAAAGCTGTATCTCCGGAACGGTGTGTCCGAGTGAGTTGGGTTCTCATCTTAACAACACACAAATGTTTCCTCGTATATCAGCACAGATAGGACACAAAAATAGCACTCAAACACCACAACAACCAAAGATATGTGGCCATAAGCGATTAAGCAGTAACAAGTAAAATACAAAAATGTTTATTTAGTCATATATCATAAAATAACAGCAGATGGAAAGGAACATGAAACAAACAGCACAACACCAGAGAAACATACAGGGCGGGTGAAAGTATGAATAGATATCATGCATAGTCACATATAATTGAATATATAATTGCAGATGTAACAGGCATGTCCAGTTCAAAAGGTGAAATCTATACACATACCTTCCAAAGTCAAAACAGTAAAATACTGGACAAATGGATGTAAGGTTATATGATGTAGATAAATAAATATATAAATATGTGGCTAACTCAAAAACTGATACCCTGACATGTAACTCACTCCATTAGTAATTAAAGGATTCCAATCCACACAGGAGACAATATAATGAGAATTGTACCAGATGGTATTTAAACCAAGTAACAAGGAGTGAATACATGTACTCACAGTGTCTATTTAAATAACGCCCACAGGCCGTATTAGAGTGTATGGGCCTAATCAGTAAAGAGCCAACATACCAAACCATACATCCAAAGTATTAAAGAAACTAAGTACCTGTAGCCATATCTGCAACACCTGCCCTGATAAAGATGCACCACAAATGTGGGTAGGCCTCCTGAGGAAGCCGTTTGGCGAAACGCGTTGAGGCGACCCTCCGGGTACCTGCATTTGTGGTGCATCTTTATCAGGGCAGGTGTTGCAGATATGGCTATAGGTACTTAGTTTCTTTAATACTTTGGATGTATGGTTTGGTATGTTGGCTCTTTACTGATTAGGCCCATACACTCTAATACGGCCTGTGGGCGTTATTTAAATAGACACTGTGAGTACATGTATTCACTCCTTGTTACTTGGTTTAAATACCATCTGGGCTCCTATGAGGCTGTAACATCTGGGCTCCTATGAGGCTGTAAGCATCTGGGCTCCTATGAGGCTGTAAGGCATCTGGGCTCCTATGAGGCTGTAAGGTCATCTGGGCTCCTATGAGGCTGTAAGGTCATCTGGGCTCCTATGAGGCTGTAAGGTCATCTGGGCTCCTATGAGGCTGTAAGGTAGACAGTTTGACTAACACTACACAGGGAGAGATGAAACTACGGCTTGTGGCTAGGCTGCAGTGCTAGGAAGTGCTACAGACCTTATTATTGGTATACTGTGGATGCAATGCTAAATACAGGCTCCACAATATAGAAATACCTAGCAGCATATGTGAACATTACTGCAAAACGTTGTGACTGGTATAATGTGGATGCAATGCTAAATCTAGGCTCCACAATATAGAAATACCTAGCAGCATATGTGAACATCACTGCAAAACGTTGTGATGAATGGAGCTATTTAAGGTCTGGCTGGGACCTGTTGTGCCACAGCCAGCCTTGCATATGTAGTATATAGACCACAGAGCTTTCATTCACCTGGTGGGAGATGTTGATTGCTACCTGATCAACTGGGTCTCTGGTCTCTGCATTTGTTAGTACCCAGATATCAAGGGGTAAACTGTGTGGTTCTCAACAAACTATCTGAGAGCTACATATGGGAAAAAGTTATTTTGTAGATGACTGTATAGGGAAAGCAATAAAAATATTAATTGTTGCCTGATAATAGTGAAGTCATACTGCAACTGTGTTATCATTTTATTTAGGCCAATTTTAAACAAATATTAGTAAAAGTTATGTTTTAGTATTTACTCCTACAGTGATCTTGGTTTAAATACCATCTGGTACAATTCTCATTATATTGTCTCCTGTGTGGATTGGAATCCTTTAATTACTAATGGAGTGAGTTACATGTCAGGGTATCAGTTTTTGAGTTAGCCACATATTTATATATTTATTTATTTATTTATTTATTTATCTACATCATATAACCTTACATCCATTTGTCCAGTATTTTACTGTTTTGACTTTGGAAGGTATGTGTATAGATTTCACCTTTTGAACTGGACATGCCTGTTACATCTGCAATTATATATTCAATTATATGTGACTATGCATGATATCTATTCATACTTTCACCCGCCCTGTATGTTTCTCTGGTGTTGTGCTGTTTGTTTCATGTTCCTTTCCATCTGCTGTTATTTTATGATATATGACTAAATAAACATTTTTGTATTTTACTTGTTACTGCTTAATCGCTTATGGCCACATATCTTTGGTTGTTGTGGGGTTCTCATCTTAAACCTTCCCGGACACCTGAAGTATCTGTGTGCCAAATTTGGTGAAGATCTGTCCAGTCGTTTGGTCGTGCATAAAGAACAGACAGACAGATAGACAGACAGATAGACAGACAGAAAGACAGACAGGAATTCATTTTTATAATATAGAGAGATAAGAAACATAGTATTTAAGCATCACAGATGTAAGGTAACCAGGGTATATGCACAGAGAGAACATGGGATACACCTGGTCCATTGTAGGTGAAGACACAGTCTAAGTCGTAAGACCATACTAGTAGAAGATGGTGATTTCCATCACTTTGCTTGGTGCCAATCATTTATGTCACATAGATAACCCAATGGTGAGACCTTATCTTAACGCTGAAATGAATGGCCTGTGACTATCTTCTACCAATCCTACATTTACGGTATGTCCTATGAATATTCAGTAAATACATACTACATTCAATGAGTAAAGGCTTGCTTATCACATACACCAGTGTAATATAACTGAGTGCATAAAAAGGAAAGATCAAGACATAAAGATAAAAGGATCTTGGTGCTGAAGACTCGTAGACAGTGATTTTGGGGGCAGATAGGAGATTCAGATTAAAGATTAGGCTAACTGAAACACTAGATTTATTCATAATCTAAACTTGAAAATTATAGAAAATGTTTTGTCATTGGAAAGTGTCAGCTTCTCCTGAAATAGTCAATGATGCTACATGGAAATTAATAGGTCATTTCCTTTTGCCTGGTGAAGTTCCCCTTTATAGGCCTTAAAAAGAAGCTGCCGGCAAGTGAAGATCACATCACACATCTGCTCTGCCTGCAAGACGGGGAACACTCCTTAAAGAAAAAAAGAGAACCCAGAAAGATGTGTACCATGAGAGTATCGCTGTGCTTAGCTCTGCTGCTCTGTGCATTGTGCTCAACCTCCTCCGGTAAGTAGCCTTATGATGGATACTACAGAGGGTTAACAATGATTCATAAGATAGAAGACTCATTGTAAGAGTTTAGAACAAAGATGCTGTACTTGTATTGCCATTGATGCTGACCATAGTCCTATGGATATTTCTGAATTTTGCTTCCATTCTTTACCACTTGGTCTTCTGCTTCTGGCAATTGATATAAGGTGTAATAGATATAGGTAATTCCTCATTACCAATTAGTTTGGTTGCAAAACTACTTGCAAATATGTGAAGTGTCTGGATCGCAGTATACAGTACAGAGTGTAGGCAAACTGGTTGGCTGCCATATTTGTTGTAAGGATCAACCAGGGTATTATTGTAATGTCTAATGTTATTGTCTACCCATGACGCAAAGCTCCAGTCACTTACAGTATACAAAATGTTTTCTGATATTTTAATACACAGGAACGTTCAGCACCTGCTGTACCAAGGTCTCGCCAGGCAAACCAAAGCCTGGAATGGAAATTGAAAATTTCATCATCCAAAAAGAAGATCTTCCATGTGTTCATGCAGTAATGTGAGTATTCAGGAGACAAGGGAATGGTCATATAGTACACTGTGCATATAGTTCTACATTGAAATGTATGTGATATCACCATGAATTTTATATAGAGAAAGCAAAGTTTAACTTGACTCTGATAACTTGCTGCAGCCTGATAACTCACACAAAAGCCCAAACAGTCAAGTTAATCTTTTTAGGTTTTGTCTTGAGATAACAATTATTAACATGGCCATGCGCTGATATGGAATCGCTTTTCCTGTCTGTAGTGCTGGTTGGAAAAAATCTGACAAAAGGATTTGCCCATCAACTATAAAACAAAATTGCAAAAAAATGTATATATTCATTGGAATTGGAGAACCTGTCACTTCATCAGATAGATAAAAAAATGTCTAATAATATGTAATTTTTTAGGTTCATCACCAGCGAAGGAAAGATTATCTGCTCCGTTCCTAGTTTACGCTGGGTTAAGCGGAAGATTCAGGAGATCAGGTGGGTGGAATAGCAAGTCATATTATATATAGTAGAGACCCCTTATCTTCTCACTTTAACTGCTCATGTTCAACTAGTTCTATTGATTTACTAGTGATCCATCTCTAGACAAGAACAATGGATGGAATTTTTGAGAAGTCGTCTTTTATGGAAAAATGTTTTGCTGTCTTGTCCATTGCACATCACTGTTCCAATAAACTAGCATGGCAAGACAATATCATTACTTGATAAATCCTCCCTCCATTATATTTGCTTATATCTCATTATCCAGTAAAATTGAAGAATCTCTTGTGTTTTTCTCTTACGTGTTATACTAAGATTTTTTTTTTTCTTTAAAGTGAAAAGAACGAAGAAAACAACAACCAGTGAAATGGGAAGGAAAACCAAAAACATGATCATCGGAGGACAGTCACATATATATACATGGCAGAGCAAAATAATTATTATTAATTTATAGATATTTAATGAAATGTAGTTAATTTATTACTATTTTAGTATTTATTAGAATGTTGGATGGTTGATGTTTTGTGGTTAATAAATGCGCATTATTTGTACTGTACAACTCTTGTTGTCATATTTCTATAGTAGATATAGTAAGGCTTGGTTCACACTACTGTTCGGGGACTCCGTCCTCCATTCGGTTTAAAATAGGTGGAGAGCAAAGTTCTGCAATAAGCCTATCCTTTCCTTAGTCGCCTCCCTGAAAAAAATGGCAACTGAAATGTTTTGGGGAAACAGGAAGCAAATGTTTAATTCCCCTGCAGCGCCATCACAAGGGGAATTATAGTATTATACAATTCTCATTGTAATCTATGGCTCCTCTGAGTAATATTAGACCCTGTTGGGTCCTCTAGAAATAAAGACTTCTTTTCATAGATGCTCTCCATTCTGGTTAATAGATGAGCATGAACATTGGACTGCCATATATAAAAGCCATTTCCCAGGTTTTATATTTGACAATCTATCCATAGAATAGGTCACCAATTATAGATCGGTAGGGGTCCCTCACTCTGGCCCCTGGCCGATCAGCTGTTCGAAGAGGCAGCAGCATTCGGGTGCTCCAGTTTCTTTAGTACTTACTAAGCACAGCGCCATACATTTCTACAGTGGCTGTACTTGGTATTACAGCACAGTCCATTTCCTTGAATGGGACTAAGCTGTGATCAGGCCATGAGACCAATGAACATGACATTCCATGGCCTGTGATGCAAATAGGAGGGCTCAGTGTGGAAGGATCTTCAATTGATGACCCATTCTAAGGATAAGCCCCATTCTATTCTATGCCCTATAAAACCTATTTAATACAGAAATCCCCAACAAGGTATTTCTATATAATATTTGTAAACAGACAATCCTTTGATGATATTCTTCAATATGTAGTGGTCCAAATCAGACCTGTGTACTGGTGTAACATCTCTGCCTGTTCAGGTCTCTGCGCCACCCTCTGCTCGCGTGCTGCGGCGCAGGAGGCGTGTGCAGTTTGATAATTTGCTTGAAGTTTTTAGTTGCACTGTGTGAACACGGCTCTAGTTCTGTAATTGGATTTGCACCACACCCGTCTTCTGCCCTTGTTGCCTCTGTCCATTCAGTGGTTTGATTTTGTCTTGCCTGTGATTGACAGCCTGCCTTCCTGTCAGGTTCAGGGCGGGTTCTTCCTCCCCTATTTAGTCTTGACTCACAGTCACGCTGGTGCCTGTTATTGCCTCATGCTTGCTGGCTTCCCTTGCTGTTTATTTACTTGTATTCTAATCCTTGACCTTTGGTTTTCCCTACTGATTATTCTTTTGGACTCTGATTTGGCACTGCATCGCTCGACTGCTACCGTACCCTGGCTAGCTGACCTCCCTTTGTTGTTGTTCGTCTTGTCTGCGTTTTGTGTATCACTTATACAGGAAGGGACTGTCTTCGTGGTTGCCGCCTATTACGTAGGATAGGGCCTGGCAATAGGAAGGGTCAGTTGGGGGCTTCAGCTTAGGGCTCACTGTCCCTTGTGCCCCTTCCTCCAGGGTTCGCCAGCAGCTCCTGGGGAATTATCATCTGGCTATTCCCTAACAACTGGCCAAAAAATAAATAGTAACAGTGTACGGAACATCTTCTTATGAATGATGGAAAACCAAATTTACATTGTGGATCCTCTGTATAAAATTGTCATGGGGGGTAGTTAAAGCAGCATGCGAACCCACCAACAATGCAAGGAACATAATATTGCACAGTGCACATTAAAGTCCATTGACTTCTATATATACTAGATCACCTATGTAACAAATGTGTGACTTTCTGCATATTTCTAAGACACAACCCTCTTCCTGGGGAAGAACATACATGTATTTATTCATTATTTTCTAGAATTACCTATTGTATAGACTTGTGTTTCAGTGCTCAGTTGTTCAAAATTTAAATGTACAAATTGGGGCAAATAAATATTTTATTGTCTCTATCTGTTTGCTTTATTTAGTACATATTATGGCTCATTAATAAGCAAAAATATATAAAAAGTGGGAAGGGTCTTGAAAATTGAAGTTGAAGAAGCTAAACGTGGGTAAGAATAGAGGTTCAGCATAACTCATGGAAATGTGGGATGTCAGAGACAAAATACTTCTGCCAAAGAGACTTTAGTTTTAGGGTCTTACTGAGAGAATTTATAGGGTGTAAGACGGTAACAGGCAGAGTGCTGGAGCCAAGGAATATCAGGCCCGGGTTTCTGACATATGGGTGGTCCAGGGCAGATCTTGAGTAGGCCTCAGCCCAGGTGTAGATCCTGGGCTCATTACTGGGCCATAAAAGACTGCAAAGCCTGCAGATCATGGCAGTTCCATGAGGTAAAAGGAGGTGTATGTTCTGTCTTGTATCCCTGAGTCCAGTGAGACAATATTGTGCCTGTTGTGTTCGTGTGGCTGGAAGTAAGCCACATGTATAGTTAGGTTATCAGTTCTGTTTAGCTAGTGGCTCAGACGAGCAGGTATGTATTTTGTTTTTGCCTGAAGTTAAGGATGTATTTTTTATTTTGTGTCTGAAGTCAATGTTTATTTATTTTCCTGGTTTTCTTTTCTAAATAAACCAGTTTGCTTCATTTTGCGTCCCTGTCATAACTGTTTGGGTCCGCACCACTGCTTCTACCCAGATAATTTCCCCAAAAGGGGTACAAAAAAAGCATAAGGTGTTCTCAATAGGAATAAAGCTGCTGACTCCATACATTATTTCCTCACATCAAAGGGGCTAGAAATAAATAGATCAAAATAATAATCCTAAGGATAGGTCATCAATACCGCAGTGACACAACCAGCACTGTTCTCAGAAACTGATATACATAGAATGGAGCAGAAAGCAGACAGATCTGTTCTCTGTGTAGTGGTTGTAAAGCGCCCACAGCCCCATAGAAGTGAATGGAGCCCCGGTCACCCAAACTCACTGGTCCTCCATTCACAAGGAGGCGTTAGAGGGACTTTCAGTTCCCTGTTCTAATGATCACTGGGGGAACTGGTGATCGGGTCTCCCAGCGATTAGACACTTATCCCCTGTCCTATGGATAGGAGATAAATGTCCACAAAGGGACAACCCCTTTAACTTTGCTACATCTGTAACTAGCATTTCAGAGAAAGGTGCGTTCTAGATATTGTATCATAAAGTGAGATGCTATATGTGTCTATGTGGGTTCACCTGATGGTTGTATTGAGTATTGCAGCCTATCTAGGGATTTGGCGGTATGTCATGATGTTACAATTAAATAGTTACATGTAAAGTTAGTCCTTTAAGGAGTTTTTCAGAATTTAGATATAGACGATCAGGCTAGACCATTAGCATTAGATAAGCTTGGGTACAGCACTTCTACCCATCAGTTGTTATTAATAGTAAAACTTGAACCCCTTGGGTCCCAATGCTAAATCTGTATTGGGACCCCTACCTACATTGTTGCACTTAGAATAGTAGTATACTGTATATCATGTGACAGATGGACCATTGGGGCCCCCTCAGTTTCCAGGGCCACGTTGCCACTGCTACGCCCCTGGCTGTTATCCAGTTCTTTGCAATATTGCACTCCTCGTGCTGTACGTCTGGCTATCAGCTGATCAGGAGAGGTGCTGTTCAGACTCCACAATGATCTGATATTGATGACCTTGGCCTAAGGATAGGTCATCTGTATCTAATTCCTGTAAAACCTCTTCAATGACATTTGACGTACATTAAGGGTGGACATAACAATAGTAACTTTATCAAATGATTTCCTTCCTCTTTTTAAGTTTCATTGCTTTAAGGTAAGATAAGGTCAAATTAAGGCAAGGCCACAAATAGTGAAAACATTGCTGAATGTCTACGTGGACATTACACATTTTATTCCACTGAAAAATCAATGCAGTAAAAAATCTAATACCAGTGTCTCTGTAGTCCCCCATAGCTTTCAGCCCTTGCATTGCAAAACCTGCAGCAATAATTGGCATGCTGCGGGTTTATAACCAGCTATGCTACTCTGGCCAATAAGCTCCTCTTATACCAACATACCTAAAGAAGGACAGGGCAGACGGATTCTCCTTTTTCTGTATTTTGTAATTTGTCTAAAGAATCACAACTAAGTTCTGTAAGGAAGGCCAGAGTTCCTGGGAAAATCTCACATTTATAATGAAACTTTCACCAGAAAGCAAAGGTCATAGCATGTGAAGGTCATACCATGAGTAACTTGAAATGGACATCATTATAACTAATAGACGCAACAGGGTTCTGCTCATTTATGAGAATCTTCATAATATCATCTTTCCAGAAAATGCTAAATAAAGAGAGAAGAGATGAATCAGCAGCAAATCCTTAAAGTAGAAGTAGTGTGAAATACTCAATGCAACA
The DNA here is from genome assembly GCF_031893055.1 of Leptodactylus fuscus. Taxonomy (NCBI): domain Eukaryota; kingdom Metazoa; phylum Chordata; class Amphibia; order Anura; family Leptodactylidae; genus Leptodactylus; species Leptodactylus fuscus. The sequence continues at coordinate 203,846,727 of NC_134267.1, read as the reverse complement.
ATTAGTCATTGCAATCGAAGCAACGTAAACAAATCTATGGTATACATAGTGACTAGGCAGCACAGATGTAATGTATCAAGGACATATGACACCCAGAACCCAGACTGTTTTCTACCTAAGACCATACTAGTGGAAGTCAGTGGCTTGCATTGTAAGCTGTGTACTGGGGATGGGCTCCTCAGGGTACCACGAAGTCACGAACACCAACACCAGTCCGGTCATAACATGATTTTACTTAAGTACCCTGGCACCAGTGATCAAAAAATTCCCATACACGCACAGAGCTGTACAGCGCGGGGCTCCCCAAGTATAGGCTACTAATATATACTATAATTTTACCTACTTATTATCTGGTAATCCCCTATACTCAGGAACAATGAAGAGCTTACAATCTTAACAAGTATTGACTCTATTACCCCCCCTTCCCCCCCCAAACCAAGCTTCTTACTGAACAGAATTTAAAAGGGCATGCCATGTGTTGTATGATAAATCTAAATACAGGCTCAAACTCAGTCCCAAGTAGTTTGGTGCCAAGAAGTGGTGAGGTGCGTGCCTGGTTACCCACTGTGATTGCGCATGGCCGTAGTTCTCTTACCGATCCGAGTCTGCTCTGTACAATCAACTGAGAAGTCCAGGCAGATGTAGGACCCTCCACACGAGGAGGGTCACTTGCTTCCTCAACGGCATCTCTGGCAGCAATCTTGTCCCATCTCACTGGAATATGGTCACCAGCATCAACTGAACTCTGCCACAGATCCGTACCCCTGGGCACTCCTGACCGTGGATGACCTTAAATTTCTCCTTTCAATGCCTTATCTCTCTCAGGTCTCAGGTCTTGTTCTCCAAAATGGCCACCACAACACACTAAACTATGGTCTCCCTGATACATCATTTACAGATAAACTTTAATCTTTTCAGTATGGCTTTAAGAAACAGTTGCCTCTTGTTTCTATACATACAGAAGAGGAAACTTACTGTATATACAGAAACAGGTACAATGTTCACGATGTAGCGGTGGCCGTCCTATCATCTCAGAGTATCACTTTAGATGGTGTCAGTCATTTATGTAACGTACATAGATGTCCTAATTGTGGCACCTCACCTGAACATTAAAATGAACGGACTGTGGCTATTTCCTAAGCAATGTGTTCCTCTGTCTCCTATATGAGACAGATCTGGTCAGCAATTACAATATAACTGAACGATATGGTGTCCCTTGACCAAACACAAGGGTGATCAAGGGAAGTCAAAATGGCACACAAGAGAATCACTACAATCAATGGCAATTCCAGTGCTCAGAACCAGATCCTACCAATCCTACACTTAGGGTATATTTTACTAATATTCCATACAAATGGTGTGTAAAGTGGAAAGATCAACACGTAAACATATAAGGATCTGACGGAGTGCTAAAGACTGGCAGCCAGTAAAGCCAATGAAGCAATGGTGCAAATACAAGATTGCCTGCAATTATCTTACAATGGGGGGCCTGCTAGCATCTTACACAACCATGTATCATGGTCCTGATAATATGCCATTCCTTATACACATGACTTCAGTTATTAGTCACATCCACCATGAATGTGATTCCGATACTGATGGAAACAGCATTTGTCTAAACTTTATTGACTGCCAGAGCAGCCAGGAGGAGGTGAGGTTTGGTCCTGATCACCTGATAAGCCAGCTCCTGCCTCACACATCTACATGATCACACCAATGATTGGAGGCCGCAGCCAGACAGGTACACCAACATTTTTTCTTCTCACTTCAAGCCTCTTCCGTGAGTGGTTGGAGGGTTTCATGGACACTGATAGACTGGCAACACAGTAAATACATAAGAGAGGAAAGAAGATGAAAAACATGTGCAACAGATGTGAATGCTTGATAATCATGCTGGGTCCTGCTCAGGCTGCTACAGTATATGGTGGAGTGTACGTTACCTATAAAAAAGGACAAGAACATTTATTAATACTTTGACCTTGAATATTACGTAAAACGTTTTGTCGTTGGAAAATGTCAATTTCACCTGAAATAGCCAATGTTGCTGATACAGGAAAGTTAATTGTTCATCATTTCCTTTTGCCTGGATAAGTTCCCCTTTATAGGCCTTAAAAAGAAGCTGCCGCCAAGTGAAGATCACATCACACATCTGTTCTGCCTGCAAGACGGGGAACCCTCCTTAAAGAAAAAAGAGAACCCAGAAAGATGTGTACCATGAGGCTATGGCTGTGCTTAGCTCTGCTGCTCTGTGCAATGTGCTCAGCCTCCTCCAGTAAGTAGAAGATGATGGATACTACAGAGGGTTAATAATAGTCAATAAGATAGAAGACTCATTGTAAGTTTAGGATGAAGATGCTGTAGATGTATTGCAATTGATACATAATGTAATAGATATAGGAAATTCTTTATGACCAATTAGTTTGGATGGAAAACTAGTTGCAAATATATTTAGTGTATGTGAGCTATGTATGGATCGCAGTATACAGTACAGAAAGAAAGAAATCAGTTGACCACCATATTTGTTGCAAGGATTACTCAGAGTATATTTAATGGTATTGTCTAGCACTAACATAACGCTCCAATAATTCATTAAAAAAATTTCTCCCTTTTTAATACACAGAAAAGCCTAGCTCCTGTTGTAAACAGGTCTCACCGGGCAGACCAAAGCCTGGCACTGTATTTGAATCTTACATCATCCAAAAAGAAGATCTTCCCTGTGTTCATGCAGTAATGTGAGTATTGAGGGGAAAAGAGAATGGTCACGCTACACTGGGCATGAATTTTACATAGGTCTAAAGATAGCAAAGTTTAACTTGAATCTGATAACTTGCTGCAGCCTGATAACTCACAAAAAACAAATAAATATTGAAACAGTCAAGATAATGTTTGCTGCTGTGGTTAATCTTTAATATAAGAGGATCATAGTCATAAGGATCACTCACTGTTCCATTCTGTAGTGTGGTTGGGAAAAATCTGATAAAAATTAGTTTTTCTGCAAAAATAAATTTTTTTGGGGGGAGGGATAAAATATAATTCAATGGAATTTGTGGAACTGTCACTACATCAGATAAATACATAGACTAACAATATGTGTTCCATTCAGGTTCATCACCAGTGAAGGAAATATTTGCTCCAGACCTGATCTTCGCTGGGTTAAGTTGAAGATACAGGAAATCAGGTGGGTTGAGCTGAAAGTTACATTATATTTAATAGAAAACCTCTGACCGGGTCACCCATTATTGGATTTCTTCCCTTGGATCTGTTTTTTGCATCCGCTAAACACATGTATAAAATGTGATCTAGATGGAGCCTGAAATATTTTTGCAAGGGTAGGGCTCAGGAGCATGGATTCCCTCAAACCACAGATACTGTATACCTCACATCTACACCAGTTCCTAGTTGCTGTAGATTTGAATTTCTAGAGGGGAGGACATGTGCATATGTATGAAGAGACATGTCCATCTTATGCATTAGGAACACTATCATTCTGGTGCACAAGGTGCATGACACACCCGTCTTCATAAATCACTTTCCCTATTATCTGTACTATCTGTATTATCTGTATTTCATTGTCAAGTTACCGGTAAATTAAACAATGTTTTGTGTTTTTCTGTTACGTCTTATACTAAGGGAATTTTTTTTCTTTAAAGGAGAAAGAACAGAGAAGAAAATAACCAGTGAAATAAGAAGGAAGACCAAAAACATGATCATCGAAGGAAAGACATTATATATATATATATATATATATATATATATATATATATATATATATATATTATATGTATATCAGAGTAACAACAATTATTAGTTATTTATAGATATGTAATTTCATTACATTTATTAGTTTATTTATTTATATTTTAGCATTTATTCCAATTCTCAACAGCTGCTGACTTTTAGGTTGATGTACATCCATTATTTGCACTGTATAACCCTTGTTCTCATATTTGTATAGAACCTATAGTAATATGTAATACTAGTCTGCCATTTGTTTATAAGACACAACCTTCTTCATATTTGAAGAACATACCTTTATTTATTCATTCATTATTTTATAGAATTACCTATTGTATAGACTTAGGTTTCATTGCTCAGTTATTGACTTTATTCCAAATTTTTATGTACAACTTGGGTCAAATAAATATGTTATTGTCTCCATCTGTTTGTTTTATTTCATACATAGTATGGCTCATTAATATGCATTGGGGCTTAATAAATGGAGGAAGGGTCTTGAAAATTGAAGTTGAAGAAGCTATACTTAAATGGTCAGAGGTTCAACATATTTCATGTAAATGCAGGCATATTAATGGAAAAATACTTCTTCCAAAGGAACTATGGGATTGGAGACTTTGGGGTTGGGGTCTTAGTGGGAAAATGTAAAGGGGTATAGAAAACATAAGGTGTTCTCAAAAGGGAACAAAAGCCGCTGACCCCAGTGTACTATCTCCTCACATTCTTTTCATCCCAAGTTACAGTAACAATGTGTAAGAATAAAAAATAACAATATGTAGCAAAAACTAAAAATGTTATACTCCCATATGTATGGATCTAGATAAACATATTGAGGAGACTTTGTTGATGCCCCAATAAAAATACAACTTCATAGGTGTGGATGGAAATTGACAGAATAAGACGCATGACTGGTCAGGTAAAGGGGCCTTCAGGACAATAATATGTATAGAATATGATAATTTGAAAACAGGACTTTGCTCCTAGCGCCACCTATAGGAAGGCAGCTCCATATAGATCAATACTTGGTTTTCAAAGAAACCTAAGGGCAAGGGAAATAATAGCCAAGTAGCCATAGTATAACTTCTCCTTTAACCGGTTAAGGACCAGGCCCAAAAGTATGTTAAAGACCAGGCCTCTTTTTTCAAAACTGACATGTGTCACTTTAAATGGCAATAACTTTGAGACGCTTTAACTTACACAAATGAATTTGAGATGGTTTTCTCGTAACACATTATACTTCATGTTAGTGGTAAACACTAATCAATATTTTTGCATTTATTTATAAAAAAACTAGGAAATTTGATGGAAATTTGAAAAAAATTGCAATTTTCAAAATGTGAAATTCTCTGCTTTTCAGGCGGATAGTCATACCATCCAAATACATGAATAAATATTATCTCCCATATCTCTGCTTTATATTGGCATCATCTTTTGATTGTCTTTTAATTTATTTTGGATGTCACAAGGCTTACAAGTGTAACAGCAATTTTCCAGATTTACAAGAAAATTCTCCAAACCAATTTTTTAGGGACCACTTCAGTTCTGAAAGTAATTATAAAGGCCTGTATAATAGAAACCCCCATAAATTACCCCATTTTCAAAACTGCACCCCTCAAATTATTCAAAACAGCATTTGGGATGTTTGTTAACCCTTTAAGCATTTCATAAGAATAAAAATAATATGGCAGTGAAATTTAGACATTTCATTTTTTTTCACTAATACATTCATTTAGACCCAAAATTAACACATTCACAAAGGGTTGAAGGAGAAAATGCATCTGACAGTTTATTGTGCAATTTCTCCCGTGCACAGAAATACCCCACATGTGGGTGTAAACTGATTTTTGGGCACACGGCAGTGCATGGAAGGGAAGGAGCGACACTGGGTGTTTGAACAGCAGATTTTGCTGGAATAATTTTCAGCGCCATGCCTTATTTGCAGAGACCCTAGAGTACCAAAACAATGGAAACCCCCCCAAAAGTGACCCCATTTTAGAATCCACACCCCTCACAGAATTCATCAAGGGGTATAGTCAGCATTTAGACCCTACAGTTGTTTCACAGATTTTACTAACATTGGGATGTGTAAATGAAAAATTACTAAAATGTCACTTTATCTCCAAAGTTTTCATTTTCACAAGGGGTTAAAGGAGTAAAAGCCCCCCACAGTTTGTTAAACAATTTCTCCTGAACACGGCAATACCCCATATGTGGCTATAATCTGCTGTATGGGAACATGGCGGGGCTCAGAATGGAAGGAGCGCTATTTGGCTTTTGGATGGCAGATTTTGCTGGAATAATTTTAGGTGCCATGTCGCATTAGCAGAGCCCCTAGAGTACCAATACAGTGGAAACCCCCTAAAAGTGACCCCATTTGGGAAACTATACCCCCCACAGAGCATATTAAAGGGTAGAGTGAGCATTTTGACCCTACAGCTGTTTCACAGATTTTATTAACATTGGGCCATGAAAATGAAAAATTACTTTTTTTCCAACAAACTGTCAATTTAGCCCCAAATTTTTAATTTTCACAAGAGGATAAAGGAGAAAAAGCTCCATAAAGTTCGTTACACAAATTCTGCTGAACACAGAAATGCCCCATATGTGGTCATAATCTGCTGTATGGGAACATGGCGGGGCTCAGAATGGAAAGAGGGCTATTTGGCTTTTGGAGGGCAGATTTTGCTGGAATATTTTTCAGGTCCCATGTCGCATTTGCAGAGCCCCTAGTGTACCAATAAAGTGGAAACCCCCTATAAGTGACCCCATTTTGGAAACTACACCCCTCATAGAATTTGTCTAGGGGTAGAGTGAGTATTTTGGCCTCACAGGTGTTTCACAGATTTTATTAACATTGGGACGTGAAAATGAAAAATTACTTTTTTTCCCAATAAATCGTCCATTTAGCGCCATAGTTTTAATTTTGCAAATAGTTTAAGAATTAAAAGCCCCCCACAGTTTGTTACACAATTTCTTCTGAACACGGCAATACCCCATATGTGGCCAAAATCTGCTGTATGGGTACATGCTGGGGCTCAGAATGGAAAGAGCACTATTTGGATTTTGGAGGGCAGATGTTGCTGGAATAGTTTTCAGGTGCCATGTCGCATTTGCAGAGCCCCTAAAGTATCAATACAATGGAAACCCCTCAAAAGTGACCCCATTTTAGAAACTACACCTGTCAAGGAATGTATCAAGGGGTATTATCATTTTGAGCCTAAAATGCTTCCCAAAAATTAATGTACAAAATGAAAATTGAAATTTTTAAAAATATGCCATTTCGGTGCCCAATACGTTGCACCCACTTTGTGTTGTCAGAGACCTGCACTCCTAAAACTATTAAGTGGGCCATCCCGGGGGTCAAAAAATTATATATGTGGGTGTAAACTGCTGCTTGGGCACACAGCAGGGCTCAGAAGGGAAGGACCACTGTGCGTTTTAGCTTTTGGGATACAGATTTAGAGGGACCCTCTGGGCGCCATGATGTTTTTGCAGAGCCCTGGAGGTTCCAGTAAACTGGAATTCACCAAGAAGTGACCCCATTTTGTAGGGGCAATTTTAGGGTCTCTGCAAATGTGACGTGGTGTCCAAAAACGAAGAATCTAAATCTGCACTCCAAAAGCACATATTGCTCCTTCACATCTGCACCCTGCTGGGTACCCAAATAGCAGTGTATGCCCACATGTATGACACTGGTGTACCCCGGATAACGTACTTAATGCCATATGTGGGTAGAATCGGCTGTTTGGGCACAACCGGGGACAGAAGGGAAGGAGCGCTATTTTGGTTTTTGGAGCACAGTTTGGTTTTTTTTGCCACTTTTGCAAAGCCCCTGAATTGCCAATAAAGTGGAATCCGCAGACATGTCACCCTATTTTGGACACTACCCCACTGATGGGATTTATCAAGTGGTGTAGCGAGAATTTTTAACCCTTGAGTGTTGCATTTATTTAGTTTCCAGAAATGAAATCGCAACTGATAGAGAAGTTAAAAATGAAAATTTTACAGATTTGCCATTTCAGTGTGCAACATGTTGTGCCCGACTTATGTCAGCAGAGACACTCCAAAAACTGTTAAACGGGTATCCCAGGCACAACAACTTTTAGAGCGTTCATCTCTGATACAAGTCGGGCACAATATATTAGGCACTGAAAGGACGTATTCCTGGAAAAATGGTCATTTTCACCTCTCACAATCCACTACAGTTATAGTTATATATATAAAGTTATAGCAACACTTGGGGGTTAAAAATGCTGTCTGTACCCCTGGATAAATCCTTCAGGGGTGTAGTTTCCAAAATAAGGTAATTTATCAGGGGATTCCAAATTACTGGCGTTTCAGCTCTACAAAAGTGTCATGGCATCCAAAAACCAAACCGTCTGTGCTCCAAAAACCAAATGACCCTTCTTCCCTTCTGTGTCCGGCTGTGCCCTAGTATCAGTTTATACCCACATATGACATTATGTCCGTTATCCGGGGGTACACCAGTGTCATACATGTGTCATACATGTGTCATAAACTGCAGTTTGGACGTACAGCAGGGTGCAGAAGGGAAGGAGCGCTATGCGGCTTTTGGAGTACAGATTCAGATGTTTGGTATCTGGACACCATGTCATGTTTGTAGAGCCTGTAAGGTACCAGAAAAGTGGATTCCATGGGGTACCAGGAGTGACCCCATTTTGAAAACTGCACCCCTCAAAGAATTTATCAGGGGGTGTAGTGAGTATTAGTATCCCGGACGTGACTGCACAGCGGATGGCGAAGAGGGAATGTATAAGCTGTGCGGAGGACATTGCAAACACCAAATTCCCTACTATGTCCCCGTAGCTCCTATGATTGGGGGAGTCACTCTGGGGGTCACTTTAGGGGTCACTTCTGGTGTCTGTTCCCTCATAAGCTGTAAATCTGGGGTGTCCCCTGATATCCGCTCACACAGCTTATATATTCCCTACATGACGCACCCAGTTGTGTTCTAATAATTTGGCGATTTTTGAGGGTTTTTGTCTTCACATTGTGAGATGCTATATTTTCTTTATGTTTCTGGTGACGCGGCCATATAAGGGCTTATTCTTTGCGGGATGAGATGCATTTCGTAATGACACCATTTTTGGGTGTCTACATCTTATTGAATACATTTTGTTAACCCTTTTTTGCTGGATTTAAAAAAAAAAAAATCAATCATGGCATTGAGTTTTACTTTTTTAATTTTGCGCCATGCAGCGTACAGTATAAGTAACATGTTCCCTTTATTCTGCGGGTCGGTACGGTTACGGCGATACCTCATTTATAGTATTTTTTTATGTGTTACTAGTTCTGCAGAGGAAAAACACATTTGGGGACATAAATCAATGTTTTTTGCATCGCATCTTCTAAGAGGCGTAACATTTTTATTTTTCGGTTGACAGAGTTGGTTGAGGGCTTATTTTTTGCGGGACAACCTGCGCTTTTTATTGGTACTGTTGTCGGATGCATATGACTTTTTGATCACTTTTTATAGCATATTTTGTATGGTGAGATGGCGAAAAATCATTACTTCCGGCGAGTTTTTTCCGTTTTTTTTTTCCGGCGTTCGCCGTGTACATTAAATATTATTTCAGTTTTATTGTACAGATTGTTACGGACGCGACAATACCAAATATGCATTGTTTTTATTACTTTTTAGTTCTTTTTTTATATAATTCATTTTCTATTGAGAAAAAGGGATTTTTGGGCTTTATAACTTTATTAATTTTTTTCATACACTTCATTTTATTTTTTTTACATTTTTTTTTACTTTTTCATGTGTCCATTTAGGACACTTCAATCAGCAATACTTTGCTGATATAGAATGCCATGTGAGACACAGCCTGCAGGTGTCCCACATGGCATTCCGTAGCAGGATGTCAGGCTGTGTAGACGCACAGCCTGACATCAGAAGGTCCTGGCAGGATCACCAGGTATGTGGGGACTCCGGGCAGTCTGGGGTCACTGGCCAGACCCCAGACTACCTTTTACTGCTATCGGCACCCTCCGATCTCGCCGCGGGGGGTGCCGATCAGCTTCAATTGTCGGCGGATGCCTTTCGATCGCGCCGTGATGTTTCACGGCGCGATCGAAAGGGTTAAAACGTCCAGTCGGACTCAGTTCCGACTGGACGTTATTGAGGAAGGGGTTAGGTGTTAGTAACACCTAACCCCCGTCCTCCCCGCACCCCTCCCCCCGCGAAATAGGTACCTAAAGACAGGACGTATTTTTACAATAGTCCGGTCTTTAGGTACCTGGACCGCAGGCCGTAAATTTACGTACGGCGGTCCTTAACCGGTTAAAGTTTTTTGCCTCTCATCAGTGCAGAGCAGGGTACTGACTGGCTTTATGAGAGGTGTAGATGTGGGTCAGAAGGGGTAAAGTCTGTTATTAGGGGGAGGCTGTTACACATGCTTATTAGACCATGGATGCTCACAGAACCAGTCGGTAACTTACTCTGCAGCAAAATGAGCAAACAATTGGATGTTTTGGCCCAGCAGGGCCTATCTTAGTATATTTCTGTTCATTTTAGGTGACGTGTGCCTCGGCTTCCAACACAGAGCCTGAGCCAGGAATGCCTTACAAGGAGTATGCTGGAAGACTTGAAAGGCATTCTCAGAATTACTTGGCACTTTGTCCTTGAAGGGGTTATATTGGGAATAATAACATTTATCAGTGCATTCCCTGAGCTGGATAAGTGGCATTACTAATATATTCCATATACACTTTCTACCAATAAGTATTTGGACCCCTGTGGTAGAAACGAAAAACAACATTTCTTCATATCCAATACAGTCCTATGAAAAAATTTGGGCACCCCTATTAATCTTAATCATTTTTTGTTCTAAATATTTTGGTGTTTATAACAGCCATTTCAGTTTGATATATCTAATAACTGATGGACACAGTAATATTTCAGGATTGAAATGAGGTTTATTGTACTAACAGAAAATGTGCAATATGCATTAAAACAAAATTTGACCGGTGCAAAAGTATGGGCACCTCAACAGAAAAGTGACATTAATATTTAGTACATCCTCCTTTTGCAAAGATAACAGCCTCTAGTCGCTTCCTGTAGCTTTTAATCAGTTCCTGGATCCTGGATAAAGGTATTTTGGACAAACAATTCAAGTTCAGTTAAGTTAGATGGTCGCCGAGCATGGACAGCCCGCTTCAAATCATCCCACAGATGTTCAATGATATTCAGGTCTGGGGACTGGGATGGCCATTCCAGAACATTGTAATTGTTCCTCTGCATGAATGCCTGAGGATTTGGAGCAGTGTTTTGGATCATTGTCTTGCTGAAATATCCATCCCCGGCGTAACTTCAACTTCGTCACTGATTCTTGAACATTATTCTCAAGAATCTGCTGATACTGAGTGGAATCCATGCGACCCTCAACTTTAACAAGATTCCCGGTGCCGGCATTGGCCACACAGCCCCAAAGCATGATGGAACCTCCACCAAATTTTACAGTGGGTAGCAAGTGTTTTTCTTGGAATGCTGTTTCTTTTTGGACGCCATGCATAACGCCTTTTTTTTATAACCAAACAACTCAATTTTTGTTTCCAAAATGAAGCTGCCTTGTCCAAATGTGCTTTTTCATACCTCAGGCAACTCTATTTGTGGCGTACGTGCAGAAACGGCTTCTTTCTCATCACTCTCCCATACAGCTTCTCCTTGTGCAAAGTGCGCTGTATTGCTGACTGATGCACAGTGACACCATCTGCAGCAAGATGATGCTGCAGCTCTTTGGAGGTGGTCTGTGGATTGTCCTTGACTGTTCTCACCATTCTTCTTCTCTGCCTTTCTGATATTTTTCTTGGCCTGCCACTTCTGGGCTTAACAAGAACTGTCCCTGTGGTCTT